>NW_011495029.1:4902984-4904243 GCF_000754665.1 Bison bison bison
GATGACATTCTTAATACCATTTGCAGCAGGGTAGGTGGATCTAGATATTACCACATTAAGTGAAGTACATCACACAGATAAATGTCATATGACATCATTGATATGTGAAATATAAAATAATGATACAAATGAACTTATTTACAAAACAGAAATTGACTTACAGATATAGAAAATAAACTTATTGTTACCAAAGTGAATATTGGTGGTGGGAGGAATAAATTAGGAATTTGAGATTAACATATAACTACTAAACAAGGACATACTATATAGCAGAGACCTATAGTCACTATCTTATAACCTATAATGGAAAAAAATCTGAAAACACCATATATATATATATATATATATATAACTGAGTCACTTACTGTACACTTAAAAATAACACATTTTTAGTTAACTATATTTCAATATAAATGTTACAGAATGACTATCTCAAAAAATCATAGCTTTGAAATGAATTAAGAGAATCCAGTACGTAATACTCCCCTACTCTATTCTATATTTATATATAGAATCATTTTCTCTCAAAACAGCCCCAGAAAGATAAATAACTACAACACTAACTGTAGTGGCTTTATCATACCACAAGGAGGGTGTAATAACATGCAAATTGTTGAGGAAAATTCAGACATGCATTTAATATAGGTGTCTGCACCTTTATAGCCAAGTCATGGATAGGTCATCCTGGACAACCCCCCACAGGACTTAGTTCTTTAAAATGAGTACCCGTTTGACCTCTTCCCATTTGCTCTCGTTCCTAAAGGCAAAACTGAATAAATTGCTCTGAGACAATTATTTTGAGATTCAACAATTGTTACAGGATATCTTAACAGTAGTATCTGACCAAATTTATATAGCAACCTCAAACATATTCTTTCAAATATATAGCACTCAATTTCAGATTTCTGAGTTGAACCTGAAGGGTTAGGAGCACTATTGCTTAATCCTGTATCAATGTTTTGGAATTGAAATAAGTAGGAAGATTCCTTGAATCATCATGCCATCTCCTCCAAATGATCTTGTTTTAAAAAAATATGACCAAAAGAAATAAGATCTTTAGTTCCATCAAAGAGGAGCAAAGGCAAACTATAGGCAATAAAAATATGCTTGTAGTCATGGGAGATATTGGTTACAATGGTGAAATTATTAAACATAGAGAATCATAGGTATGATGAAGCAGATAAAAAGTGGAAGTAAATACACCAACAAAAAAATAACATGGCCATATTGGAGAGTTTTAGAGCTATCTAACTGGCTAG
>NW_011495029.1:4906648-4907636 GCF_000754665.1 Bison bison bison
GACCTAACAGAAGCAGAAGATATTAAGAAGAAATGGCAAGAATACACAGAACTGTACAAAAAAAATCTTCACAACCCAGATAATCACAATGGTGTGATCACTTACTCACCTACAATCAGACATCCTGGAATGTGAAGTCAAGTGGGCCTTAGAAAGCATCACTGCAAACAAAGCTAGTGGACGTGATGGAATTCCAGTTGTGCTGTTTCAAATACTGAAAGATGATGCTGTGAAAGTGCTGCAATCAATATACCAGAAAATTTTGAAAACTCAGCAGTGGCTACAGGACTGGAAAAGGTCAGTTTTCTTGCCAATCCCAAAGAAAAGCAATGCCAAAGATTGCTCAAACTAATGAACAATTGCACTCATCTCACACTCTAGTAAAGTGATGCTCAAAATTCTCCAAGCCAGGCTCCAGCAAAACGTGAACCGTGAACTTCCAGATGTTCAATCTGGTTTTAGAAAAGGCAGAGGAACCAGAGATCAAACTGCCAACACCTGTTGGATCATCGAAAAGGCAAGAGAGTTCCAGAAAACATCTATTTCTTTTTTATTGACTAAGCCAAAGCCTCTGACTGTATGGATCACAATAAACTGTGGAAAATTCTAAAGGAGATGGGAATACCAGACCTGCCTCTTGAGAAACCTATATGCAGATCAGGAAACAACAGCTAGAAGTGGACATGGAACAACAGACTGGTTCCAAATAGGAAAAGGAGTACCTCAAGGCTGTATATTGTTACCCTGCTTATTTAATTTATATGCAGAGTACATCATGAGAAACACTGGGCTGGAAGAAGCAAAAGCTGGAATCAGATTGCCAGGAGAAATATCAATAACCTCAGACATGAAGATGACACCACCATTATGGCAGAAAGTGAATAAAAACTAAAAAGCCTCTTGATGAGATTGAAAGACAAGAGTGAAAAAGTTGGCTTAAAGCTCAACATTCAGAGAATGAAGATCATGGCATCTGGTCCCATCACTT
>NW_011495029.1:4907736-4908549 GCF_000754665.1 Bison bison bison
ACTGGTTGGGGCATAGACTTGGATTACTGTGATATTGAATGGTTTGCCTTGGAAAGAACAGAGATCATTTTGTCATTTTTGAGATTGCATCCAAGTACTGCAGTTCAGACTCTTTTGTTGACCATGATGGCTACTCCATTTCTTCTAAGGGATTCCTGCCCACAGTAGTAGATATAATGTTCATCTGAGTTAAATTCACCCATTCCAGTCCATTTTAGTTTTCTGACTCCTAGAATGTCGATGTTCACTCTTGCCATCTCCTGTTTGACCACTTCCAATTTGCCTTGATTCATGGACCTAACATTCCAGGTTCCTACGCAATATTGCTCTTTACAGCATCGAACCTTGCTTCTGTCACCAGTCACATCCACAAGTGGGTGTTGTTTTTGCTTTGGGTTCATCCCTTCATTTTTTTTTTCTCCACTGATCTCCAGTAGCATATTGGGCACTTACCGACCTGGGGAGTTCCTCTTTCAGTATCCTATCATGTTGCTTTTTCATAGTGTTCATTGGGTTCTCAAGGCAAGCGTACTGAAGTGGTTTGGCATTCCCTTCTCCAGTGGACCACATTCTGTCAGACCTCTCCACCATGACCCATCCGTCTTGGGTCGCCCCACATAGCATGGCTAGTTTCATTGAATTAGACAAGGCTGTGGTCCATGTGATCATATTGGCTACCTTTCTGTGATTATTGTTTCAGTGTGTCTGCCCTCTGATGCCCTCTTGCAACACCTATCATCTTATTTGGGTTTTTCTACCTTGGGTGTGGGCTATCTCTTCACGGCTGCTCCAGCAAAGAACAGCCACTCCTCC
>NW_011495029.1:4908649-4908972 GCF_000754665.1 Bison bison bison
AAGATCATGGCATCTGGTCCCATCACTTCATGGGAAATAGATGGGGAAAGAGTGGAAACAGTGTCAGACTTTATTTCTGTGGGCTCCAAAATCACGGCAGATGGTGACTGCAGCCATGAAATTAAAAGGCCCTTACGCCTTTGAAGAAAATATGACCAACCTAAGTAACATATTGAAAAGCAGAGACATTACTTTGCCAACAAAGGTCCGTCTAGTCAAGGCTATGGTTTTTGCACTGGTCATGTATGGATGTGAGAGTTGGACTGTGAAGAAAGCTGAACACTGAAGAATTGATGCTTTTGAAGTGTGGTGTTGGAGAAGAC
>NW_011495029.1:4909464-4909770 GCF_000754665.1 Bison bison bison
GTAGAGATCACTTCAAGAAAATTAGAGATAGGAAGGAAACATTTCATGCAAAGATTGGCTCAATAAAAGACAGAAATGATATAGACCTAACAGAAGCAGAAGATATTAAGAAGAGGTGGCAAGAATACAGAGAAGAACTGTACAAAAAAGATTTTCATGATGAATATAATCACGACGGTATGATCACTCACCTAGAGCCAGACATCCTGGAATGTGAAGGCAAGTGGGTTTAGGAAGCATCATTATGAACAAAGCTAGTGGAGGTGATGGGATTCTAGTTGAGCTATTTCAGATTCTGGAAGATGA
>NW_011495029.1:4912989-4913417 GCF_000754665.1 Bison bison bison
TATTCCATATATATAGATAACGGGTGAGAATTCTCTATATGATACAGGGAGTCAAACTCGGTGCTTGGTGGCTATCTAGAGGGGTGGGAGGAAGGTTCAAGAGGGAGGGGACATATGTATGCTTATGGCTGATTCATGTTGATGTATGGCAGAAACTGACACAGTTTTGTAAAACAGTTATCCTCCAATTAAAAATAAATTTAAAAATACAAAAATCTGATAAGCACAGTGTTCATTAAAGTACAGATTTAAGCAAAGCTGAAAATTATACATGATAGCAAGGAATATATCACAAATGATATCCTTACTTTGGACACTTTAGTGATAATCTTTATTGTGCATTGATATAAGTGAAAGGCACATGCTCAAGTATTATCATTATATAGTTACAGCTGTGATGGACATATCAAAAAGGGCTTAAGACTCAT
>NW_011495029.1:4913517-4916342 GCF_000754665.1 Bison bison bison
GGTTTTTCCAGTGGTCATGTATGGATGTGAGAGTAGGACTGTGAAGAAAGAAGAGCACGGAATACTTGATGCTTTTTAAGTGTGGTGTTGGAGAAGACTCTTGAGAGTCCCTTGGACTGCAAGGAGATCCAATCAGTTCATCCTAAAGGAGATCAGTCCTGGGTGTTCATTGGAAGAACTGATGCTGAAGCTGAAACTCCAATACTTTGGCCACCTCATGCGAAATGTTGACTCATTGGAAAAGACCCTGATGCTGGGAGGGTTGGGGTGAAGAGGAGAAGGAGAAGACAGAGGATGAGATGGCTGGATGGCATCACCAAATTGATGGACATGAGTTTGTATAAACTCCGGGAGTTGGTGATGAACAGGGAGGCCTGGCGTGCGAGACTGAACTGATACATACTTAGTGGGGCTTCCCTCATAGCTCAGAATCCCCCCACATTGTAGGAGACTCCAGTTTGATTCCTGGGTTGAGAAGATCCGCTGGAGAAGGGAAAAATCTACCCACTGCAGTATTCTGACCTGGAGAACTCCATGAACTGTATAGTCCATGGGCTCACAAAGAGTTGGACAGGATTTCAAATCTTTTAGGATTTCAAATCATAAAAGTTGATGCTGTGAAAGTGCTGCACTCAATATGCCAGCAAATTTGGAAAACTCATCAGTGGTCACAGGGCTGGAAAAGGTCAGTTTTCATTCCAATCCCAAAGAAAGGCAATGCCAAAGAATGCTCAAATTGAACTCATCTCACACACTTACAATGTAATGCTCAAAATTCTCCAAGCCAGGCTTCAACAGTACATGAACCATGAATTTCCAGATGTTCAAGCTGGATTTAGAAAAGGCAGAGGAACCAAAGATCAAACTGCCAACATCTGTTGGATCATCACAAAAGCAAAAGAGTTACAGTAAACATCTACTTCTGCTTTATTGACACCGAAGCCTTTGTGTAGATCACAACAAACTGGAAAATTCTTAAAGAAATGGGAACACCAAACCACCTTACCTGCCTCCTGAGAAATCTCTATGCAGGTCAAGAAGCAACAATTAGAAGTGAACATGGAAGGTCGGATTCATTCAAAATTGGGAAAGGAGTATGTTCAAGGCTGTATATTGTCACCTTGCTTATTTAATTTGTATGCAGAGTACATCATGTGAAATGCTGGGGTAGATAAAGCACAAGTTGGAGTCAAGATCGCTGGGAGAAACATCAATAACCTCTGATACTCAGATAACACCACCCTTATGTCAGAAAGTGAAGAAGAACTAAAGAGCCTCTTGGGGAAAGAGAAAGAAGAGAGTGAAAATGTTGCCTTAAAACTCAACATTCAGGAAGCTAAGATCATGGCATCCTGTCCCATCACTCCAAGACAAATAGATGGAGAAACAATGGAAACAGAGAGAGACTTATTGTTTGGGGCTCAAAAATCACTGCAGATGGTGAGTGCAACCATGAAAATAAAAAATGCTTGCTCCTTGGAAGAAAAGCTATGATCAACCTAGACAGCAAGTTAAAAAGCAGAGACATTATTTTACCAATAAAGGTCCATCTATTCAAAGCTGTTTTTTCCAGTAGTTATGTAGTATGGATATGAGAATTGGACTATAAAGAAAGCTGAGTGCCAAATAATTGATGCTTTTGAACTGTGGTGTTGGGGAAGACTCTTGAGAGTCCCTTGGACTGCAAGAAGTTCAAACTAGTCCATCCTAAAGGAAATCAGTCCTGAATATTCATTGGAAGGATTGATGCTAAAGCTGAAACTCCAATACTTTGACCACCTGATCTGAAGAACTGACTCTTTGGAAAAGAGTCTGATTCTGGGAAAGATTGAAAGCAGGAGGAGAAATGGATGGCAGAGGATGAGATGATTGGATGGCATCACTGACTTGGTGGACAAGAGTTTGAGTAAGCTCAGGGAGCTGGTGATGGACAGGGAATCCTGGGGTGCTGTAGTACACGGGGTCGCAAAGAGTCAGACACGACTGAGCAACTGAACTGATATATACATAGCAGTAAGTAGAGAGGGGAATTTTTTTTCTTTGCAACTCATTTACCAGAGAAGTGATTTTCACCACAATTATTTATAAGCTCTTTCGGTCCATTTATTCACCTCACCCTCAGGGAGGTGTAATGATGCTTTCAATAGTATTTTTGAAAATAATAATTGAGTGTGTTAGTTTCAATCTGACTTAGGAGTGAACCTCCTTACAGACAGCACTAGGTCTTCTCTGGTACTCTATGCCAGCATATTTTAATATGGTATTTAGTATCAGTAATTATAGTTCCCCATAGTATTATAATTCAAAGGTATAATACATGTCTACCAACTTAATCTCTATCTGCAATACATGCAAAATTTTGTCCCAAACTACTAATCTCTTTTTTAATTAGCCTTTGTTTTTAGAGTGGAAAGGGAATAGGATTTTTATTAATTGGGTTTTCAGAGAATTCAATGTATACTGCCATTAATGTAATAAAACAATAATAAATCATTTGTATTATAGAGAATCAGTAATTTTATTATGCCCTACTTTTCAAATGAATGCACAAAATATGCTTGATATTTGATAGACTGCTGAAATAGCTAAAGCAATGTTAATTACATATTTATATAAAAAACTTTGGAAAATATTTTACCTATCTCATTTCAAATCCTATGACTCCAAATTCATTATTTATAGCTTTAAAACTTAAAACTGACTGGCATTTCAAACACCACTTTTTAAAACTTTATGGAAGCTGATAACTTTCAAAGATGATCAAGAAGATCTGGGATGAAGGAAGGAAATTGAGCACAAAGTTTAGGAAATGATATGAACTGTTA
>NW_011495029.1:4916591-4917627 GCF_000754665.1 Bison bison bison
CCCCAGTTTACCCTCAAGAAAATAAGAGCTAGGTGGTCTCTTGTGATAAGGCAAAAGAGAAAAGGAAAGATCCACCCATTTTAATGCAGAGTTCCAAAGAACAGCACAGAGAGATAAGAAAGTCTTCCTAAGTGATCAGTGTAAAGAAATAGAGGAAAACCATAGAATAGGAAAGACAAGAGATCATCCTGGAATGCAAAGTCAAGTGGGCCTTAAGCATCGCTACAAACAAAGCTAGTGGAGGTGATGGAATTCCAATTGAGCTATTTCAAATGTTAAAGATATTAATAAAAGTTATCAAAAACCATGACTGAGCAACTGAACTGAACAGAGTCCATTTAGATACACAAAATGTGGACAGATCACAACTAACAAAACTGTATGGGTCTCTTATGTGTGAGTCCACAGCAAGGCCCAGTTCTTTGAGGAGGATGAATAGATTCAAGATACTATCTGAGACTGTACCAACTAGTTTGCCACCATTGGTGCCTGGAACTAACATCATTCTGTACTTTGCCATCATATTTTACTTTGCCATCACATTGTACTTTTCTATTTCGTTGTCAACCCATGCACCATCATAGAACAGTTCAGTTCAGTCGCTCAGTTGTGTCTGACTCTTTGCAACCCCATGAATCACAGCACGCAAGGCCTCCCTGTCCATCACCAACTCTTGGAGTCCAGTCAAATCCATGTCCATCGAGTCGGTGATACCATCCAATCATCTCATCCTCTGTCGTCCCCTTCTCTTCCTGCCATCAAACTTTTCCAGCATCAGGGTCTTTTCAAATGAGTCAGCTCTTCGAACTAGGTGGCCAAAGTATAGGAGTTTCAGCTTCAACATCAGTCCTTCCAATGAACACCCAGAACTGATTTCTTTTAGAATGGACCGGTTGGATCTCCTTGCAGTCCAAGGGACTCTCAAGAGTCTTCTCCAAGACCACAGTTCAAAAGCATCTGTTCTGTGGTGCTCAGCTTTCGTCACAGTCCAATTCTCACATCCATACATGACCACTGGAAAAACCATAACTTTGAC
>NW_011495029.1:4918332-4919320 GCF_000754665.1 Bison bison bison
ACAGGATGGGACCAGATGCCATGATCTTCGTTTTCTGAATGTTGAGCTTTAAGTCAACTTTTTCACTCTCCTTTTTCACTTTCATCAAGAGGCTTTTTAGTTCTTAACTTTCTGCCATAAGAGTGGTGTCATCTGCATATCTGAGGTTACTGATATTTCTCCCAGCAATCTTGATTCCAGCTTGTGCTTCTTCCAGCCCAGTGTTTCTCACAATGTAGTCTCCATAGAAGTTAAATAAGCAGGGTGACAATACACAGCCTTGATGTACTCCTTTTCCTATTTGGAACCAGTCTGTTGTTCCATGTCCAGTTCTAACTGTTGTTTCCTGACCTGCATATAGGTATCTCAAGAGGCAGGTCAGGTTGTCTGGCATTCCCATCTCTTCAAGAATTTTCAATAGTTTATTGTGATCCACACAGTCAAAGGCTTTGGTGTAGTCAATAAAGTAGGAATAGATGTTTTCTGGAACTCTCTTTCTTTTTTTCACGATCCAGCAGATGTTGGCAATTTGATCTGTGCTTCCTCTGCCTTTTCTAAAAGCAGATTGAACATCTGAATGTTCATGGTTCACGTATTGCTGAAGCCTGGCTTGGAGAATTTTAAGCATTACTTTACTAGCGTGTGAGATGAGTGCAATTGTGCAGTAGTTTGCACGTTCTTTGGCATTGCCTTTCTTTGGAATTGGAATGAAAACTGACCTTTTCCAGTCCTGTGGCCACTGCTGAGTTTTCCAAATTTGCTGGCATATTGAGTGCAGCACTTTCACAGCATCATCTTTTAGGATTTGAAATACAAGCACAATGTAAAACATGTTATCTTTCTGATATAAAATTTATCAGTTAGTTTCAGGCTTATGATTCATCTCCAAAGATGATATGGTTTTCTTGTGGTTGTGGAGACCATAATGCATAGACCATTGCTTATTCCCACTCTGACATATTAATTTTATCAGACCTTAGCCTCCATCTTAAGTAATGGTGGAAAAAGT
>NW_011495029.1:4919420-4920289 GCF_000754665.1 Bison bison bison
TGGAAAAAGTTTCACAGCTTTGGGTACCTTTTAAAGATTATGGCATTACTGTTTCCATCTTATCAGCCAAGTCCAGCCACACTATTGTGATTCTTGAAACTTACTATAAGATGTTTCATTTTTCAGGACATTTTAAGTCTGACAATAATATACATTCTTCTCACAAAAGCCAGTCAATAATGGGTTGATTTTCAAGGTAGCCAATGAAACTTTCATGTCCCCTACCATCTACAGCCATGTGGGATTAATGAAATTTGGTACAATTTTCCCAAATCAACTTAAAAAAGATTTCTGACTTTACATATCTTCCCTCTTTCTGTATACATGCCTTACTAAGACAATTTGCTAATTGGATGTTCTTTTTTAAGAAACATACACAGATGTATAGAACAGTCTTTTGGACTCTGTGGGAGAGGGAGAGGGGTGGATGATTTGGGAGAAATGCATTGAAACATGTATAATATCATATAAGAATTGAATTGCAGTCCAGGTTCGATGCAGGATACAGGATGCTTGGGGCTGGTGCACTGGGATGACCCAGAGGGATGGTACAGGGAGGGAGGTGGGAGCGGGGTCCAGGATGGGGAGCACGTGTACACCCATGGAGGATTCATGTTGATGTATGGCAAAACCAATATAATATTGTAAAGTAATTAGCCTCCAATTAAAATAAATAAATTTAAATTAAAAAAAAAACGGACCTAAACTTGCAATTAAAAAAGCTATGTATAATAAGAGATTAAAAGACGCTTACTCCTTGGAAGGAAAGTTATGACCAACATAGATAGCATATTATAAAGCAGAGACATTACTTTGCCAACAAAGGTCTGTCTAGTCAAGGCTATGGTTTCTCCAGTGGTCATGTATGG
>NW_011495029.1:4920389-4921777 GCF_000754665.1 Bison bison bison
GAGAGTCCCTTGGACTGCGAGGAGATCCAACCAGTCCATTCTAAAGGAGATCAGCCCTGGGATTTCTTTGGAAGGAATGATGCTAAAGCTGAAACTCCAGTACTTTGGCCACCTCATGTGAAGTGTTGACTCATTGGAAAAGACTCTGATGCTGGGAGGGATTGGGGGCAAGAGGAGAAGGGGACGACAGAGGATGAGATGTCTGGATGGCATCACTGACTCGATGGGCATGAGTCTGAGTGAACTCTGGGAGTTGGTGATGGACAGGGAGGCCTGGCGTGCTGCGATTCATGGGGTCACAAAGAGTCGGACATGACTGAGCGACTGATCTGATCTGATAATAAGATTACTTCTTAACTAATGGGCAGCTGCTATATATAACACAGGAAGCCCAGCCTGGTGCTCTGTTATGACCTGGAGGGGTGGGATGGGAGCGGAGAGGGAGGTGTATATATAATAAACAGGAAGGGAACGTATATATAATTATGATTGATGCACAATGTTGTATGGCAAAAACCAACATTGTAAAGCAATTATCCTCTGATTAAAAAAAAGACTGCTTCAAAAAAAAAAAAAAAAGAAAGAAAGTAATCATCCCCAAGTGGTTTCCAGGTAATGGTACACTTGACAAAAGCAACATGTATGCTTATAAACTTATTTCGAGCCTTTCCTTGCCACAGTTCTTTCTTCCCCATATCAACAACCGTATGCTGATCTGGTTGTTATCATGGTCAAAAGAGCCTCCAAGTGTCATCATGGTCAAAAGAGGCCTAGCAGATTCAAACTTAATTCTTGTTCAACCACCTGGATTTTATTGCTAAATTAACATGGTCCTAGAGCATAATGATAAAAACTACCTGTTGGGTCCACTGATCTCAGAATCGCCTACAGTGGCTTATGTGACCCAAATAAGGGGATCTAAGGATTTTTATAATTTTTGTAAAAATGTCCTTGTCCCCATTGCATTTTACACTTGCAGTTGAAATGTCTAGGTGTAAATAGTAAATGATTGGTAAACAAAGAAAGTGTAGTTACTGCTACTAATTTGTGGCACACTATGTTTGTGTTGGTGAAAAGAGATACACATCCCACACAGGGAGAAGGAACCAATTATACTTCTGGTGTGACAAAACAGCGAGGAATATTAATGATCTTCTTTCAGAATTGCCATGGAATAAGGGAAAATGCCCTTGTATATCCCTTGCAAACTGTTGCAAATATCTTATATTTGAATGCTATTAATCCCAGCAACAATTTCAGACAATATGTCCTTTAACATTGGAGAAGGAAATGGCAGCCTATTCCAGTATCTTGCCTGGAAAATCCCATGGACAGAGGAGCCTCGATGCACTACAGTCCTCGGGTTACAAAAGAGTCAGACATGACTT
>NW_011495029.1:4921877-4923633 GCF_000754665.1 Bison bison bison
CATTTTTTTTTTCACACATAACTGGAAACCTCCAGACCTACTGCTGGCTAGGAGACCACATTATAGAAATTATTAACCTGGGTATAGACTCACAAAGTTTCTCTTTAGGAGTCTGAACAACTGTAGACAATGCTTTCTGTACAGAGTACCATGTGCACCCCTAGAACTGTACTACTAGTTTTGAGGAAACCAAGTATTAATGTGTTTCAGTTTTGAAAGCACAACTATTTGTTCCTTAAGATATTCATAAGAAACCTTCATGTTTAATGACATACCTCCAGTAGATCATACATGCCTTGTATGACTGTAGAGCTCTTTCCAAATGAGTATCACTCTTGTTAAACAAGGGAGAATCCCAGAGGGCTAACATACTCATTAATTATGTGTGACCTGAAGGCAGTTATTCCTCCAATGGGAGTCATAAAGCTTTTTTTTTTTTTTTAATGGCATATAATTTGTACCTGACTTTAGTTGAAGTGATCAACAATAACATTTGAGCTCTAGAAAGCATTGAGGTCAACTTCAATTTACTTTACAGGGTTATTATGAATAATAGAACTGCCATAGACTACACATTTGCAGACCAATGTGGCATTTGTGCTACTTCTAATGCAGCCTACCATTCCTGAATTAATTTCTCTATTCAAGTATTATGACCAATAAGGAAACTTAAGGAGAAAGCCTCCTCAGAGTGTAAGCTAGATTCAACTGTTTAATAATATTTGTTCACCAAAGTCCAGGATGTTGGTGGGCATGGTTGAAGTCAATTCTACAGTTTGGCCACATTCTGCTTCTTAGAGCCCCATATATAGTTGCCTTAATTAAATGCAGTATGAAACAAATTGGTTGGATATTTCCTCAGTCCCTTAGATATATTTTCTTGTGATTAACAAAGTGACATACACTGGGAAAATTCTTCAGAAGCCAATGCTTCACAGGTCTCTCATTTTTCTTCATATTTTGCAAGCAGAAAAATTGACTAGTGTTTAAGACTTCCCTGGTATCTCAGGTGATAAAGAATCCACTTGCAATGCAGGAGACCCAAGTTTGATCCCTGGGTTGGAATGACTCCCCTGGAGAAGGGAATGGCAACCCACTCCAGTATTCTTGCCTGGAGAATTCCATGGACAGAGAAGCCTGGCAGGCTACAGTTCATGGAGTTTCAAAAAGTTGGACACGACTGAGCATCTAACACACACACACACACACACACACATTCCAGACTCTTCCAAGATGTTTGAATAGTGAAGAGTCTTTGAAAATAATGATAGTGCTTCCATATGGAATCTACGACACTTTTTTTTAAAATAAGCATAATTAAAATCTCTCTCTCTAGCCAAGATCAGATAGGTTCACTGGCCATTATAAAGGTTTCCCTATGCTTGATATGTCTGTCTAGTAACAGAAAATGCTTCATGTGCAGTCATCACTTGTCCTTCTTTTCAGTGTGTTGTGGGATGCGGGGTTCAGGAACCTGTCACAATTGTTAATATTCTGACTACTGCTATTACTCTGAGCAGTAAACTGTTCTTTGTCTTTGATTTAAGAACATCAGGTCTTCTGCAAGCATAAATGAAACTGTGGCAGGTTAACTTTGTCAGCCTACAAATACAGTAAAATTTCAGATTCTTTAAAATTTTAAGCACCACAACATCCATATCTTCAGAAATTCCTTTTAGAAGCAAGAAGTGTATACAAAGAAAATAAAATTACATATAAAATTACAACAGTGGTGAAAAAAGGCCATCATTTGGCT
>NW_011495029.1:4924669-4925098 GCF_000754665.1 Bison bison bison
ATAAGAACAAGAGTAAGCAAAGTAAGAGTCAAAATTTTAAACCAACAAAGTGTTGAAGTAAGTAATTATTTTTCTTTCATCATCATTGATTTAACATTTCTCACTGAAGTCACAATTTCCTCAGTTTCTTTTTGAAATATTTTTATTTAGGGAAGAAAGATCTTTCTTAAATATTTCCTATTTATAAAGGAAAGAATGCATTTACAACATATAGCATTAAATGCCCTTCAGTTCAGTTCAGTTCAGTCGCTCAGTCATGTCCGACTCTTTGTGACCCCGTGAATTGCAGCATGCCAGGCCTCCCTGTCCATCACCAACCCCCAGAGTTCACTCAAACTCACGTCCATCGAGTCACAGATGCCATCCAGCCATCTCATCCTCTGTGGTCCCCTTCTCCTCCTGCCCCCAATCCCTCCCAGCATCAGAGTC
>NW_011495029.1:4925198-4926608 GCF_000754665.1 Bison bison bison
ATGATCTTCATTTTCTGAATGTTGAGCTTTAAGCC
Source organism: Bison bison bison (assembly GCF_000754665.1). Taxonomy (NCBI): domain Eukaryota; kingdom Metazoa; phylum Chordata; class Mammalia; order Artiodactyla; family Bovidae; genus Bison; species Bison bison. The sequence continues at coordinate 4,925,234 of NW_011495029.1, forward strand.
AACTTTTTCACTCTCCTCTTTCACTTTTATCAATGAACCAAATTTTTTATTCTCCCAGTTCAATTTAGATATAGAAGACATAAAAATCAATGATCCTTTTCTCTATTTTTTCAATATGTGATCATAATGACCTATATTACAAAACATATGTCCATTTAAAATTTGTCTTCACTCGTAAGTACACTCAATATAAAGTGCAAGTTTTAATAGGAAGTAAGCTAAATTCTTTTTTATGTAAAAGATATTTTATCTATGTTTTTAATGATGTAGATCTTTACTTATGCTCAAGACATATCAAATATTTCAGAATGTTTTTATCTCAAGCCAGATCTTATTCACTTTTAGTATGTGGACATTTCTTCTTTAGATAGGAATATATCCAGTATTTTACCATTAGCAGTAAATGCATTGTGTGGCATTGAATCAGTCAGACAAAAACACAGATGAATCCTGAAATCCGTATAATTCTTGACAGAAGGATCATCAAATAAGTGCAATTAAAAAGAGTTTAATAAATAAACCATTTATAAATATATGAAAATCATACTGTATGATAATGCACCTTGAAGCTGTCAGAAGCAGGAAAACATTAACATGCCTAGTCCTGAGTTCTTAAAGATAGAAAACAGTTACCAGAACTTAGTGAGAACTCAAACTCAGCTGCCCCAAAGGGACTGTAGCCTTTCTTAGTAGTACAGAGCTCCTGCCAATCTACAGTGTGATAGGGAAGGATCCAAAGCAATTTTTAACCTGGCATTGCCCTTTACCCATGTCCTCAGAATCTGACAATACCTCCTATTGATATTCCAATATCTTCTGGCCTAACTTGAAGCCAGAAAACAGGGAAGCCTGGCTGAACAATTTCACAGAGCTCAACAACCTGGAGCTTGAGAGTGGATGTTCCACGACAAACATAAATGAAGGAGGAAAACTCAAATATAGCCACTCAAAATTAAAGACTTCAGGGATGCAATAATCCCACAAAGAAAAACTGGAAAAAAGAGAATTATTCTTTCTGAAAGCACCAAAAATTTGCTAAAGCAACAAGGACAAGAGAGGATAACCCAGTAAAGCAGGGACTGACAAGCTTTTTCTTGATGGATCAGATGTAAATATTACAAGCTTGCAAACTATAGCCTCTGTTGCAAATACTCTTCCATGTCATTGTAGCAAAAGTAAACAGACAACACTTGTTGACTGAGCATGGCTGTTTCAATAAAGCTTAATTTATAAGAACAAATAGAAGCACCCCCTTCACCATGGCCCATAGATTTAACCTCTAACATCCTCTGTTTCTAACCACTAGACCCACATTTAAAGGACTCAAGTGATTTGGTCAAGCTCAGGGATTTATACATTATCAGACATATCATGG
>NW_011495029.1:4926708-4927622 GCF_000754665.1 Bison bison bison
CAATTCATACGCTCAAGAGGCCCAAACACAATATACACAAAGAAACTTAGAGACATAAAATAAGACTTCTGAAAGAATATTAGAAATATTAAATCTTAAAAGAAGCAAAATGAGAAAAAAGTGTTACCTTTAAAGAAATAAAAATAAGAAAAATGGCTGACTCTAGAACATAAAAGTTGGAAGTCAAAATACATTGAAATGGTATAATTAAAGAACTAAAGGAAAATAATTGGCAAGCTAGAACTCTATACTCAGTAGAAATATTTTTGAAAAAATGAAAGTTGATACATCCAGTATGGAGAACAACAGTATGGAGGTTCCTTTAAAAAGTAGGAATAAAACTACCATATAACCCAACAATCCCACTACTGGGCATATATCCTATTGTTCAGTTGCTCAGTAATGTCCAACTCTTTGTGACCCCTTGGACTGCAGCATGCCAGGCTTCCCTGTATTTCACCATCTCCCAGAGTTTGCTCAAACTCATGTCCCATTGAGTCGGTGATGCCATCCAATCATCTCATCCTCTGCCATCCTCTTCTCCTGCCTTCAAACTTTCCCAGCATCAGGGTATTTTCCAGTGAGGCAGTTCTTCACATCAGGTGGCCAAAATATTAGAGCTTCAGCTTTAGCATCTGTCCTTCCAATGAATATTCAGGGTTGATTTCTTTTAGGATTGACTGGTTTGATTTCCTTGCAATCCAAGGGACTCTCAAGAGACTTCTCAAATACCACAGTTCAAAGCATCAGTTCTTCAGTGCTCAGCCTTCCTTGGGCTTCCCTAGTAACTCAGATGGTAAAGAATCCACCTGCAATGCAGGGTCTGGAAGATCCCCTGGAGAAGGAAATGGCAACCCACTCCAGTATTCTTGCCTGGAGAATTCCATGGACAGAGGAAGCCTGGCAGGCTACAG
>NW_011495029.1:4927722-4932636 GCF_000754665.1 Bison bison bison
GGCAGGCTACAGACCATGGGATCACAAAGAGTCAGAAATGACTGAGTGACTAACACACCCACAACCTTCCTTATGGTCCAACTCTCACATCCATAAATGACTACTGGAAAAAACCATAGCTTTAACTGTTCTGACCTTTGTCAGCAAAGTAATATCTCTGCTTTTTAATATGTCATCTAGGTTTATATTCTAAGAAAACCACAATTCAAAAAGACATATGCACCCCAATATTCAATGCAGAACTTTTTCCAATAGCCAGAACATGGAAGCAACCTAGATGTCCATCAACAGATTAACAGATGAAGAAGTTGTGGTGTGTGTATATATATATATATGTGTATATATATATATATAATGAAATATTATTAAGCCACTAAAAGTGACAAAATTGGTTCATTTGTAGAGATGTGGATGGATCTAGAGTCTGTCACACAGAGTGAAATAAGTCAGAAAGAGAAAAACATACAAATAGAAAAAACATACAAAGAGCAAAAAGAAACATACAAATAGAAAAATATTCAAGTATCATGTATTAATGCATACATGTAGAATCTAGAAAAGTGATATAGATGAAATTATTGCCACAGCAGGAATCGAGATGCAGACATAGAAAACTGACTTGTGGACACAGTGAGGGAATGAGAGGGTGGGATTAATTGAGAGAATAACATTGAAACATATACATTAGCACATGTAAAATAGGTAGCTAGTGGGAAGTTGCTATATAAAAAAGGGAGCTCAACCCAGTGCTCTGTGACAACTCAGAGGGATGGGATGGCATGAGGGGTGGGAAAGAGGTTCAAGAGAGAGGGGACATATATATACTTATGGCTGATTCATATTGTTGGATTGCAGAAGCCAACACAATAGTGTAAAGCAATTATCCTCCAAAATAAAGGTGAAGTAAAGATATCTTCAGATAGATAAAATGTGAGAATCTGTCACCAGAATATGTGCACTACATATAATACTAAAGGACCTTTCTTTGGAAAGAAAAAATTTCCAAGAGAAACATGGATTTGCAAGAAACAAGCAAGAGCAAAATAACACAATATGTAGGTAAATATTGATGATCAATAATTGAAAATTGGTACAAAATAATATCACTAATGTGATATTTAAAATACAGACAAAATTAAAATGTATGACAGTGATAATTCAAATGTCACAAGGGGCAGTGGATATTATTAACAAATGTTAAGAATGTAATATTACTAGGTATGTGGTAAAAGCAATGATTTGTATTAAATTGTATTGAACAAAGTGTGCATATTTTTATTTCAAAGGTATCCACTTTGAGTAGTAGAATAAACAATGAGCAAAGTAATATAGATAAAATTAAGTAATTAATATAAAAGGAGGCAGTAGGGACTTCCCTGGAGGCCCAGTGCCTAAGACTCTGTGCTCCTAATGCAGGGGGCCCCAGGTTCAATCAATGGTCAGGGAAGTATATACCACAACACATGCTGGAACTAAGACTTTGCATGCCACAACTAAGATCTGGTGCAGACAAATAAATAAATATGTATTTTAAAAAGGAGGAAGTTAATGATAGAAAGATATAAAACAGTTTGGATACATGGAAGATTGTAGTAAGAGAATATATTAAACTTAGTGACTACTTTGGGCTTCCCTGGTAGTTCAGCTGTTAAAGAATCTGACTGCAAGCCAGGAGACCTGGGTTCAATCCCTGGATTGGGAAGATACACTGGAGAAGGGAATATCTACCCACTCCAGTATTCTGGCCTGGAGAATTCCATGAACTGTATATGTCCATGGGGTCACAAACAGTGACTTTCACTTTCACATGACTATTTTAATGTGCTGTATTTTCCTGTAAAAGGCTTATTTTGGAAAATCAGATTAAAATGCAGTTGATGCTTGAACAACACTTGTTTAAACTGCAGGGGTCCATTAATATGTACAATACTACCCAATCCATGATTTATTGAAACAATGGATTCAGAACTGTGGCTACAAGGGCTGATTATGGTACTTGATACCGTGACTTTTTTAAACTACAGCAACAAATCCTCGAACCAATCCCTCACAGATATGAAAGGATGACTGAAATAATTACATGCTGTTTACAAGAGAGCCATTTTAAAGAACACAGAGAGTTTAGAAGTAAAATAATCAATAAATATATATTTTATAAAAACTAACCAAAAGAAAGTTGGTGTATGTTAAGGCTTTGTTAAATTAACTTTTGCTAATGGAGCACAAGGTAATGGAGAGCCACAGTTCAAAAACAGACAATGGGAGAAATCTAAATAAATAAGTTTATTCTTTAAAATTCTTCCAGTTCCTAGAGGAAATACATAGCAAACCTAGAGGGGCCATGTGAGATTAGGGCAGAGTATAGGTAAAGATATAGGCAAAACCTAGGGCACATGCCTTCTTTAGGGTCAGTGGGAGAAGTGCTTTGGGATGCCCAGGCTAGATCTTCATTGGTCAATTCAAACCAAAACAGTAGGGTTTTAATAATCCCTACAGAGTTCTTATGTAAGGGGTGCATAGGAAATACAGGCACTGGGATGCAAGCGAATATATTGATCATAATATTTGTGGTGGAAGCTGTATCAGGGACTTACATTTGCTTGTGACTCTGTGGGCCGAAATTAAGGCATATTCTTCCACAAGTATTTAGTGTCAATTTAAGATCATTGTAGGCCACTTAACCAAATAAAACTAATGCCAGGCAACAATACAATAGATTTAGTTCAGTTCAGCTCAGTTGCTCAGTCGCGTCCAACTTATGTGACCCCATGGACTGCAGCAGGCCAGGCTTCTCTGTCCATCACCAACTTCCAGAGCTGACTCAAACTCATGTCCATTGAGTTGGTGATGCCATCCAACCATCTCATCCTCTGTCGTCCCCTTATCCTCCTGCCTTTGATCTTTACCATCATCAAGGTCTTTTCCAATGAGTCGGTTCTTTGCATCATGAGACCAAAGTATTGGAGCTTCAGCTTCAGCATCAGTCCTTCCAATAAATATCCAAGACTGATTTCCTTCACTATTAACTGGTTTGATGTCCTTGTGGTACAAGGGTCTCTTAAGAGTCTTGTCCAACACCACAGTTCAAAAGCATCAATTCTTTGGAGCTCAGGTTTCTTTATGGCCCAACTCTCTTACCCATACAAGACTACTGGGAAAACCATAGCTTAACTATATGGACGTTTGTTGGTAAAGTTTCTGCCTTTTAATATGCTGTCTAGGTTTGTCATAGCTTCCAAAGAGAATGCATCTTTTAATTCCATGGCTGCAGTTACCTTCTGCAGTGATTTTGGAGCCCAAGAAAATAGTCTCACACTGTATCTATTGTTTCCCCATCTATTTTCCATGAAGTGATGGGAGCAGATGTCATGATCTTAGTTTTTTGCATGCTGAATTTTAATCCAGATTTTTCACTCTCCTCTTTCACTTTCATCAAGAGACTCTTTAGTTTCTCTTCAATTTCTGCCATAAGGGTGGTATCATCTGCATATCTGAGGTTATTGATATTTCTCCTGGCAATCATGATTCCAGCTTATGCTTCATTCAGTCCAGCATTTTGCATCATGTTCTCTGTATATAAATTAATTAAACAAAGTGACAATATACAACCTTGACATACTCCTTTCCCAATTTGGAACCTGTCCATTGTTCCATGTCTGGTTCTAACTGTTGCTTCTTGATCTGCATACAGACTTCTCAAGAGGCAGGTAAGGTCATCTGCTATTCCCATCTCTTTAAGAATTTTTCATAGTTTGTTGTGATCCACAGAGTCAAAGGCTTTAGCGTAGTCAATGAAGCAGAAGTAGATGTTATTTCTGGGAATTATCTTGCTTTTTCTACCATCCAATGGATGTTGGCAACTTGCTCTCTGGTTCTCCTGCCTTTTCTAAATCTAGCTTGAACATATGAATATTTTCGGTTCATGTACTGTTGAAGCCTAGCTTGGAGAATTTTGAGCATTACTAGCATGTGAGTTGAGTGCAATTGTGTGGTAGGTAGTGTCAACACTCTTTGGCATTTCCTTTCTTTGGGATTGGAATGAAAGTTAGCCTTTTCCAGTACTGTGGCCACTGCTAAGTTTTCCAAATTTCCTGGCATATTGAGTGCAGCACTATCACAGCATCATCTCTTAGGATTTGAAATAGCACAGCTTAATTTACATCACCTCTACTAGCTTTGTTCATCATGATGGTTCCTAAAGCCTACTTGACTTCACACTCAAGGATGTATGGCTCTAGGTGAGTGATCATACCATCATGGTTATCTGGGTCATGAAGATTTTTTGTATAGTTCTTCTGTGTTTTCTGGCCACCTCTTCTTAATATCTTCTGCTACTGTTAGGTCCATACTGTTTCTGTTCTTTACTGTGCCCATCTTTGCATGAAATATTCCCTTGGTATCTCTTTCTTGAAGAGATTTCTAGTCTTTCCCATTCTATTGTTTTCCTCTATTTCTTTGCATTGATCACTGAGGAAGATTTTCTTATCTTTCCTTGCTATTACTTGGATTTCTGCAATCGGATGGGCATATCTTTCCTTATCTCCTTTGACTTCCACTTCTCTTCTTTTCTATCTATTTGTAAGCCCTTCTCAAACAACCATTTTGCCTTTATGCATTTCTTTTCCTCAGGACTGTTTTGATCACTGCCTCCTGTACAGTGTTATGAACCTTCATCCATAGTTATTTGGACACTCTATCTATCAGATCTAACCCCTTGAATCTATTTGTCACTTCTACTATATCATTGTAAGGGATTTTTTAGGTCATACCTGAATGGTTTAGTGGTTTTCTCTACTTTCTTCAATTTAATTCTGAGTTTTGCAATAAGGAGTTCATGATCTGAGTCACAGTCAGCTCCTGGTCTTGTTTTTGCTGACTGTATAGAGCTTCTCCATCTTTGGCTACAAATAATAT
>NW_011495029.1:4933300-4933745 GCF_000754665.1 Bison bison bison
GGCATAGCCCTTTTGAAGGAGGTCGCTATTACTGCCATTACTCCTACCAACATTTGGCCTCAGGGCAAACTACAAGGAAGGAACACAGCCCCACCCATCAACAGAAAATTGGATTAAAGATTTACTGAGCATGGCCTTGCCCATCAGAGCAAGACCCAGCCAGTCCCTCCCATCAGGAAACTTCCATAGCCTCTTATCTTTATCCATCAGAGGGCAGACAGAATGAAAATTACAATCACAGAACACTAACCAAACTGATAGCTTGAATCACAGCCTTGTCTTACTCACTGAAACTATGAGCCATATCTTGTAGGGCCTTCCAAGATGAATGGGTCAAAATGAAGAGTTCTGACAAAATGTGGTCCACTGGAGAAGGGAATGGTAAACCACTTTAGTATTATTGCCTTGAGAACCCCATAAACAGTATTAAAAGGCAAAATGATAT
>NW_011495029.1:4933903-4935823 GCF_000754665.1 Bison bison bison
ATCAGTGAACTAAAATGGATGGAAATGGGTGAATTTAATTCATATGACCATTATATCTACTACTGTGGGCAAGAATCTCTTAGAAGAAATGGAGTAGCCCTCATAGTCAACAAAATAGTCCAAAATGCAGTACTTGGCTGCAATCTCAAAAAAAGTACAGAATGATCTAGGTTACTTCCAAGGCAAACCATTCAATATCACAGCAAACCCAAGTCTATGCCCCAGCCACTAATGCCAAAGAAGTTGAAGTTGAATGGCTCTATGAAGACTTATAAGACCTTTACGAACTAACACCAAACAAACAAAAAAAGATGTCCCTTTCATTACAGGGGACAGGAATGAAAAAGTAGGAAGTCAAGAGATACCTGGAGTAACAGGAAAGTTTGGCCTTGGAGTAAAAATGAAGCAGGGCAAAGACTTTAGCCAAAAGAACAGACTGGTCATAACACCCTCTTCGAACAACACAAGAGAATGCTCTACACATGAACATCACCACACGGTCAATACCATAGATTAGCTTAGCTAAATTTGCAACAGCATAGCTATACTATATCAGAAAATTACATTTTAACACAAGAACACCTCGTCTTCTAGGAAGATATCACAATTCTAAACCTATATGCATGCAATAACTTAGCTTCATAATATAAGGCAAATGGTTGGAAATAATAGAAGTGCATGAATGCACAATGTGAATGAGAAACATTAAGTGTTCTCTCTTAATAGCTGATAGAGAAAAAAACAGTAATGATGTAAAAAATCTTAAAGATTTAACCTTATAACCTAAAACAAGTAGACATATGTAAAATAGTGCATTCAACAATGAAAAAAATATACATTCTTTTTAAGTGCATATGGAACATTTTTCAACATTAAACATGGGCTTTGTTATAAAGGATGCTTCAAAAGTTTAAAAGACTTAAAATCACTCAGTGTATACTTTGATCTGGACTTTTCCAGTGGCTCAGCAGGAAAGAATCTGCATGCAGTGTGGGAGCCATAGAAGACACAGGTTAGATCTTTGGGTAGGGAAGATCCCCTGGAGCAGGGCACAGCAACCCACACTAATATTTTTGCCTGGGGAATCCCATGGACAGAGGATGTTGATGAGCTACAGTCCATAGAACTGCAAAGAGTCGGACATGACTGAAGCAACTTAGCATGCATGCATGCACATATTTTGATCTGCTAGAAATAAACTAGAAATTGATACAGAAAGATAAACAGAAAGTCTTCAAGCACTTAGAAATTACACAATACACATGTAAGCAAGTCAAGGAATAAATAACAATTACAAAAAAATTTAATGAATGCTAATGAATAGATGGCATTTCAAAGAGCTAAAGCAGTACTTAGATAAAAATGTAGAATCTTAAATGCAGATATCAAAATATTAGCATGCCTGGAAATCCATTATATAAACTTCCACCCAAAAGAGATAGGAAGAATACTTATCCAACGGAAGGCAGAAGGAAATAATAAAAGAACACGTATCAGTGGAAAAAAAAATCAAATAATGAAAAGTAAAAATCAAAAAAGCCAAAATAAATTATACCAAAGGTTAATAAAATTAATAAGCTCCTAGAAAATGGACAAAGGAGGAAAAAGAGGCAATATAACTAACTAGTAACAGAAATTAATGAAAAAGTTGTAATTATTAATACTAATAATCCTGTAGGTATTAAAGACATAGTAAAAATGATCAATGCAAAGAAATAGAGGAAAACAAAGGAATGGGAAAGATTAGAGATCTCTTCAAGAAAATTAGAGATACCAAGGGAATATTTCATGCAAAGATTGGCTCGATAAAGGACAGAAATGGTATGGACCTAACAGAAGCAGAAGATATTAAGAAGAGATGGCAAGAATACACAGAACTGTATAAAAAAGATCTTCATGACCCAGATAATCACGATGGCT
>NW_011495029.1:4935923-4936751 GCF_000754665.1 Bison bison bison
CACACGCTAGTAAAGTAATGCTCAAAATTCTCCAAGCCAGGCTTCAGCAATATGTAAACCATGAACTTCTAGATGCTCAAGCTGGTTTTAGAAAAGGCAGAGGAACCAGAAATCAAATTGCCAACCTGTGCTGGATCATGGAAAAAGCAAGAGAGTTCCAGAAAAACATCTACTTCTGCTTTATTGACTATGCCAAAGCCTTTGACTGTGTGGATCACATAAACTGTTGAAAATTCTGAAAGAGATGGGACTACCAGACCACCTACCTGCCTCTTGAGAAACCTATCTGCAGGTCATGAAGCAACAGTTAAAACTGGACATGGAACAACAGACTGGTTCCAAATAGGAAAAGGAGTACATCAAGGCTGTATATTGTCACCCTGCTTATCATGAGAAACACTGGGCTGGAAGAATCACAAGCTTGAATCAAGATTGCCAGGAGAAATATCAATAACCTCAGATATGCAGATGACATCACCCTTATGGCAGAATGTGAAGAGGAACTAAAAAGCCTCTTGATGAACGTGAAAGAGCAGAGTGAAAAAGTTGGCTTTAAGCTCAACATTCAGAAAACGAAGATCATGACATCTGGTCCCATCACTTCATAGGAAATAGATGGGGAAACAGTGTCAGACTTTGTTTATGGGGTTCCAAAATCACTGCAGATGATGACTGCAGCCATGAAATTAAAAGACGCTTACTCCTTGGAAGGAAAGTTATGACCAACCTAGATAGCATATTGAAAACCAGAGACGTTACTTTGCCAACAATGGTCCGTCTAGTCAAGGCTATGTTTTTTCCAGTGGTCATATATGGATGTGAGAGTTG
>NW_011495029.1:4937450-4938771 GCF_000754665.1 Bison bison bison
TGGATGGCATCACCGACGTGAGGGACATGAGTTTGAGTGAACTCTGGGAGATCTTGATGGATATGGAGGCCTGGCGTGCTGTGATTCATGGGGTCGCAGAGAATTGGACATGACTGAGCGACTGAATTGGACTGTGCTGAACTGAAAGTTGACATTATAAATACAGCAGGCAAATACATTTGAAAAATAACAGATAGGCTCATTAGAAAAATAAACTTTAAAATCAATCAAAAAAGAAATAGAAAATGTTAATTCCATATCCACTGTAAACATAATATATTATTTAAAAACTTCTGTAAACAAAAAATAAGTTAATCAAAGATTTCAGTTTGTTCACCTTTAAGTTCTTCCAAATATTTAAGAAAAAATAGCCATAGAAATAAAAATAATGTATAAAATAACTTATAAAAAGAACAATAAATCACAAAAAGCAGAATTTATTTCTTAACATTTAAATGTCATTCAACATAATGTACCTTGTTAACAAGATAAAGATTAAAACATATAGTCAATTCAACAGGTGCAGAAAATAAAACTGCAACTATTTCAAAGGTTGGAAATTTGAAAAAAAAAAAATCATATGACTTCATAGGAAGCACGTAAGCCTAGCCAAAAAAAAAAAAAAAAAAAAAGTCTATCACATAAAAGGGATAGAAGCACAAGGAATATCAGGGGCCCAAGAGATTTCCAGTAGCAGTTCATTGTGGTCTTTTCTTAGTCATATAGGATGTTCCATTTCGAGATTATAAACCACCAAGAGATATGTGAGGAATCTTTATGTCAAGAGAACTTGAACAAATGTTTCAAACAGAATATTTTATAGCCAATGGTCAAAGAGCCAACAGAGTGTGTGACTAGCTAAACTAGGTTTAAATTATAAAGCTGTACTTTCCCAAACAATGTAAACAAGCTGTTCCTGGTTATCACTAGGGATGTTTCAAACTTTAAATAAAATATTGTGCATTTATAGCTAGCCCATATGAGACCTATTTTGGTCCAGAGACAATAAACCCCAGGCTTCCAGGGATTAATACTTCTATTCAACATTGTATGTGAAGCCCTAGTAATGACATAAGGGTACAAAGATGGAAGAAGGGGAAATTAGAATAAAAAATATTAAAATATAATTTCCTGAAGAAATCACAACTTAAACAGAGAATAAATTGTTCTATTAAAAAATCATGTGGATTAATAAGTAAATTTAGAAGATCACTAGATATAAGATGAATGTTAAAAAGTGAATTATGCTACTGCTGCTGCTGCTGCTAAGTTGCTTCAGTCGTGTCTGACTCTGTGCGACCCCATAGACAGCAGCCCACCA
>NW_011495029.1:4938899-4940012 GCF_000754665.1 Bison bison bison
TTCCTTCTCCAATGCATGAAAGTGAAAAGTGAAAGTGAAGTCGCTCAGTCGTGTCCAACTCTTAGAGACCCCATGGACTACAACCTACCAAGCTCCTCCATCCATGTGACTTTCCAGGCAAGAGTACTGGAGTCGGGTGCCACTGCCTTCTCCAGAATTATGCTACTAAACACCATCAGAAATAAATTAAAATCTATGATTTATAACAGCAAATCTCATCAGATATCTATAAATGAAGGCATAAAACATATGCCAGTCTCTTATTCAAAACATCAAAAGTACTGAGGGAAATTTAAAGATAAATAAATAGACATATCATGCTCACGGATGTAGTATGTTGATTCTCCCAAAATTGATCAGTAGATTTAATGAAATTCCAATTAAATTCCCACAAGGTTACTTATGAAAATCAAAGAGAGGATCCTAAATCCATATAAAAATGATAAAGGCCAAGATTAAGCAATGCAATCTTGAAATAATAACAAAAAAAGGATGACTTACACTAAACGATATCACATTTTCTTATAAAGCTCTAAGAAACTACAGATTTTTTCAAAAATAGAGTTTAGTTTTGGAAGCCCTCAGTTCAGGTCAGTTCAGTCGCTCAGTCGTGTCCGACTCTTTGCGACCCCATGAACTGCAGCACGCCAGGCCTCCTTGTCCATCACCAACTCCCGGAGTCCACTCACACTCACAACCATCAGTGATGCCATTCAGCCATCTCATCCTCTGTCGTCCCCTTCTCCTCCTGCCCCCAATCCCTCCCAGCATCAAGAGTCTTTTCCAAAGAGTCAACTCTTCGCATGAGGTGGCCAAAGTACTGGAGTTTCAGCTTTAGCATCATTCCTTCCAATGAACACCCAGGGCTGATCTCCTTTAGAATGGACCGTTTGAATCTCCTTGCAGTCCAAGGGACTCTCAAGAGTCTTCTCCACCACCACAGTTCAAAAGCATCAATTCTTTGGTGCTCAGGTTTCTTCACAGTCCAACTCTCACATCCATACATGACCACAGAAAAAACCATAGCCTTGACTAGATGGACCTTTGTTGGCAAAGTAATGTCTCTGCTTTTCAATATGCTATCTAGGTTGCTCATAACTTTCCTTCCGAGGA
>NW_011495029.1:4940112-4940912 GCF_000754665.1 Bison bison bison
GTGATGGGACCGGATGCCATGATCTTCATTTTCTGAATGTTGAGCTTTAAGCCAACTTTTTCACTCTTCACTTTCACTTTGATCAAGGGGCTTTTTAGTTCCTCTTCACTTTCTGCCATAAGGGTGGTATCATCTGCATATCTGACATTATTAATATTTCTCCTGGCAATCTTGATTCAAGCTTATGCTTCTTCCAACCCAGTTTTTCTCATGATGTACTCTGTATATAATTTAAATAAGCAGGGTGACAATATACAGTCTTAACATACTCCTTTTCCTATTTGGAACCAGTCTGTTGTTCCATTTCCAATTCTAACTTTTGCTTCCTGACCTGTTAGGTTTATGCTTAAATCAAGCAGAATGTTTATAGAGTATCCTTGACATCTTACCTCTCACACACAGACACAGTCGTCTTCACCAACATCCTGCATCCCACTAGCACATTGTTACAGCCAATACACCTACATTGACATGTCATTATCACCCAAAATCCACAGTTTACACCTTAGTTCAGCCTTGGTGTTTTACACTCTATGGGTTTTGACAGCTGCATGCCTACATAGTTTCATTCAGTATAGTCTCACTACACTAAAAATCATCTGTGCTCCACTTACTCATCCTTCCCTTCCCCAACCCCCTGCCAATCACTCATATTTTTATTGTCTCCATACTTTTATCTTTTTCAGAATGCCATAGTTGGAATCATAGAGCATATAGCCTTTTCAGACTGGCTTTTTCACTTAGCAATAAACATTTGCTTCTTCCATGTCTTTTCACGGTTGATAGTTCATTTATTTTTA
>NW_011495029.1:4941217-4945266 GCF_000754665.1 Bison bison bison
AACTGTCTTCCAAAGTGTCTTTACCATTTTGCATTCCCACCAACAACGAATGAGGGTTCCTTGCCAGCATTTCGATTTGTCAGTGTTTTGCTTTTATATTATTTTAATATATATTTAGAGGTATCTCAATGTTCTTTTTTTTAAGAATTTTTTTAATTGATTTTTTGACTGTACCATGCATCTGATGTGACACTAGTTCCCCAAACAAGGATTGAACCCAGGCCCTCAGCAGTAAGAGAATGAAGTCCTAAGCCCTGGACTGCCAGGGAATTCGCTCAATGTTGTTTTAGTTTGCAATTCCCTGATGACATTTGATGTTCTTCATATTTTCATATGCTGAATATTTCCTTTGGTGAGGTATCTGTTCAGATACTTTGCCTTCTTTTTTAGTCAGGTTGTATCTTTTTTATTGTGGGCTTTAAGTGATATTTGTATTATTTTGAATGACAGTTGTTTATCCAATATGTCTTTTGTAAATATATTCTCCAAGCCTTTGGCTTGTCTTCTCATCCTGTTGACAATATCTTACACAGAACAGAAATTTCATTTTAATAGAGTCCAACTTTTAAATTTTTTTCTTTTATGAATTCTGTCTTTTGTGTCATATCTAAAAGTTATTGCCAAACCCAAGTGGTTTTCAAGCAGGAAGATCTAGCTACTGATACAAGGTAAGAATTCTCATCTCGCAGAAAAAGGCAAACAGAATAAAATGCTTACCATTTGTAGGAGGAGCCCACTTACCTTGGTCTATGGATTTGGATTTGCCAAAGCAGATTCAATACGCAAAGTGCTCCTGGAACAACACTTTAACCAAAGAAAGGAGAAAAGATTCAACAAGATAAGCGTTTGTCATGTGCACTGGGTCCCTGTGGTCAGTGGTTCTCTCCTGATAGTTGATGCAGGGCTATGGATTGATGAAACCACTTGTCATGTAGGCAAAGATTCCATTCCTTCCCCATGGGGGGAAGATGTATTAATGAGGCTGGCCAGGGACTATATAATGCACACATATAAGCAGTACAAAGAAGTTCACTGCATACCTAACACAGGGAATGATTTCTCCTAATAAACAAGAAGCAGCCAAACTCTCTATTAAGAGGGAATGTCCGAGGCCCAGAATACTAAATGGGCAAACCTGGGGAGGGCAAAAATAGACAAATGGAACAGGATAGAGTTCAAAAATCATCTCACATATAGATTCACTTGATTTATAGCAAATATAACAGTGCAGTGCCTGAAGAAAGGGTGTTCTTTTTAATAAAAGAAGACTCAATCGATTGGAATAAAAGAATTTCAACCTCTACTTCATACCATGTACAAACATCAATTCTTAATGGATTGTTTAAATGTAAAAGGTATAATAATAAAGTGCTTATATGAAATAATAAAATTTATTCATGAACTGGAAGCTGACAAAGGCATTTAATAGGATAAAAAGTAGTAACTATAAATGGGAAAAAGGTGAATTGTACTACATTAAGTTAAGATCTTCTCTTTTATCTAAATTAGTATTAAGAAAATGAAAAGCCAAACGTAGACTGGAAGAATATAATTGCAATCCATATATTTGACAAAGGACCCATATCCATTATATATGAAGAACAATAATTCAATAATAAAATGATGGATACTCAATCAAAAATAAATACATAAAACCCACAATACTCAAATGGGGATTAAAAAAAAAGTTACTGTAAGACCACTATTCAACTGTATTAGTCTTTATAGAGTTAAAGCATAGAATATTACACTCATTAGAATTTCTGAGATGTAAAAAAAAGACAATATGAAGCCTTGATACTGATTCATATCAACTAAAATTATCACAGATGTTATTGGAGTATATATTTGTATACTCAGTTTGGAAAGCTGTTAGTATCTACTAAATTGAATGAATATTCCATGACCTTTCAATTCTACTCCTAGGTATCTACCCAATAAATTTATATATTAAGCCAAAGATATTTACAGTAATACTCACAGTAGCACTATTCTAATAACCTAAAACTAGATTTAACCCAAAATTTTATTAACAGTGAGATAAGAAAAGTAGATTGTAGTTTCTTAATCAAATGAAATTCAACACATTAACATTAAATAATGGTCTACAACTACACAAAATGATGAAGGACCACATAAGTTTAATGTTGGATAAAGAGATTATTTATTTCAGTGTGTGTGAATCATATCAAGTTCAAAAATAGGCAAAATTAATATATGCAGAGAGATCTCAGTATACTTGTTACCCTGTCAAGGCAGAAGACTAAGAAGGATAAGACAAAGTACTCATGTTACTAATGTTTCATTTTTGGTCTAGGTGGTGGTTACACAGAAGATTTTACATTTTGAAAATTCAACAAGCTAATACACTTATGTTTTGTTCACTTTTATAAGTGTATATTATATTGGGTTGTACAAAATTTCATTTGATTTTTCTGTAAGATGTCATGTAAAAATCTGAAAGAACTTTTTGGACAACCCAATACTTCTATTTAAAATTAGCAACAAAATTAATATACAATAGATGCTAAAATAAAAAGCATAATTTTCCAAGTCCAGTTTTCAAGCTTTGAATTTCTTTTTATGAATAGTTAAACATGCATTTCAACTGAATGCTGATTATAATTAGCATTGTTAGTAATTCTGAACATTCACAATGTTCATACTATCTTTTTAAAAATGACTTCCATATTATCTTTTGGACATCAGGATAGTCTGATATTTTAATGTCATATGTTAAATTATAATGCATTATCCTGATATCAAACCCACATTATGAATAGGTAATTGTGTATATTGATGAAAATCTAAATACATGTATGTATATATATATTATATTGAAGGCAACCAGATATTAAGTGCTAGACTATTTAACCAAAACTTATCTACTAAGCTATTTGAAAGATGTAGCTGTAAGCTATTCCATTAAGTTGAAAAATAGCATTTCATTGTAATTTCAAGTGCTGTAGTAATACCAAGTTTTATTGCTAACTTCATACCAAAGGTCTACAGGTTTCAACTATATCAGTAGACAGCCGAGTTACATTGTATAATTTCCTGAAAGCCTTCAGCTCAGAAAAGGCATTCTTCCAAGGAAGTCTTATCCAGATAATTTCATCTCCTCTATTTCATTAAGAAAACTAATGCCACTTGGTGTGTCTTTTTGGAGAAGTGTATATTTAGATCCACTTCCTATTTTTTGATTGGATTGTTTTCAATCCAGAATACATGACTCTATACATAGAGGCAGTGATCAAAACATCCCCAAGAAAAATAAAAACTAAGATCATGGTATCCTGCCCCATCACTTCATGACAAATAGATGGGGAAACAGTGAGAGACTAATTTGGGGGCTCCAAAATCACTGCATCTGGACACTGCAGCCATGAAATTAATAGACACTTGCTCCTTGGAAGAAAAGCTTTGACCATCCTAGATAGCATATGAAAAAGCAGAGACATTACTTTGCTGACAAAGGTCCACCTAGTCAAAGCTTTGGTTTTCCCATGAGTCATGTATGGATGTGAGAATTGGGCCATAAAAAAGCTAAGCACTGAAGAGTGATACTTTTGAACTGGGGTGTTGGAGAAGACTATTGAGAATCCCTTGGACTGCAAGATCAAACCAGTCAATTGTAAAGGAAATCAGTCCTGAATATTGATTGGAAGGACTGATGCTAAAGCTGAAGCTCCAATACTTTGGCCACCTGATGTGAAGAATTGACTCCTTAGAAATGATGCTGATGCTGGGAAAGATGAAGGCAGGAGGAAAAGGGGACAGCAGAGGATGAGATGGTTGGCTGGAATTACTGACTTGATAGACATGAGTTTGCACAAGCTACAGGAGGTGGTGTTGGGCAGGGAAGCCTGGCGTGTTGCAGTTCATGGGGTCACACAGAGTTGGACATGATTGTGTAACTGAACTGACTGATACATAAAAATTTCTAAACTTGCTACCAGAAAACTGCTGCAGCTCATCAATGAATTTAGTAAAGTTGGAGGATACAAAATTAATGTGCAGAAACCCCTTCCATTTCTATACACTAACAA
>NW_011495029.1:4945366-4946787 GCF_000754665.1 Bison bison bison
TATCAAATTACCAATGGCATTTTTCTTAGAACTAGAATACAAATTCTAAATTTATATGGAAGTACCAAATATCCTGAGTAACCAAAGCAATCCTGAAAGATAAATAGAGCTGGAGAAATCAAGCTCTCTGACTTCCAACTGTATTAAAAACCTATAGTTATCAAAATGATAGGGTCCTGACAAAAGAAAACAGAAATATAGATCAATTGAACAGGATAGAAAGCCCAGAAACAAGCCCATGCACCTATGGTAAATTAATCTATAACAAAGGAGGCAAGAATGTACAATGAAGAAAAGACAATCTCTTCAGTAAGTGGTGCTTGGAAAACTGGACAGCTATATCTAAAAGAATGAAACTAGAACATTCTCTAACACCATATACAAAAATAAACTTAAAGTGGATTAAACACCTATATGTAAGATAGCATAGTCTAAAACTCTTAGAGCAAAGCATAGACAGACCACTCTTTGAAATAAATTGCAGTAGTATATTTTTGGATGCGTCTGCTAGAGTAATGAAAACAAAAATAAACAAATGGGACCTAATTAACCTTAAAAGCTTTGTACAGCAAAGGAAGCCATTGACATAACCAATATACAACCTAATGAATGGGAGAATATATTTGCGAATGATATGATGAAGAAGGAGTTACTATCCAAAATTTATAAACAACTCATACAACTCAATTTCAAAAGAATACATTCATTTGTTTTAAGGGTAGGTGAAACTGAGAGAACAGCATAGAAACATATACATTACCATATGTAAAACAGATAGCTAGTGGAAAGTTTCTGTACAACACAGGGAGCTCAATACATCACTCTGTGAAAACCTAGAGAGGTGGGATGGGGAGGCAGGTGGGAATGAGATTCAAGAAGGTGGAGACACATGTAAACTTACAGCTGATTTATGTTGTTGTATGGCAGAAGCCAACACAATATAGTAAAGCAATTATCCTCCAATTATAAATAAATTAAATGGATTAAATCCTCCAACCAAAAGACACAGACTGGCTGAATGGATACCAAAACAAGACCCATATATATGCTGTCTACAAGAAACTCACTTCAGACCTCAAGACACATATAGACTGAAAGTGAGAGGACGGAAAAATATATTTCATGCAAATGGGAAGCAAAAGAAATCTGGAGTAGTAATCCTCATATCAGACAAAATATACCTTAAAATAAAGAAGATTACAAGAGATAAAGAAGGACACTACATAATGATCAAGGGATCAATCCAAGAGGGAGACATAGAAATCGTAAATATCTATGCAACCAACATAGGAGCACCTCAATACATAAGACAAACACTAACAGACATAAAAGGGGAAATTGACAGTAACACAATAATAGTAGGAGACTTTAACATCCCACTCACACCAATGGACAGATCATCAAAACAGAAAATTAATAAG
>NW_011495029.1:4947202-4947781 GCF_000754665.1 Bison bison bison
ACAAGCAGAAGAATCAAATCAACAAAATTAGAAATGAAAAAGGATAGGTTACAAAAAAAAAAAAAAAATATGGAGAAATGCAGAAGAAATGGACAGATTCTTAGAAAAGTTGAAGCTTCCAAGACTGAACCAGGAAAAAATAGAAATGATGAACAACCCAACTACAAGCACTGAATCTGAAGCTGTGATCAAAAATCTCCCAAGAAAACAAGAGCCCAGCACCAGTTGGCTTCAAAAGAGAATTATATCAAACAGTTAGAGAAGAGCTAATGCCTATTCTTCTAAAGCACTTTCAAAAAATTGCAGAGGAAGGAACACTTCCAAATTCATTTTATGAGGCCACCATCACCCTGATACCAAAACGAGGAGAAGATAACACAACAAAAAGAAAACTACACGCCAATATCACTGCTGAACATAGATGCAAAAATCCTCAACAAAATTTTAGCAAACAGAATTCAGCAACACATTGAAAAGCTCATACACCATGATCAAGTTGGGTTTATTCCAGGGATGCAAGGATTCTTCAATATATGGAAATCAATCAATGTGATACACCATATTAACACATTGAAAGAT
>NW_011495029.1:4948432-4950430 GCF_000754665.1 Bison bison bison
TTTCCACTGTTTCCCCATCTATTTCCCATGACGTGATGAGACCAGATGCCATGATCTTCGTTTTCTGAATGTTGAGCTTTAAGCCAATTTTTTCACTCTCCACTTTCACTTTCGTCAAGAGTCTTTTTAGTTCCTCTTCACTTTCTGCCATAAGAGTGGTGTCATCTGCATATCTAAGGTTGTTGATATTTATGATTAAAACTCTTCACAAAATGGACATAGAAGGAACCCATCTCAACATAGTAAAGGCCATATGTGATAAGCCTGCAGCAAACATTATTCTCAATGGTAAAATACTGAAAGCATTCCCCCTGAGATTAGGAACAAGACAAGGGTGTCCACTTTCACCACTATTATTCAACATAGTTCTGGAAGTCCTAGCTATAGCAATCAGAGAATAAAAAGAAATAAAAGGAATCTAGATCAGAAAAGAAGTAAAGCTCTCACTGTTTTCAGATGGCATGATACTGTACATAGCAAACCCTAAACATAGAATCAGAAAATGACTAGAGCTAATCAGTGAATTTAGCAAAGTTTCACGATACAAAATCAATATACAATCACTTGCATTTCTATATTCTAACAATGAAAAATCAGAAAGAATAATTAAGGAATCAATCTCATTCACCATTGCAACACATAGAATTAAATACCTAGGAATAAACTTACCTAAGGAGACAAAAGAACTGTACATAGAAAATTATAAGACACTAATGAAAGAAATCAAAGACAACATAAACAGATGGAGAGATGTTCAATGTTGCTGGGTAGGAAGAATCAATATTGGGAAAATGACTATAGGACCAAATGCAATCTACAGATTTAACACAATCCCTACCAAATTACCAATGACATTTTTCACAGAACTAGAACAAAAAAAAATTCACAATTCATATGGAAGCACAAAAGACCCCAAATATTCAAAACACCCTTGAGAAAGAAGAATGGAGCTGGAGGAATCAACCTTCCTGACTTCAAATTATACTACAAAACTACAGTCATCAAGACAGTATGGTACTGGCACAAAAACAGAAATATAGACAAATGGAGCAATATGGAAAGCCCAGAAATAAACTCATGTACCTATGGGTAACTTATTGTTGATCAAAGAGGCAAGAATATACAATGGGGCAAAGACAGCCTCTTCAATAAATGATGCTCTGAAAACTGGACAGCTACATTTAAAAGAATGAAATTAGAACACTTCCTAATACCATACACAAAGGTAAACTCAAAATGGATTAACAACCTAAATGTAAGACCAGAAATCATAAAACTCTTAGAGGAAAACATAGGCATAACACTTGATGACATAAATCAAAGCAAGATCCTCTATGACCCACCTCCTAGAGTAATGGAAGAAAAAACAAAAGTAAACAAAGGAACCTGAATAAACTTAAAAGCTCTTACATAGCAAAGCAAACTATAAGCAAGGTGAAAAGACAACCTTCAGAATAGGAGAAAATAATAGCAAATGAGGCAAGTGACAAAGGATTAATTTCCAAAATATACAAGCAGCTCATACAACTCAATACCAGAAAAACAAACAACTGAATCAAAAAGTGGGAAAAATACCTAAACAGATATTTCTCCAAAGAAGACATACAGATGGCTAACAAACACATGAAAAGATGCTCAACATTGCTCATTATTAGATAAATGCAAATCAAAACTACAATGAGATATCACCTCACATCGGTTAGAATGGCCCTCAACAAAAAGTCTACAAACAATAAATGCTGGAAAGGGTGTGGAGAAAAGGGAACACTCTTGCACTGTTGGTGGGAATGTAAATTGATACAACCACTATGGAAGATGGTATGGAGATTCCTTAAAAAACTATAAATAAAACCACCATAGGACCCAGCAATCCCACTCCTAGATATATACCCTGAGGAAACCAAAATTGAAAGAAACACATGTATCCCATTGTTCATTGCAGCACTATTTACAATAGCTAGAACATGGAAGCAATCTAGATGTCCATCGACAGATGAA
>NW_011495029.1:4950625-4950961 GCF_000754665.1 Bison bison bison
GCCATTGCCTTCTCCGAATGGAATATTACTCAGCCATAAAAAGAAACATATTTGAGTCAGTTCTAATGAGGTGTATGAACCTAGAAATTATTATACAGAGTGAAGTGAGTCAGAGAAAGAAAGATAAATACCATATTCTAGCACATATATGTGGAATCTAGAAAAATGGTACTGAATAATTTAACTACAGGGCAACAATGGAGAAACACACATAGAGAATAGACTTACGGACATGGGGAAGAGGGAAGGGGAGAGTAAGCTGTATGGAAAGAGTAACATGGGAACTTACATTACCATATGTAAAATAGACAACCAATGGAAGTTTGCTGTTGCCTC
>NW_011495029.1:4951061-4951878 GCF_000754665.1 Bison bison bison
AGTGGGGTGGGGAGGGAGATAAGAGGGAGTCTCAAAAGGGAGAGGGTATATGTATACTTATGGCTGATTCATGTTGAAGTTTGACAGAAAATGGCAAAATTCTGTAAAGCAATTATCCTTCAATAAAAAATAAGTAATTAAAAAAAACTAAATAAATTATAAAAAAAAATTAAGAGTGGCCAGGATAGTCAAGTAGGAAGACTCTTATTTCACCCTTTCCCACTAGCATACTAACATTACAGCAATTTATAGAGCAAATACCTACTAGAATAACCTGAAGACTAGCAGAAAGGAACTTCTACAAGTAAAGATATAAGGAAGGAACCACAATGAGGTGGGTAGGAAAGTCAAAAACACAATATACTCAAGTCCCAGATCCCTAGGCAAGTGAGTCATAAACGGAGGATAAGCATAATTTCAGACATTCTCCCCAAGGAGTGAGGGGTACAAGCTCCATAAAGGAGATTTTCATGCTACAAGTTTCTCCCACATCAGAGTCCTGAATCAGGAGAATGAGGCCCTAGAACAGTTGGTATTAAAGGCCAGTGGGGCTTGCATTCAGGGAGCTGAATGATTCATAGACCCCATCATTAAATGGTGTATGCAAAATCTCACACCCTGAGACCCAAGTCAGAAGTAGTAATTTGAATGCAGCCTGAGTCAGACTCACTTGCTGATCTTGGAGTGCCTCTAGGAGAGGCAGGAGGCAATTGGCACTCACCCTGGAGATATAGACACTGTTGCTGCTGCTAAGAAACTTCAGTCGTGTCCAACTCTGTGCGACCCCATAGACAGCAGCCCGCCAGGCTCCGCCATC
>NW_011495029.1:4952148-4956248 GCF_000754665.1 Bison bison bison
CATGGGATTTTCCAGGCAAAAGTACTGGAGTGGGGTGCCATTGCCTTCTCCAGATATAGACACTAGTGGTAGCCATTTTGAGGAGTTCATTCTACCATGAAGACACTGGGGCTGGCAAGCATCATTTTGGAAACCTCCCTCTAGCTTATTTGTGCCAGGACCCAGCCAGTCAACACAGTTCAAGGGACATCTCAGGCCAAGCACCTCCAGTTGCATAGTCATATAGCCCCAAACACCAGCAAGTCCATACCAGCTTTGACACCGCAAAACCACATTCAGTCACCCTAGGACATGGCGTTTCACACCAGCAGGTCTGTATCACTCTTGGGATATACCAGGATCAGGCTCCACCCAAGAACAGGCCAACACCAGTATCATGACTTCCTAAGCACTGCAGTCAGCTGCCTCAGAATATGGTCCCACACACCAGTAGGTGGCACCAGTTCTAAGACTCCCTGGATTGTGTAGCCAGTGATGATAAGTCATTAATACACCCACAGAGAGCCAGCAGCCTCTATATTTAGCAAGGACTAGCACCCAGTTGGGGGCCAGCCCTGCCTACCTGCATCCAATAAAGCTTGAAACCATCACAACAAAAGGGCCCATACAGACCACATAAAGGAAAACCTTACAGCATTTAGTTATGGTGATCAAAAAAGATTGTGCCAGTGGGCTCCATAGTATATCTCCTGCATAAGGCCACCTCTCCAAGGTCAGGAAACATAGTGGACCTATCATATTTAAAAATAGAAACTCTGTGCTTTCTATTTTTTAATTATTAGATATGACAGAGGATGAGATGGTTGGATGACATCACCGGCTCAATGGACATGAGTTTGACCAGGCTCTGAGAGTTGGTGATGGACAGGGAAGACTGGTGTGCTGCAGTCCATGGGTTCACAAAGAGTCAGACAGGACTGAGTGACTGAACTGGATTGATGTTTCAAAGAAAGGAATGGGATAAAATCCCAGAAGAACTAAATGAACAGGAGATAATCAATCTACCCAACAAAGAGTTCAAGGTAATGATCATAAAGCTGTTCAATGAACTTGAGAGAAGAATGGATGAGCACAGTGAGGACTTTAACAAAAAGAAAATACATAAGAACCAAATAGAGCTGAAGAAAACAATTACTGGTATTAAAAAGTAAACTAAAAGGAATCAACTGTGGATTAGATGAATAAATATATAAATATAACCCTGTAGGTATAATGCAAGCTGAACAGGAAAAAAGTGCCATATTGACTTTTACCTATTATAGTAGTTTATTAGGGTTGTCACAGAAAAGTGTCACAGTCTGGGTGGCTTAAACAATAGAAATTTATTTTCTCATAGTTCTGGAGACTGGATACCTGAGATCAAACTGTTGGCTTGTTTGATTTCTCCTGAGTCCACCTTCTCCATGCATTTTCAGTCTTCCCTCTGTGCCCTATCTGTGTCCTAATTACCTTTTCTTATGAGAATACCAGTCATATTGGATTAGGGCCCACATATATGGCCTCATTTAACCTTAACTACCTCTTTAAAGGCTCTATCTCCAAACACAATGGAATTCTTATGTATGGGGATTAGAACTTCAACACAAATTTTGGAGGGACATAATGTAGCCTATAACACAAAACGTCTATAGCTTTATTTTTCTAACATTCTCCCTGGGCCAGAATACCTCGAGATCTGTCCAAGTCAGTGTCCCAATAGCTATAGTTGACTATGGCTTACAGGGTTTTTTCCATCCTTATTGTAACAGGTTACTACAAATTTAGCTATTAAAAACAATTCACACTTATTATCTTCAAGTCGGACAATGTGTGACTGGGTCCACTGGTCAGGGTCTCGTAAGGCTACAATTAAGGTGTCATCTAGGCTGTGATTCTTCATGGAGCTTGGAGTTCTATTCCAAGTTTACTTGGCTGTTGGAAAAATTAAGTCAATTTCAGATATAGAACTAAGGTCTCTAGTTTATTGCCAGCTATGAACTAGGGCCACTCTTAGATACCAGGTACCTGACGTTTCCTGCCGTGTGGCTCTCTTTAAATCGTTAATATCTGCTTCTTCTAAGCCAACATATGAGCTTTACATCTCTCTCACTTCTTCCTCCTATGACTTTTAGACTCCTTTTAAAAGGGTTCACTTGATTAAATATCAAATGCCCACATTCAAAGGAAATGGATTATACAGGGTATACATAATAAAGAGTGATTACTATGAGGCCATTTTAAAATTCTGCCCACCACAAAGAAATTGATTCATGGGACCACAAAAAATAACAGAAATGTTAAGAATTAAGTAAAAGTTAATAGGTAAATTCAAGGTCCAGATTTCAAAAGAAGTATGGCAATAAAGTTTCCTCTGCAAAGGATGAAATCTGAAAATTCTTCCAGAAGCAACAGGACAATATGAGTACAGTAGAACTAAAGTAGAACTGAAGGAGTAGAACTGAAGTTTCCTGACATTAAATACATTGGAGTGATAAAAATTGTAGTTGTATTGGACTGAACCAGAAAACTTCTGGTCACTTATAATCTTCACATTTATTTGCACATGAATTTTGCATAATAAAAGGTTCATTAAAATAATGACCATGTCATTTTTTTTTAATTTTCACTACATCATCAGTGCCTAGAATATTGCCTGGAACATATTATTTTCTCAGAAATAATCTTTTGAATTAATAATTATCTGACATGGCATGAGACTCTCAGACATCTGACATGTAACTATTGTCCTTCATCTTTAAAATGGATGATCTTGATGTAATGTCACTTGGAGAGTTTGGTAGAGAAAAGCTGAGGTTGGACCAATCATCTTTGGGAAATAATTTATATGCTATAATAAAGAGAAAGGAAAAGGCACAAGATGTGGTGTGAAGTCTTTGTATCATGCTCTATATCATCATTTATTCCCATTAAATAATACAGGAAGGTCAGCTGTCAGTATTATAATTGGATATCATCAGTGTTAATAATCTCAAATATGAATGAAGTGAAGTGAAGTTAAAGTTGCTTAGTCAGGTCTGACTTTTTGAGACCCCATGGACTATACACTCCATGGAATTCTCTAGGCCAGAATATGGGAGTGGGTAGCCTTTCCAGTCTCCAGGGGATCTTCCCATCCCAGGGATTGAACACAGGTCTCCCTCATTGCAGGCGGATTCTTTGCCAGTTTAGCTACAAGGGAGGCCCAAGAATACTGGAATGTGTAGTCTACCACTTCTCGGGTGAATTTCCCTACCCAGGAATCGAACTGGGGTTTCCTGCATTGCAGATGAATTCTTTACCAACTGAGCTATCAGGAAAATTCAAATATGAATAAAGGGGAAATTTTATCTTGCCACTTAGGAAACAGTAGTCAGGAATAGAGTTTGATATTAGATAATCTCTGTTCATTCTTTTTAAGACAGTGGAGACCTTTTTTGCTGTTTGCATAATATAAATATCCAAGAAACCAAGGTGAATCCTAATCAGTCTTCCAAAAGAAATTCTGAATAATATGATCATCATTTTCATGTTCTATTTAAGATAATATTAAGTAATTATTAGTTAGGGATCAATCGGTTTTCTAGGTCACTTGCTGATGAGTTTTTGCATTGAGTCATATATTTCTCATAAAATAACCTACTAATTAATATAAAGCCTGGAAAAGAAATGTGAATCTCCTTTGATCTTTGGCCAAACATTTCTCAGGAAATATCCATATGTCAACTTCTGAAATAAGAAGACTATGCTCTATACTTCATGTAGATCCCTCCTTATGATAGTCACATAAAGGTGATTATTTTTATTTAAATGAATGTAATATAAAAGCAGGTAAAATTTTGGCTGATGGGAATTAGATTAAAATCACATGCTAAAGAAGGAAAGCCATCAAATCAGGTATCGGCTCAGTGATTGTTTAATAAATATCTTCTGTTGACTAACAGCTTTCCTGGTTTTCCATAGATTTTCTGAGCTGTGTTGAACTTTATTCTTTCTTTAAAGAATAAAGATATTAATACTTCTTGTTAAGATATATTTATCAGTTGTATTTCCGAGGTCATCTCATTTTGCATTTGATAAAATTTGTTAAGGAAAATATATTTTTTAATTTATTAATTTTTTAA
>NW_011495029.1:4956348-4957826 GCF_000754665.1 Bison bison bison
TACAGAGCCCCTGTTTGAGTTTCCTGAGCCATACAGCAAATTCCCACTGGCTATCTATTTTACATATGGTAATATAAGTTTCCATGTTACTCTATCCATACATCTCAACCTCTCATCCCCTCTCCCCATGTCCATAAGTCTGTTCTCTATGTCTGTTTCTCCACTGCTTCCCCGAAAATAAATTATTTGGTACTATCTTTCTAGATTCAAATCTATGTGTTAGAAAAAGATCTACAAAAACAGACTCCAAGCAATTAAGAAAATGGCAATAAGAACATATATATCAATAATTACTTTAAATGCAAATGAATTAAATGATCCAACCAAAAGACACAGGCTGGCTGAATGGATACAAAAACAAGACCCATTAGTCATCAAAAATATGCAAGTCAATGCCACAGTGATATATTACCTCACTTCGGTAAAAATGATTTTTACCAAATAGAGAAGAGAAAACAAGTGCTAATAAGAATGTGGAGAAAAGAGAACTCTTGTTTACTGTTGGAGGAATATAAATTGGTAGAGAGAGCAATTATGGAAAACAGTATGGAGATTTCTCAAAAAATGAAAAATAGAGCTACTACAAGATCCAACATTCCATTTTGTATATATCCAGTCAGTTCAGTCACTCAGATGTGTCTGGCTCTTTGCAATCCCATGTACTGCAGCATGCCAGGATTCCCTGCCCATCACCAACTCCCTGAGACTGCTCAAACTCATGTTCATCGAGTCCGTGATGCCATGTAACCATCTCATCCTCTGTCACTTCCTTCTCCTCTTGTCTTCAATATTTCCCAGCATCAGGATCTTTTACAATAAGTCAGTTTTTCACATCACGTGGCCAAAATATTGGAGTTTCAGCTTCAGCATTAGACCTTCCAATGAATATTCAGGACTGATTTCCTCTAGGATGGACTGGTTGGATCACCTTGCAGTCCAAGGCATTCTCAGAGTTTTCCCCAACACCACAATTCAAAAGCATCAACTTTTCCATGCTCAGCTCTCTTCCCAGTCCGACTCTCTCATCCATACATGACTACAGGAAAAACCACAGCTTTGACTAGATGGACCTTTGTTGGCAAAGTAATGTCTGTGCTTTTTAATATGCTGCCTAGGTTTGTCATAGCTTTTCTTCCAAGGGCCATGCATCTTTTAATTTTATGGTTGAAGTCACCATCTGCAGTGATTTTTGAGCCCAGAAAAATAAAATCTCTCAGAGCATCCTTTGTTTCCCCATCTATTTGCCATTAAGTGATGGGACCAGATGCCATGATCTTATTTTTCTGAATGTTGAGTTCTAAGCCAACTTTTTCACACTTCTCTTTCAATTTCATCTAGAGGCTCTTTAGTTCTTTGCTTTCTGCAATAACAGTGATGTCATCTGGATATCTGAGATTATTGCTATTTCTCCCGGCAATCTTGATTGCAGCTTTTGCTTCCTCTAGTGCAGCATTTCCCATGACATACTCTTCATATAA
>NW_011495029.1:4958028-4958264 GCF_000754665.1 Bison bison bison
CCCCATCTTTTGAAGAATTTTCCACAGTTTGTTGTGATACACACAGTTAAAGGTTTTGTCGTAGTCAATAAGGCAGAAGTAGATGTTTTTCTGAAACTCTCTAGCTTTTTCGAAGATCCAATCAGTTCAGTTCAGTGCAGTCACTCACTCAGTCGTGTCCGACTCTCTGTGACTCAATGGACTGCAGCACACCAGGCCTCCTCGTCCATCACCAACTCCTGGAGTCCACAAAATCC
>NW_011495029.1:4959860-4960026 GCF_000754665.1 Bison bison bison
TTTCCCATTATATTATTTCCCTCTATTTCTTTGCGTTGATCACTGAGGAAGGCTTTCTTATCTCATTGCTATTCTTTGAAACTGCATTCA
This sequence comes from Bison bison bison, assembly GCF_000754665.1. Taxonomy (NCBI): domain Eukaryota; kingdom Metazoa; phylum Chordata; class Mammalia; order Artiodactyla; family Bovidae; genus Bison; species Bison bison. The sequence goes on from NW_011495029.1 coordinate 4,959,951, forward strand.
GTGAGTATATCTTTCCTTTTCTCCTTTGCCTTTAGCTTCTCTTCTTTTCTCAGCTATTTGTGAGGCCTCCTCAGAC
>NW_011495029.1:4960126-4963080 GCF_000754665.1 Bison bison bison
TTATTGAAGCATTATTCACAATAGCCAAAATACGGAAGCAACCTGTGTCCATCAACAGATAAACTTTCAAAGAAAATGTAGTATATGTATGCAGTGGACTATTCCCATCCATGAGAAATAAGGAAATCCTGCAATTTGTGACCACTTGGATGGACCTTGAATGTATTTAGCTAAGTCAGAAAAAGGCAAATATTTTATGCTGTCATTTCTCTGTGGAATCTAAAAAGGCTGAACTTAAGAAAAAAGAGAGTAGAATGCTGGTTACCAGGGTCTGGGCTGTGGAGGAATTGGGTAGATGTTGGTTCATTGGTACAAATTTTCATTTAGAAGATGACCTAATGCAAAGCATAGTGATTACAGCCAATGATAACAAATTGTATAATTCACTTATATATCAATCAAAAAGAGAAACTATATTTCTAGTTGTCCTCACTAGGAAGGTGTATCTGAATTGCCTAATATTACTTTTCTTTTCTTTTTTTTTTACAACAACTTAAAAAGGAACTTATTTTACATAAAATGTTATCTAATCATAGTCTGAAAACCAGTAATGGCCTCAAAGAATCCAACTGGTAATACTTGAACTGGTCATTTGAGTATTATTTCTCATGAAAACTGCTTTTCTCTGACATAATTAATGTATTTACAATAATTTAAAATCTGAAGTTCAGTTTGATTTTAATAATTAAATAATTCAATATTAAAATTAAATTTTAATAATTTGAGTTAATGGTTTAATAACCTTAGCTGTTAAGACTTCCCTATCCCCTCCACACATATTTACAAAAATATTCATTGCATCACTTATTTGTTCCCATAGCATATTGTCAGGGACTTTGTACAATAAAATATGAATTCTGTTAGAGCTAGAAACCTTGACTAGAACATGGTTAGTACTTGGTAAAAAAGAATAATTTAACTCTCCCATTAATTATTATAAGCTTTTTTGAAGTGTAAATGGACAGACTTTTTTCAAAAAAACAATTTTTTTCAGTCAATTGTAAATGGAAAAATCTTGAAATTTCATGAATTTTATGATGAATGGCTAATTTCATGTGAAATTCATTATCAGTGTGTACTTTATATTAATAATATACACTTAATGAGTCCATAAGCAATATGCAATTTAATTGCCAAAGCAAAATAAAACCTGGTATTAGCATTGGAAACCTATATTCAAATGAAAGTTTATAGAGAAATAGAGTTTAAATAAAAGTAAAATTCTATGATTTAAAATGACTTATGAATCACTGGAATCATGCACTGTTTTCATTCCTCTAGTATCTTATCCTCTCCTATCTCTCACCTCTTAGTTAATTTTATTCTTTGTAGCAGCCTTAATAATTTCAAGGTTACAATAGTTGCCTGTTGATTATTTGGACGAGGTAATGAATTAATTAAAAACTCTCAAAATTGTTTACCAACAGAGCAGGAGGGAATACAGGCATCAATATCTAGACAATTATATTCCAGGGCTTAATTTGAAACAAAATTTAAGTAAGTTTCAGTTTTTGCATTTATATAAAGTGGAATGAAATCTGTTGTTGTTGTTCAGTTGTTAATTCGTGCCTGATTCTTTGCAAGTCCATGGACTGCAGCACACAAGCCTTCCCTGTCCTTCACTATCTCCCGGAATTTGCTCAAACTCATGTCCATTGACTCAGTGATGCCATACAACCATCTCATCCTTTGCCACCCCCTTTAATTCCTGCCCTCAATCTTTCCAAGCATCAGGGTCTTTTCAAATGAGTTGGCTCTTCACATCAGTTGGTGAAAGTATTGGAGCTTCAGCTTCAGCATCAGTCCTTCCAATGAATATTCAGGATTGATTCCTTTAGTATTGACTGGTTTGATCTCCTTGCACTCCAAGGGACTCTCAAGAGTCTCCTCCAGCATTGCAGTTCAAAAGCATCAATTCTTTGGCACTGAACCTTCTTCATGGCCCAACTCTCACATCCATACTTGACTACTGAAAAAATCATAACTTTGACTCTATGGACCTTTGTTGGCAAAGTGATGTCTCTGCTTTTTAATACACTCTCTAAGTTTGTCATACCATTCCTAAAGATGTGGATGGGACTGGTGGTGGAAGTAAAGTCCAATTCTGAAAAGACAAATATTGCATAGAAACCTGGAATGTTAGGTCCACGAATCAAGGCAAATTGGAAATGGTCAAACAGGAGATGGCAAGAGTGAACATAAACATTTTAGGAATCAGAGAACTAAAATGGACTTGAATAGGTGAATTTAACTCAGATAACCATTATATCTACTACTACGGGCAAGAATCCCTTAGAAGAAATAGAGTAGCCATCATAGTCAACAAAAGAGTCCAAAATGCATTACTTGGATGCAATATAAAAAATGACAGAATGATCTTTGTTCATTTCCAAGGCAAACCATTCATTATCACAAAAATCCAAGTCTGTGCCCCAACCAATAATGCTGAAGAAGGTGAAGTTGAACGGTTCTACGAAGACCTACAAGACCTTCTAGAACTAACACCCAAAAAAGACATCCTTTTCCTTATAGGGGACTGGGATGCAAAAAAGAAAGTCAAGAAATACTTGGAGTAACAGGCAAATTTGGCCTTGGAGTACAGAATGAAGCAGGGTAAAGGCTAATAGACTTTGGCCTAGAAAATATCCTAGTCATAGCAAACACTCTCATCAATAACATGAGAGAATATTCTACACAAGGACATCACCTGATGGTAAATACCAAAATCAGATTGATTACATTCTTTGAAGCCAAAGATGGGGAAGCCCTATATATCAGCAAAAACAAGACTCGGAGCTTACTGTGGCACAAATCATGAATTCCTTATTGTCAAATTCAGACTTAAATTGAAGGAAGTAGGGAAAACCAATACACCATTCAGTTATAACCTAAATCAAATCCCTTATGACTATGCAGTGGAAGTGACAAATAGATTCAAGGGATTAGATCTGATA
>NW_011495029.1:4965501-4966016 GCF_000754665.1 Bison bison bison
TCTCCCAAATAATCCCACCCTCTCCATCTCCCACAGAGTCCAAAAGACTGTTCTATACATCTGTGTCTCTTTTGCTGTCTCACATACAGGGTTATCATTGTCATCTTTCTAAATTCCATATATATGCCTTCGTATACTGTATTGCTGTTTTTCTTTCTGGCTTACTCCACTCTGTATAATAGGCTCCAGTTTCATCCACCTCATTAGAATGGATTCAAATGTATTCTTTTTAATGGCTGAGTGATACTCCATTGTGTATATGTACCACAGCTTTCTTATCCATCCGTCTGCTGATGGACATCTAGGTTGCTTCCATGTTCTGACATTATAAACAGTGCTGTGATAAACATTGGGGTACACGCATCTCTTTCAATTCTGGTTTCCTTGGTGTGTATACTCAACAATGGGATTGCTGGGTCATAAGGTAGTTCTCTTTCCAGTTTTGTAAGAAATCTCCACACTGTTCTCCATAGTGGCTGTACTAGTCTGCATTCCCACCAACAGTGTAAGAGGGT
>NW_011495029.1:4966116-4966653 GCF_000754665.1 Bison bison bison
GAACTGAACTGAAGATTTTCACAGCTTTCCTTCCAAGGAGCAAGCATCTTTCAGTTTCTTGGCTTCAGTCTCTGTCAGCGGTAATTTTGCAGCCCAGGAAAGTAAAAGTCTGTCACTATTTCTGATTTTCCCTTCTATTTGCCATGAAGTGATAGTACCAGATGCCATGATCTTTGTTTTTTGAATATTGGGGTGTTGAGTTTTTTTTTAATATAAATTTATTTATTTTAATAGGAGGCTAATTACTTTACAATATTGTACTGGTTTTGCCATTGATCACCATGAGTCTGCCACGGGTGTACACGGGTTCCCCATCTGGAATTCTCCTCCCACTTCCCTCCCCATACCATCCCTCTGGGTCATCTCAGTGCACCAGCCCCAAGCATCCTGTATCATGCAGCGAACCGGGACTGGAGATTCATTTCATATATGATAGTATAGATGTTTCAATGCCATTCTCCCAAATAATCCCACCCTCTCCATCTCCCACAGAGTCCAAAAGACTGTTCTATACATCTGTGTCTCTTTTGCTGTCTC
>NW_011495029.1:4966753-4967514 GCF_000754665.1 Bison bison bison
TGTACTAGTCTGCATTCCCACCAACAGTGTAAGAGGGTTCCCTTTACTCCACAACCTCTCCAGAATTTATAGCTTGTAGACTTTTGGATCACAGCCGTTCTGACTGGCTCGAAATGGAACCTCATTGTCTTTTTTATTTTCAGTTCTCTGATAATGAGTGATGTTGAACATCTTTTCATGTGTTTGTTAGCCATCTATATGTCTTCTTAGGAGAAATGTCTGTTTAGTTCTTTGGCACATTTTTTGATTTGGTAATTTATTTTTCTGGAATTGAGCTGCAGAAGTTGCTTGTATATTTTTGAGATTAGTTGTCAGTTGCTTCATTTGCTATTATTTTCTCCCATTTTGAAGGCTGTCTTTTCACCTTGCTTAGAGTTTCCTTTGTTGTGCAGAAGCTTTTAATTTTACTTAGGTCCCATTTGTTTATTTTTGCTTTTATTTCAATATTCTGGGAGGTGGGTCATAGAGGATCCTGCTGTGATTTATGTCAGAGTGTTTTTCCTATGTTCTCCTCTAGGAGTTTTATAGTTCTTGGTCTTACATTTAGATCTTTAAGCCATTTTGGGTTTATTTTTGTGTATGGTGTTAGAAAGTGTTCTAGTTCATTCTTTTACAAGTGGTTGACCAGTTCTGGTTAAAGAGATTGTCTTTTCTTCATTGTATATTTTGCCTCCTTTGTCAACTATAAGGTGTCCATAGGTGCGTGGGTTTATCTCTGGGCTTTCTATTTCGTTCCATTGATCTATATTTCTGTCTTTGTG
>NW_011495029.1:4967849-4968729 GCF_000754665.1 Bison bison bison
CATTGCAACAGTGAATGGCATTTTTATCTGAATTTCTGTTTCTATTTTCTCATTATTAGTGTATAGGCATACAAGGGATTTCTGTGTGTTGATTTTATATCCTGCAACTTTATTATACTCATTGATTAGGTCTAGTAATTTCCTGGTGGAGTCTTTAGTGTTTCTATGTAGAGGGCCATGTCATCTGCCAACAGTGAGAGGTTTACTTCTTCTTTTCCAATTTGGATTCCTTTTATTTCTTTTTCTGCTCTGATTTCTGTGGCCAAAACTTCCAAAACTATGCTGAATATTAGTGGTGAAAGTGGGCACCCTTGTCTTGTTCCTGAGTTTAAGGGAAGTGCTTTCAATTTTTCACCATTGAGGATAATGTTTGCTATGGGTTTGTCATATATAGCTTTTATTATGTTGAGGTGTGTTCCTTCTATTTCTGCTTTCTGGAGAGTTTTTATCATAAATAGATGTTGAATTTTGTCTAAGGCTTTCTCTGCATCTATTGAGATAATCATATGGCTTTTATTTTTCAATTTGTTAATATGGTGTATTACTTTGATTGATTTGTGGATATTGAAGAATTCTTGCATCCTTGGGATAAAGCCCTCTTTGTCATGCTGTATGATCTTTTTAATGTGTTGTTGGATTCTGATTCCTAGAATTTTGTTAAGGATATTTGCATCTATGTTCATCAGTGATATTGGCCTGTAGTTTTCTTTTTTGGTGGCATCTTTGTCAGGTTTTGGTATTAGGGTGATGGTGGCCTATAGAATGAATTTGGAAGTTTACCTTCCTCTGCAATTTTCTGGAAGAGTTTGAGTAGGATAGGTGTTAGCTCTTCTCTCACTTTTTAGTAGAATTCCGCTGTAAAGCCATGTGGACCTGGGCT
>NW_011495029.1:4971224-4972472 GCF_000754665.1 Bison bison bison
CCAGGATGTCTGGCTCTAGGTCAGTGATCACACCATCATGATTATCTGGGTCATAAAGATCTTTTTTGTACAGTTCTTCTGTCTATTCTTGCCATCTCTTCTTATAGAAATATCCTATAAATATAAATATCTTTCTTATAGAAATGTCCTATAGATATCAATTATTTCTAACTGGTCTATTGTATCATTTAAAGTTTGTGTTTCCTTGTTTATTTTATATTTTGTTGATCTATCCAGAGGTATGAGTGGGGTATTAGTCTTTGAGTCTTATTGTGTTATTGTTAATTTCCTCTTTCATTCTTGGTAGCATTTGTCTTACATACTGCAGTGCTCCTATGTTGGTTGCATATATATTTATAATTGTTATATCTTCTTCTTGGATTGATCCTTTGATCATTATGTAGTGCCCTCCTTTGTCTCTTTTCACAGCCTTTGTTTTAAAGTCCATTTTATTGCTTCTCCTGCTTTCTTTTGGTCTCTATTTGAGTGGAATATCTTTTTCCAGCCTTTCACTCTAAGTCTGTGTGTGTCCCTTGTTTTGAGGTGTGTCTCTTTTAGACAACATATACAGGGGTCCTATTTTTGTATCCATTCAGCCAGTCTTTGTCTTTTGGTTGGGGCATTCAACCCATTTAAGTTTAAGGTAATTATTGATAAGTATGATCCCATTGCCATTTACTTTATTGTTTTGGATTCAAGTTTATACACCTTTTTGTGTTTCCTGTCTAGAGAAAATCCTTTAGCATTTGTTGGAGAGCTGGTTTGGTGGTGCTGAATTCTCTCAGCTTTTGCTTGTCTGTAAAGCTTTTGATTTCTCCTTCATATTTGAATGAGATCCTTGCTGGGTACAGTAATCTGGGCTGCAGGTTATTTTCTTTCATCACTTTATGTATGTCTTGCCATTCCCTCCTGGCCTGAAGAGTTTCTATTGAAAGATCAGCTTTTATCCTTATGGGAATCCCCTTGTGTGTTATTTGTTGTTTTTCCATTGCTGCTTTTAATATTTGTTCTTTGTGTTTGAACTTCATTAATTTGATTAAATATGTGTCTTGTGGTGTTTTGCCTGGGTTTATCCTGTTTCGGACTCTCTGAGTTTCTTGGACTTGGGTGATTATTTCCTTCCCAATTTTAGGGAAGTTCTCAACTATTATCTCCCCAAATATTTTCTCATGGTCTTTCTTTTTGTCATCTTCTGGGACGCCTATGATTCGAATGTTGGTGTAACATTGTCCCAGAGGTCTCTGAGAT
>NW_011495029.1:4972690-4973912 GCF_000754665.1 Bison bison bison
CCCTATCTCTTCCTCTTTTGTTTGGTTTGGTGGGCATTTATCCTGTTCCTTTACCTGCTGGGTATTCCTCTGTCTCATCATCTTGTTTATATTGCTGTGTTTGGGGTGGCCTTTCTGTATTCTGGCAATTTGTGGAGTTCTCTTTATTGTGGAGTTTCCTCACTATGGGTGGGGTTGTATGGGTGGTTTGTAGAGGTTTCCTGATTAGGGAAGCTTGTGTCGGTTTTCTGGTGGGTGGGGCTGGATTTCTTCTCTCTGGAGTGCAATGAAGTGTCCAGTAATGAGTTATGAGATGTCAGTGGGTTTGGAGTGACTTTGTGCAGCCTGTATATTGAAGCTCAGTGCTGTGTTCCTGTGTTGCTGGGGAATTTGTGTGGTATGTCTTTCTCTGGAACCTGTTGGCCCTTGGGTGACGCTTGGTTTCAGTGTAGGTATGGAGGTGTTTGAGGAGCTCCTGTCGATTAATGTTTCCTGGAGTCAGATTTGGACTTAAGCTTCTTGCATCTGGTTTTCAGTCATATTTTTACAGTAGCCTCAAGACTTCTCCATCTATACAGCACCTTTAATAAAACATCTAGGTTAAAGATGAAAAGTTTCTCCATGGTGAGGGACACCCAGAGAGGTTTACAGAGTTACATGGAGAAGAGAAGAGGGAGTAGGCAGCTAGAGGTTACCAGAATGAGACAAGGGGGAATCAAAAGAGGAGACAGCAAGCTCGCCAGTAACCACTTCCTTATGTGTGCTCCACAGTCTGGACCTCTCAGAGATGTTCACAGAGTTATTCAGAGAAGAGAAGAGGGAGGAAGGAGACAGAGGTGGCCAGGAGGATAAAGGGGGGAATCAAAAGGAGAGAGACAGATCCAGCCAGTTATCAGTTCTCTAAGTGTTCTCCACCATCTGGAACACACAAAGAGATTCACAGAGTTAGGTAGAGAAGAGAAGGGGGAGGGAGGAGATAGAGGCGACCTGGTGGAGTAAAAGGAGAGTCCAAAGGGGGAGAGAGCAGTCAAGCCAGTAATCTTGCTCCCAAGTAAAAATGGGTGCTGAAGATTGGGTTCTTAAAGGTACAAAATTGATAACAAATACCAAAAAGCAAAGATTAAAAATTTAGAGTAGAGGTTGGATTTTCAAAAATAAAATATTAAAGAAAAGAGGAAAAAAAAAACAAGTCACAAAAATTATAATATATATTTATATATATATATGAAGTTTGCTTTAAAAA
>NW_011495029.1:4974012-4974345 GCF_000754665.1 Bison bison bison
TGTGCCCTCCCTGCCCACACTGTTCAGGCTCCAGGTTGCTCCACCGGGAACTGTCCGAGGCTGGCCCTGGGCTGAATGCCCTTCCTAGGTCTAAGCCACTCAGGTTCAGGTACTCAGGTAGTCCTCAGAGGTGCAGACTCGGTTGGGCCTGCATTTTGTGCCCTTCCCAGGTCTGAGCAGCTCAGGTGATCAGGTGTTTGGCAAGCGGGGTCGCTGCGACTTATCACCTCCCCATGCATGCCGCTTGGTTTTCTGGGTGTACAACCGATGCACCTTCTCAGGCGGATGTTGACCATCCAGAATCCCAAGAAGTCTTAATTAGCAAAGAAGCCT
>NW_011495029.1:4975656-4978921 GCF_000754665.1 Bison bison bison
CAGTTCAGTTCAGTCACTGTCATGTCTGACTCTTTGTGACCCCATGAATCGCAGCATGCCAGGCCTCCCTGTCCATCACCAACTCCCGGAGTTCACTCAGACTCAGGTCCATTGAGTCAGTGATGCCATCCAGTCATCTCATCCTCTGTCGTCTGCTTCTCCTCCTGCCCCCAATCCCTCCCAGCACCAGATACTTTTCCAATGAGTCAACTCTTCACACGAGGTGGCCAAAGTACTGGAGCTTCAGCTTTAGCATCATTCCTTCCAAAGAAATCCCAGGGCTGATCTCCTTCAGAATGGACTGGTTGGATCTGCTTGCAGTCCAAGGGACCATACACCTTCTCTAATTTTGAACAAGTCAGTTGTTCCATGTAGGGTCCTAACTGTTGCTTCTTTACATGCATATAGGTTTCTCAGGAGACAAATAAGGTGGTATGATATTCCCATCTGTTTAAGGATTTTCCAGTTTGTTGTGATCCACACAGTCAAAGGCTTTCATGTAATAAGTGAAGCGGATATAGATGTGAAATCTAGTAACTGAATAAAAAGAACATTTAAAAAAATGCCATTTAAGACTAACATAAGAGAAAATTCTCCAAACACATTCATATTTGTCAAGCTTTTTCTTTTAAATTTCAAAAATAATTATATGATTTTTATAGAAAAGGATAATGATCCAGATTTTTTGTATTGAAAACTTCTACCTTATAGTATCTGAAACTCTTTATTTTGGGCATAGGAGATTACTAGAGTGACAAAGTATCTTCAGAGAATTGATGCAAACTCTAATTCTTTGACACTAATACATTTATTTAAATTCACAAGGCAAGTAAAATTAAAGTTCAGGCATTCCCCATTTTATTGTGGTTTGTTTTATTGTACTTCACAGATACTGTGTTTTAATAAAAAATAAAAGTGTGTAACAACCCTGTGTTGTCAGATGATGGTTAGCGTATTTTGGCAATAAACTATTTTTTAATTAAAATAAGTACATTTTAGATATAATGCTATTTCATACTTACTAGAGTACAGTATAATGAGAGCATAACTTTCCATATGCACTAGAAAATCAAAGTGACTTGCTTTACTGTGATATTTGATTTATTGCCATGGTCTAGAACCAAACATGCAATATCTCCACGGTATGCCTGCACTAAATTTTATATTTTCCTTGATATTTAGAGAGGGTAAGATGTTCAAAAGAAGTAATTTGAGGAGAATTTAATAATGTGATTAGTGACAGTGTGAACAGAATTTAGAGAAACTAACAAGGAATTGTGCAATATCCTAGGGATTACAACAATGAAGAGACTTGCACTTAGTCCTAAAAGGGAAAAGGGGAGCAATTGACTAAAAGAACCTGTTTGGAAAGGTACATGGAAAGTGCCACGTTACTTGAGCTATGACCTTCATGATCTTTGGTAAAAGGATACAGCTTCCTGCAGGTTTGATGACAGGAAGAGAACTGGAGAAATAAATGTATCCACTTCATTCTTTAACTGTGAACCTCTGCCTATGAAGGCACACTCCATTGGCAAAACCTAATGAGAAGCCAAAGAATAAGGAAGCATGTTACTTTGATCTTAAGCACAGAACAGGATAAGAGGCAGAAAGGAGATCTGGAAAGGAAAGGGAAAATATTGATTGTGCTGCTCCACTGTAATGTATACTCCATGAAGGTAGGGACTAATTTTTTCACCAATCTAGGTATATCCTCAGCATTTAGATTACTGCCTAGGACAAAGTGAAATCTCAATAAATATTTTAAAATGAATTTGGATAGCCTGGTTAATCCAATTGCATGCAATACTTTAAAAGATCTGGAAAAGGCACCAACTCAAAATACTTCCTTTTATATTCTATTTGCATTAATGAAGGCAAACTAAGATATACTGTAGAAAGGATTCCAAAGTGTAAGTGATAAAAACAAAACAGTTTTATGTCTTGCTCTTGTTATATGTCCTTCATATGATTGTTCCTGCTTTTCATAGCCACTCAGGGACAAAACTGACAGAGAAATCACGAACTTGGAAATTGTCAATCCTACGCAAGAGGGAGAAGAGAATGTTGAATTATTGACAATTAAATGATCATTCTATAAGTGATGTCTGCTCACAATGAATTGACCACAGTTAGGCACATGGCCTCACTCAATCTCTATGGGAGCTGAAAGTGTAATTCTACCATGTACATGAAAGAATGAAAGCCCAGAAATATGACTATCAGAACACAGTCAAAGTAAAGATATATATTCTTTGAGTAGATTATACATGGAAGACAGTGACAACTAGACCTTAATAAATGTTAATAAAACAAATTAAGATACTAAAAAAGAGAAAAATGTATATCAATGAATTTATTAATGAATGTATTGATTAGGATTGTGTTTAGAGTTATACTGTGACAGATTGTTTTAGTTCAAATAATATATTTTGCCTTCCTACAAATCAGCATACTGTGAAGTTTATTGAAGATAGACCTCTTAAAAAAGCATTCAATTGATAATTGTCGTATTTACTGAGCACATTGCTTTCATAGATTCATAAAATACATCTTTAAAAAGAATTAAAAAAGATTCAGTCTCCTTAACTAAGCAAATGAGGTTTAGTAAAACAAAGGGATTTATTCCAAGAATACACAGTTGGTAGCAAAACTAGGGCTCAATTCTAGGTCTAACTGCCACTCAAGTACATTTTCTATAGCAGTATAGCTGCATATTATCTCTTGCTATAATTGCTATTAGAAATCTAACACCAATTAATTAACCTGACAGTAATAAGTACTCATGGTTTAGTAATAAAAGCCAATTTTAACCTTCAGTCACTTTAATTATGCAGTTATACATAACACTAATTTGAAGACAGGATATGCATTCAGTAAAGATTTGCTAGTGGTGCTGTTGATTATATGTAGAAGGGGAGAATACAACTTCATTTGCTATTCTTTATCCTATTTCTTTTGATAGTGAAAAGAGAAAACTTGAACAAATATCTAAGCAAACTTCCCAGGGTTTAAATGATATGTTTCTTTTAATTTTTTAATGGTTTACTCACAAAAAAATGAAGACCAAACAGAGCCTGTGACTTCCACTCAAATGATTAAGTGATAAACTTTAATATTGCTACTGGTCATGATCATCTGAGAATCTAAATTAAACCATACTAAATAGTCTAATTACAATAAATTCCAATATTCTGCTATTAAATATTCATGATTGGTTACAACAAATGTTATTGATACAATTTTATATCCATCAGCTTTATTT
>NW_011495029.1:4979021-4979673 GCF_000754665.1 Bison bison bison
ATTTAAGTCAGATTTGAAAACAACATACTAAATTCTACTTTCATAAAAACTCATTGGCAGGATAAAAATGAATAATTTTCAGTGGTTTTAAATTTCTGATACTGTGGCTGAACAGATAATAAATAGTGTTCTACTTCATTAGAAATTAAAAACTTGGTTTTATTCATCTCTAGAGGGGCTTAAGGCAAAATAGCATAGAACAATAACTGTAAGATGAGTTTTTTAAATGCTCATACCTAAATCATTTTTTTCCTGAAGTTTAAAATACATCATGATATCAAGATGGTACTTTGAACCCAGTACAATGCTTAGCTTCATTGTACTAGAAGATGAAAATTAAAAAAAAAGCAACAACAACAACTCAATTTTTAAACTAAAGTTGTTTTTTGAATGGTTTTATAGATTCAAGTCTTGCTTGATATTATTCCTTGACTTTCAGTACATAATTCTTTCTTTAAAAAGGGAAGTAGCATGGAGAATAACCAAATTGGTATTCCTTAAAAACTAATTCATGCAAAGATGAGCACAATGAAGGATAGAAACAGTATGGACCTAACAGAAGAAGAAGATATTAAGAAGAGGTGGTAAGAATACACAGAACTGTACAAAAAAAAAGCTCTTAATGACCCAGATAACCATGATGGTGTGATCA
>NW_011495029.1:4980721-4981297 GCF_000754665.1 Bison bison bison
GAACTAAAGAGTCTCTTGATGAGAGTGAAAGAGTAGAGTGAAAAATCTGGCTTAAAACTCAACATTCAAAAAACTAACATCGTGGCATCTTGTCTCATCACTTCATGACAAATAGATGGGGAAAAATGGAAATTTTGGGGGGTCCTAAAATCACTGCAGATGGTGACTATAGCCATGAACTTAAAAGACACTTGCTCCTTGGAAGACACTTGCTCCTATGACAAACTTAGACAGTGTATTAAAAAGCTGAGTCATCACTTTGCTAGCAAAGGTCCGTATAGTCAAAGCTATGGTTTTACAGTATTCATGTATGGATGTGAGTGTTAGATGATAAAGAAGGCTGAGTATCTAAGAATTGATGCTTTCAAACTGTGGTGCTAGATAAGACTCTTGACAGCCCCTTAGACTACAAAGAGATCAAACCGGTCTATCTTAAGGGAAATCAGTCCTGAATATTCATTGAAAGGACTGATTTTGAAGCTGAAGCTCCAATACTTTGGCCACCTGATGCAAAAAGACAACTCACAGGAAAAGACAGTAATGCTGGGAACAATTGAGGTCAGGAAGAGAAGAGGA
>NW_011495029.1:4981397-4982681 GCF_000754665.1 Bison bison bison
CTCTGAGTTGTCCCAGATCATCAGCTTTGACTGCCCTACTTCATGCATTGAACTTGCACTAGTCATCTATTTTACATATTTTAATATACATGTTTCAATGCTATTCTCTCAAATTGTTTCACCTTTGCCTTCTCCAACATAGTCCAAAGTCTGTTCTTTACATCTGTGTCTCTTTTGCTGTCTTGCATATAGGGTCGTCATTACTGTCTTTCTAAATTCCATATATAAATGTTAATATACTATATTGGTGTTTCTCGTTCTGACTTACTTCACTCTGTATAATAGGCTATAGTTTCATCTACCTCATTAGAACTGACTCAAATGTGTTCTTTTTAATAGCTGAGTAGTATTCCACTGTGTATATGTACCACAACTTCCTTATCCATTGGTCTGCTGATGAACATCTTGGTTGCTTCCAGGTCCTAGCTATTGTAAACAGTGCTACAATGAACACTGTGGTCAATTCTGGTTTCCTTGGGGTGTATGCCCAGCTGAGTGATTGCTGGGTCATATGGCAGGTCTATTTCCAATTTTTTAAGGAATCTCCGCACTGTTCTCCATAGTGTCTGTACTATTTTGCATTCCCACCAACAGTGTAAGAGGGTTCCCATTTCTCCACACCCTCTCCAGCATTTATTATTTGTAGACATTTTGATGGCAGCCATTCTGACCAGTGTGAGATGGTATCTCATTGTGGTTTTGATTTGTATTGATTTATATACTTTTTTTACTAACACCACTGTCAATTTTTCCAAAGACAAGTTCTAGCTAAAGATTCAGCAGGTGAACAGTATTTCCTTTATTTTAATGTAAAGACTTAAGATCCATAGTTTAAAAAGATTCATATGAAATAAAAATACCTTCTAGGATTTGAAGGGATCTTCCCTTGTGGCTCAGCTGGTAAAAAATCTGCCTGCAATGTGGGAGACCTGTGTTCAATCCCTGGGTTGGGAAGATCCCCTGGAGAAGAGAAATGCTACACACTCCAGTATTCTGGCCTAGATAATTCCATAGACTGTATAATCCATGGGGTCTCAAAGAGTCAGACACTACTGAGCAACTTTCACTTTCACTCTCACTTTCATGCTTTGAAGCTCATGATAAGGCCTATATATTACCAGTGATACTTTTTATTGTTATTTATGGGATCACACTATTTTGTTGCATTTTAAAAATACCTTTCAAACTCCAGTGAGTGGGAGAGTTGTCATTTTTTCTTTCTTGGGTTGAAGTTATTTCTTGAGTTTTAAAATATGCCAATTTAATATGGTAAAGTAAATGTTA
>NW_011495029.1:4982781-4984766 GCF_000754665.1 Bison bison bison
AAACAGAAATTAAAATAATTCAGTTTAATACTTTTATTTTATTTTCAACTTGTAACCTATAGCATCTCACTCACTCATTTGCTCAGTCATGTCCCACTCTTTGCAACCCTTTGGACTCTAGCCTGCCGGGCTCCTCTGTCCATGGGATTTTGCAGGCAAGAATACTGGAGTGGGTTACCATTTCCTCCTCAGGGGACCTTCCTAACTTAGGGATCAAGGCCATGTCTCCTGTGTCTCCTGTATTGCAGGCTGATTCTTTACTGGTGAGCCATGGGGGAAGCCCATTTTAAACTTAAATTATTGCCAGTGAAGAATGGAGAAAATGTGCATACAAAGAATTGCTATATAGGCATATAGGTTTTTTTTTTTTTTTCTTCAAAATTTAGGTAGTACAGCTATTTCTTTTAGATTTGCTCCTTTAAGTACATTTGAGAAATCCACTGTGAAGCAAATGACATTAGAAAATAAACAGAATAGATGCCAATCATAATGAAATTTTAACTCTATCTAAAACATTGAAAATAAGTTATAAAAATGTAGTCATGATTTTTCTCTTTAAAGTGATATATATAATAACATTATACATGGACATATAGGTAATAACTTTATTACAAATGGAAGGAGAAAAAGTGGAAACAGTGACAAATTTTATTTTCTTGAGCTCCAAAATAACTGTAGACTGTAACTGCAGCCATGAAATTAAAAATGCTTGCTTCTTGGAAGGAAAGCTATGATAACACTAGACAACATATTAAAAAGCAGAGACATCACTTTGCCAACAAAGATCTGTGTAGTCAAAGCTATGGTTTTCCAGTAGTTATGCTCAGATGTGGGAGTTGGACCATAAAGAATGCTAAGCACAGAAGAATTGATGCTTTCAAATTGTGACATTGGAGAAGACGCTTGAGAATCCCATGGACTGCAAGATCAAAGCAGTCAATCCTGAAGGAATCAACCCTGAATATTCATTGGAATGACTGATGCTGAAGCTGAAGCTCCAGTACAATGGTTAAATAGTATCGTCGATCAATGGATGTGAATTTGAGCAAACTCCAGGGGATAGTGAAGGACAGGGAAGCCTGGCATGTTGCAGTCCATGAGGTCACAAAGAGTCAGACATGACTTCATGACTGAACAACAACAACAATATATAATCAAACTGCAGTTTATCATTCATTCATTCTTTCAACTAACATTTTAAAATATTTCTCTAATTAGGGAAATGCAAGTCAAAAATGCAAGACACTGTTACTCACTCTAGAATTGCCAAAAAAAAAAAAGGACCATAGGAAATATTAGCAAGGATTTGGAGAAATTGGAACCATCATATGCTCCTGATGAAAATATAAAATTGTGTAGCCATTTTGGAAAGCATTCTGGATGGTCTTTATAAAGTCAAAAATAATGCTGTCATATGACCTAGAAGTTTCGCTCCTAGATATACACAAAGAAATAGAAACATAAAAAAATAGAAACACAAAAGTGGGCAACATGAATGTTTATAGCAGCATTATTCTTACTAGACAAAAGAAGAAGCCACCCAAAAGTCCACAAATGGCTGAATGGGTAAACAAAAGTGGTTTAACTATACAATGCAATAGTATTCATAAATAAAAAGGGAATAAAGTACTGACATGTTGTTTAGCATGGATAAACTTTGAAAAAAAATTACACTAAGTGAAAAAAAAAATAGTTCCAGAAGCCCACTAATATACAATTACATTTATATGAAATATTCATCTAGGCAAATCCTAAAGACATAAAGCAAATTGATTAGTGGTTGCACAGTGGCTAAGATGAAGAGGAGCTGGAGAAAGACTGCTAATGGTTATGGGTTTTCTTTTGGGGATGATGAAAGTATTCTAGGATTAGATAAAGCTTATGATCACATAAATCTTTAAATATATGAAAAACCACTGAAGTGTAAGTTTAAAAGAATGAATTTTTATGGCATGTGAAATATAGCCCAGTAAAACTACTTTTTT
>NW_011495029.1:4984866-4986241 GCF_000754665.1 Bison bison bison
TTACTTTTTTTTTTTTTTTAAAGGAGGATATTTATTATATGTGAAACACTATTTGGGATACAATATAGCAAAACACAATTCCTGATCTCAAAAGGAAAAAAAAATACAAACTAGAGACAAATCAATGTGGGAAAATATCAAACTAGTCTTGGTAGGAAATGGGAGAGAATTATTGGATTAACTCAAAGGTAAAGATGGTGGAGATGAAGAAGAAGCTATAGGTTTGAGAAATTAACTAGACATATAGAATCAATATGATTTATTCAAATATTAGATATCAGAATGAATGAAAGAAAGGTATTCTAATTTGTTATAAAAGGGAAGAATATTCTTTTATTGACATAAGTAATACAGGAAGAGGAGAAGAATTCTAGGAAAAGAAAAGCAGTATAGCTTTGGACATTGACTTTAAAAGTATCTTTAGAACTATATCCACTCACATTCATTGTCCATTTTGTCTTCAACAGTACCAATTTCCAGGTCACTGAATAAGATCTTTCTTAGCCATATAACTGCTCATGGTCTTAGGAAAAATATCTTCCTTTTGAAAATCTAGTTGCCACTTCATTAATATAGAAAGAATACTCTGGACCTAAAAATGTCTTGATAGTGGTAGAGTATCAGCACATAAAGGAACTTATTTTCCCCAACAAAAATCTGGACCAGCTTCACATATACTTTACATCAATTTCTGGAATATGATGGTTATAGCATTTGCACATTGATTTGTATTCACTAACCTTTATGCTGTCTTAGCATTTTAATAGCATATTTTGTGCCTGTACTTCTGAGAGACATTATTTATTTTAATGATTTAAATCAATGATTTAATGCGAACCATAGGGACACACATTTTTTATTATTTACCTGCATAAACATTCCCTTTGTGAGCAGAAAATTGTCAATGAAAAAAAAAAAAAAAAAAAGAAGAGAGATTGGGGAAAGTTAAAAAGGTGATTTAAAACATATATTACAGATTTTTCTCCATAGATAAATAGTGCCTAAATATTTATACTATGTAAAATATACATATTTTGAATATAAAAAATGTTATGCAATATGTAATTTTTTAAAGTAGATTTATGCTTTCTTCCGGGGAAGGCAATAGCACCCCACTCCAGTACTCTTGCCTGGAAAATCCCATGGACAGGGGAGCCTGGTGGACTGCAGTCTATGGGGTCGCACAGAGCTGGACATGACTGAAGTGACTTAGCAGCAGCAGTATGCTTTCTTCTGCTAAGAAATTGTTACTTGAGATAAATTTCATTAAAGTGGAGTATCAGTTCACTTCAGTTCAGTCCCTCAGAAGTGTCTGACTCTTTGTGACCCCATGGACTGCAGCATGCCAGGCCTCCCTGTCCATCACCAGCTCCTA
>NW_011495029.1:4986579-4987981 GCF_000754665.1 Bison bison bison
TTCTTATTATTACATAAAACTTTAAACTGTGATGTTTACAATTTATTTATGTCAGTCATAGCTAAAACATGCACTCTCAAAAAAATCAACTCTGAGTTGTCTATACAAATAGAATGACTGGAGGGTATAGAAAGTCAAAAATTTATTTACAAACCCAATTGCTAATATCCCAGTATCCATCTCCATCATTATTGTTTGCTTAGACTTCAAATGCCTAGATCATGCAGCATTTAGTGCATCAGAGAGATGATGATGCTTTCTGAGTTCAATTGTCCTCTTATTTTAACTGTGTATTGAAGAGTCTAAATATAGAAATTTATAAATTAAATATATTTTCTATTACTAAAATTTTATATAAAATGTACCAAGTAATAGTTTATTGTGTATTCCTGCAAATAATTTTTCTATTTTAGTGCATAAATTGGTCTTTGTATTAAATTAGGTCAAGAAACTCCTTAAGTATCATCTCAATATTTTAAATGATCAGATACAAATATATTTTTTATTTAGTTAGGAATATTGAGGCTCTTTATAAAAGATTTCAAAATTAACTAAACCCTAACATAAACAATTAATTGATATTCTAATATTCACATTGGATGTCTAAGCACATGATTAAATTGTCTGAATGGCTATGTTAGCAATAAAGAGGAAGAAAAGTTGATATACCATTATAGAAATATGGAAGGGTTTTGGAGTTTTTGTTTCAAAATATAGAGTGGACAGAGCTAATGTGAAAATTTTTGAATATCAAACATGCATATACATGTTACATTCAACATAACCAAAATGTTTAAATATATGTACATATTCAAACCAAGGGCTTCCCAGGTGGCCCAGTGGTAAGGAATCTACCTGCTAATGCAGGAGACACGGGAGATGTGGGTTCGATCCCTGGGTCAGGAAGATCCCCTGGAGTAGGAAATGGCAACCCACTCCAGTATTCTTGTCTGGAAAATTCCATCTACAGAGGAGCCAGTGAGCTGCAGTAAACTACATGGACAGAGGAGCCTGTCTGACTGCAATTCATGGAGTCACAAAGAGTCAGATATGAGTGAGTATACACATATACATAATTCCCAGGTGCCAGAAAAAAAAATCTAAGATAGATTAACAATCTGACTGGTGATCTAGAGGTGCCCTACTGAATACAGTATAGACATAGGGGAAGAGAGCTTAAATCCATATGGAGATAAGAGATCTGTTCTTGGATCAAGGTAAAGCAGGGAATTATTTTTGAAATAACATAAAGCTGAGACTTTTGGAAAGGCTAACCCTTCAATGAAAGGAAATTGGAAAGACTGTGCCCACTGGCCCACAAAATCTGTAAGGAATTTATTTCTCTACCTAAAATTTCTGTGAAAAAAAATAGATTCCATTAAAAAATAATGTTTAAGATACC
>NW_011495029.1:4988081-4989194 GCF_000754665.1 Bison bison bison
TAAGATACCAAATAGTCATATGAATTCTGATTTACACCACTTATATGGTGCAGAAATCCTGAGGCCATAAATGTACCTGGAACCTCTGAGGGCACACCTACTAGAAGCAAATACAAAAACTCTTTAACAATTGTGGTGAGTGTCTTGATAGGCCACCCAGATCCCCTGAAAAATGAAGAACTTATTTCCCCCATTTGTATGGAGTGAAGCCTAAGTGACAGCCTTTAGCTGTCAGCTCCTATGGGGATTACCTCTTCTGAAAAAAGCCAACTTGCCCAGAGGTACACTTTCTTCTCAAGGTAGTCTGCCTCCAAAGCCTGGTCAAAATGATAATGTTTATAAAGGTTAAGCTCTTTTGTTACAATGGGACAATCTTCAGCACTCCTTACAGGATCTGCTGAGTCATCTGTTACAACTGTGTTGTAATATTAATACTGGCAGCACACCCCCAAAAAAATTCTATATGAAAATTCTGTTTCACAGTCTGCCTCCCAGGGAATACAACAAGAAGAAGCAATATTTAACATAATACAGAGAACATATGTCTACCACAGGGAAAAAAAATGATTCACACTAAAACATTAAAAATATTTTTAAGTTCAGAGGATACCATCTATAATGACAAAGTTAACAGATACTACAAACAGGATGAAGAGCATCAAAGTATTAGAGATAATGGAATAAATTGAAAGACACTACAAAAATATTTTAACTGGTTAAAAAATAAATAAAAAACAGAAAGGTAAAAAAAAAAACTCGACATTGTATAGAAAAAGGAAGGTGAATTTGGATGGAAAAAGAGATTGGGGGAAGGGGCTAATATATAGTATATTGGAAGTCATTATCCAATCTACCTATCCTCTAGTCTACATTCATGTTCTGCAGATATCAGAAAATAAAAACATACATTTCCAAGACTCCCTTGAACTAGGTTTCTGGATGTGATTTAGATTCAAAACTGATGCTCTAATGTGAGGCTTGGATATAGACATAAGGTAGAGGTTTTTATTCTCCTGATCCTGCTCTTTGCTGGCAAACAGGCATATGGGCTTAATAGAGGTCCCCATGTCCAGTTACTCACTTTACAGTGGGAACATGACTAGAGTGAGTGAG
>NW_011495029.1:4989294-4991254 GCF_000754665.1 Bison bison bison
CCTTAAGGTGTAAAGTTAAGTTGCTGAGTTGAGTCCTTTCTTCTTTTTTAATGCAAGCATTTATAGCTATAATATCTTTCATATGACTGCTTCTGCTGTATCTCATAATTTTGGGTATGTTGTGTTTTAATTTTCATTTATATCCAGATATTTTCTAATTTCTTTTGTGATGTTTTTCTTTGACTCACTATTATTTGAAAGTGTGCTGTTTAATTTCAACAGAATTGTGAATTTCCCAGTTTTTCTTCTACTGTTGATTTTGTTTTGTTCCACTGTGATTAACAAAAAACACTTTGTATAATTTCAACCTTTTAAATTGATAAGCACTTGTTTTGTGAACTAATGCACAGTTTGTCCTTGGATATGTTATATGTGTACTTGAGAAAATATGTGTTTTATTATTGTTGAGTGAAATCATCTCTATAATTATTGTAAGTTCAATTAGTCATGTTCATATATAAGCCATCTATTTCCTTATTGATCATCTGTCTGGTTGTTATACTCACTATTGAAAGTGGAGATTTGAACTTTTCTACTATTAATGTGAAGCTGTTTATTTCTCCCTTCATTTCTGTTGATGCTTCCTTTATATAAATTGGAGCTCTGTTGTTTGGTGGACATATATTTATAACTGTTATTTCTTTTGTGAATTGATACTTTTTTCATTATATATTGTCCTTCTTTGTCTCTTTTTACTTGGTTTTTCAAGAGTGTGTTGTTTAATTTTTACATATTTGTGATTTTTCAAGTTTCCTTCTGTTTCATTCCATTGTGGTCAGATAAGATACTTGGTATGATTTTAAGCTTCTTAAATTTGTTAAGAGTTGTTTTGTGACATACCACAAGATCTATCCTAGAGAAGGTTTTGAGTGTGGCTGAGAAGAATGTGTATCCCGCTGCTGGTGAAAGGAATGTTCTAAATATATCTGTTAGGTTCATTTGGTCTATGGTGTTGTTCAAATTCATTGTTTCATAGTTGAGGGCTTCCCTGGTAGCTCAGTTGGTAAACAGTCTGCCTGCAATGCAGGAGACCCCAGTTATATTCCTGGGTCAGGAAGATTCACTGAAGAAGAGATGGGCTACCCATTCCAGTATTCTTGGGCTTCCCTTATGACTCAGCTGGTAAATAATCTGCCTGCAATGTGGGAGACGTGGGTTTGATCCCTGGTTTGGGAAGATCCCCTGGAGAAGACAAAATCTACCCACTCCAGTTTGGTTTTCTAATTATTATTTTGAGTGGGAAATTGAAGTTTCCCACTGTAATTGTATTGCTATTTCTCCCTTCAGATCCATCAGTGTTTGCTTTTTATATTTAGGTGCTTTGATATTTGATATTTAGTTATATTTTGTCTTCCTATTAGTTGACCATTTTATCATTATGTGATAACCTTCCTTGTATCTTGTAGCAGTTTTTGGCTTAAAGTCTATTTTATTAGCTATAAATATCCCTACTGTCTTTTGGTTACAATATATATAGAGTATATTTTTCCATCCCTTCACTTGCCGTCTGTGTGTGCATGCTAAATTGCTTCACTCAGAGATGGCAGAAAATTGCAAGCAATCTCCACTCTTTTTTTTTTTTTTTCAACCATAGGGAGAGAACCAAGGTTGGACCACTTCTTATGTATCATAGCCATACCATGCTGAGGAGGGCGTGGGGTATGGATGAATTAAAGTGCAAGGAAATTTTCTACTATTTCGAATGTTGTATCTTGCTTGATTGAGTATTCACATGGTTTGCTGCAGATCTTTGACTTTTCTAGAGCTCCTATTAGTTGCTGTTTAGTTGCTAAGTGATGTCTAGCTATTTGAGACCCCATGGACTCAGACTGCCAGGCTCCTCTGTACATGAGATTCTCCAGGCAAGAATGCTGGAGTGGATTACCATTTCCTTCTCCAGGGGATCTTCCCAGTTCAGGTATCAAACCAATGTCTCTTGCATTGGCAGGGGATTTTTTTT
>NW_011495029.1:4991460-4992650 GCF_000754665.1 Bison bison bison
ATGACTATTTAAAATTTGCTGTTGTTCAGTCACAGTGTTTTAAAATATTTTAAAATGTTTTAAAATATTTTAAAATGTTTTAAAATATTCCCATTGAAACAAGAAAGAAAAAAAAGAACTCTGGATGAGAAATATAGGTCTGCTGTCTAAATGATGATTATGGACTTGACAACAAACAAAAATGGAAAAACATTTTACACTTTAATAAAAGCTAATTTAAATTCTTAATTTCTGTGGAATTCAGAATTCTGTGAAAAATTCAAAATTTTTTGGAAAATTCTTAAAGAGAAGGGAATACCAGACCACCTGACCTGATTCTTGAGAAACCTGTATACAGGTCAGGAAGCAACTGTTAGAACTGGACATGGAACAACAGACTGGTTCCAAATAGGAAAAGGAGTACATCAAGGCTGTATATTGTCACCTTGCTTATTTAACTTATATGCAGAGTACATCATGTGAAATGCCAGGCTGGATGAAGCACAAGCTGGAGTCAAGATTACCAGGAGAAATATCAATAACCTCAGATATGCAGATGACATCACTCTTATGGCAGAAAGTGAAGCAGAACTCTTGATGAAAGTGAAAGAGGAGAGTGAAATAGTTGGCTTAAACTCAACATCCAAAAAACTAAGATCATGGCATCTGGTCCCATCATTTCAAGGCAGATAGATGGGGAAAGAGAGGAAAGAGTGTCAGACTTTATTTTTCTGGGCTCCAAAATCACTGCAGATTGTAATTACAGCCATGAAATTAAAAGATGCTTACTCCTTGGAAGGAAAGTTATGACCAACCTAGACAGCATATTAAAATCGAAGACATTGCTTTGTCAACAAAGGTCCATCTATTCAAGGCTATGGTTTTTCAAGTAGTCATGTATGGATGTGAGAGTTTGACTATAAAGAAAGCTGAGCACTGAAGAATTGATACTTTTGAACTGTGATGTGGAGAATACTCTTGAGAGTCCCTTGGACTGCAGGGAATCTAACCAGACATCCTAAAGGAAATCAGTCCTGGGTGTTCATTGGAAGGACTGATACTGAAGCTGAAACTCCAACATTTTGGCCACCTGATGCGAAGAGCTGACTCATTTGAAAAGACCCTGATGTTGGGAAAGATTGAAGGCAGGGGGAAAAGGGGAGGACAGAAGATGAGAAGGTTGGATGGCATCACAGACTCAATGGACATGA
>NW_011495029.1:4993391-4993606 GCF_000754665.1 Bison bison bison
ATTCTGCTGGCATTACCCTCAAATACATTATTTTATCTTTCATTTTTATAATTTATAATATGTACTTTTTCAAATTTGCTAGGTTATTGTTTCTAATTTTCTATTCATTGTAGATATTTTCATACTTGTCTTATGTTTCTTAAGTACTGGAAATATGACTATTTAAAATTTGCTGTTGTTCAGTCACAGTGTTTTAAAATATTTTAAAATGTTTT
>NW_011495029.1:4993881-4995621 GCF_000754665.1 Bison bison bison
TCAAGGAGATCCAACCAGTCCATTCTAATGGAGATCAGTCCTGTGTGTTCTTTGAAAGGACTGATGCTAAAGCTGAAACTCCAATATTTTGGCCACCTCATGTGAAGTGTTGACTCATTGGAAAAGACTCTGATGCTGGGACGGATTGGAAGTAGGAGGAGAAGGGGACAACAGAGGATGAGATGGCTGGATGGCATCACCGACTGAATGGACATGAGTTTGGGTGAACTCTGGGAGTTGGTGATGGACAGGGATGCCTGGTGTGCTGCAGTTCTTGGGTTTGCAAAGAGTCGGACACAACTGAGTGACTGAACTGAATTCATAATTGGGAGTATATATTGATTAATAGAGACAACAAAGTACATTATATATTAAAATGCAACAAAGAATTTTATTCTTCCATGATATTTTTAATCAGAGGCAGAATTTAGATGGTAGAAAAACCAATTTCAAACCATGCAGTTCACATCAGACCATTGTGCAGCAATTCACTTGGCATGCAAAAGAACAAACATCTTTAAGCTTTGTGAAAAGCATATCAAATAGTCTGACAAGGCAAATCTCAGGGTTCAGTCTTTCTCTCTGCAAATAAATGGCTGCTGCTGTCCATCCATGTGCCCCTCACTTGCTGAGTTTCTGTGACTTATACTGCACTGGCCATTTTAAGAGGAAGCTTCTCTGTAAACTGAATGCAATCTACATTTCAGTGAAGCTTCCACTTCTTTTTCCTGTTGCTAAAATCTAAATGACTACTATGAATCAAAATCCTTATTTTGGATAGTGATGGGCAATAAGATGTGCATGAAAAGAAACACCACTTTGGAAACATGAGAACAGATGATGCACGGTATATCTAATCAGAGGATGTCTGAATTTAGTTTACTTTTGCACAAATATTTTAAGAATTTTAACTTACCAATGATTCTGTAATCCAAAAGTGTAAATGTAGCAGTACATTAAAATTGCCTTCTAGGAAATTGTAGCGTCACTACAAATTGTGTGTTTGCAGTTATCATGCCTATATATTTTTTATAATCCACTATAACCATTATCAGAGAAGGCGATGGCACCCCACTTCAGTACTCTTGCCTGGAAAACCCCACGGATGGAGGAGCCTGGTGGGCTGCAGTCCATGGGGTCGTGAAGAGTAAGACACGACTTAGTGACTTCACTTTCACTTTTCACTTTCATGCATTGGAGAAGGAAATGGCAACCCACTCCAGTGTTCTTGCCTGGAGAATCCCAGGGACTGTGGAGCCTGGTGGGCTGCCGTCTATGGGGTCGCACAGAGTCAGACACGACTGAAGCGAACTAGCAGTAGCAGCAGCGTAACCATTATAATGTTGAAGACAAGAATATGTTATGGGAAGAAAGGTGTCACACAAAGGTGACATGTAAGGAGTCACAGTTTTCTATGTTCCTTTCCTCTGAAATGTACACGGAGTCTGTGACATGCTTCTACCAATAGAATATGACAAATGTGATGGGATTTCAATTCCTTGATAAGGTTACATTATAAGAGATTCCATTTTATAAGATTAAAGTGAAAGATTCTGTTGCTGACCTTTAAAAGTAAGCTAACAAATCTTTGTCATGTCTATGTGGCTAAACAGGTACTCTGCAAATTTAATATATATTTAGAATACATCATGTGAAATGCCAGGCTGGATGAAGCACAAGCTGGAATCAAGATTGCAGGGAGAAATATTAATAATCACAGATATGCAGATAACACCACCC
>NW_011495029.1:4996056-4996301 GCF_000754665.1 Bison bison bison
CTGAAGTCCATGGAGTTGCATGGAGTCGGACACGACTGAGCAAATGAACTGAACTGATGTGGCTAGGGCAGGTGAATGGCCTCTGAGAGCTGGCTGAGAGCCAGGAAGAAATTAGGAATCTCAGTGCTACAACCATAGGAACAACTAGATGAAAGTGCAAGTTGATACCAAATTCCAGCCTAACCAACATGTTGATTGCAATCTTATGAGACGCTGAGCCATAACGCAGCTAAGCCCTGCTCAGA
>NW_011495029.1:4996401-4997303 GCF_000754665.1 Bison bison bison
GTCTTACAACAACAGTTTTCAACACTTAAGAAATATATTACAGAGTAGTCATAAGCAGGTTGGGAGATCTGTAGACTTTTGTAGAAATTGATAAATAATGATAACATTTTGATATTTCCTTGAGCCTTGTTGCAATTATCCCCATTAATTCAATGTTTCCAGATCTAGTACAGTCATCTTTAAAATCTAAGTTAATAAACATTCAAACATTAATATATATATATATATATAAAATTCTGTTTTTTGTGTCATTATAACTTTTTGTGGAAGTCTGTAACTGTGAATGAAATGGAAATAAGGCAAAAGTCCATGATTAAGGACAACCATTCTAGACACTGTGATATACTTACCAGTGTGGTAATGTCAATCACATAGAAAAATGCTAATGAAAAAGCACCTTAAAGTTAATATATACCATATAAATTATCAATAGTCACATAAAACATGAAGACAAGTTGCCTGTGGTGCTTCAAAAGAATTGTTTATCAACTACATTAGAATTCAAAAGGTCAAGATGCAGATATGATTTGTATATTGCAAGTAGGCACACTCTTCAGTTATTTTCTAAAAGACCCTGGATTGCATTACAATTTTCTATAGAGAAAATGATCTTTTGAGAGTATAAATAATGCAAAACTTGAAGCCTTGTCTCATGACCATTGCCATTTTACAAAAAAAAAGAAAAGAAAAGAAAAGAAAAGAAAATTGGGACTCAGTGAAACTTAAGTGATAGAACATTGTACTTGGAACTTTAAAACAAAAATCACTTTAATTGAAGTTTATTGAAGTTTTAATTTTAAATTCTTTAACCCTCTCCCGAGGCAAATTTGAACAATATAGTTTTAAACACTAGAAAATCTAGAAAAATGTCAAGATAACTCTTCAGTTCAGTTGCTCAGTTG
>NW_011495029.1:4998274-5002036 GCF_000754665.1 Bison bison bison
CCCAAAGGAAAGAGGATTCTGCCTCCAGACTGTTTTTAGACTTGAGCTGCAAAATCAACAACTCCTCCCTGGGTCTCTAATCTGCCAACTTGCCCTGTAGAATTCAGAATTTACAGCTTCCATGGTTATGTCAGGCAATTAATTAAAAATCTCTCTGTCTCTGTCCCTGTTTCTCTTTCTAAAAGACAACACACACACACACACACACACACACCCTACATCTTTTTGGTTTTGTTTCTCCAGGGAACTCTAATACAGATTTTGATATCACAAGTGGTTCTAGAGGAACAGAATCTTAAGGATCAATTTTCTGAATTGATTGTGGGGTTTCTAGAATTGCTTTTCTAATATGATTTGATTTTAAAAGTAAATTGTAGAGAACTGATAATTTATAGTGTGATGATGAAAAGGAAATATTGGATTTCTGTGTAGATTCAAATATCTGTTGAGAATTAAAAATACCATCATAGAATGTTCCTCATTAAATATTTATAAAAAACAAGGTTCTGAGTGACCTTGTCTTTGATACTTTGTTTTTGTTTGTTTGTTTGTTTTGTTTTTTCAAAATAATAAGTGTAATGAGATTGGACAGTTGTTCCTAACCGAACTAGACAAAGTGGGAAAAGGAAAGCCTGAGCTCAAGAATTATAATTCTGAGCTTAAGTGTTGTATAAATGACCTGGAAATTTTAATGTCTGCCCTAAAAGAAACCAAACCCAGGCTCTTGTTCTCTGTATGGCCAAATCACAGTATAAATTAAATTCTCAAATTGCAGGTGTCTGCAGCTAAAATGAGGGTATTGATTGAGAAAAAATGGGAGCCTGAAAATTAGAAAAAGTCTTTATAGGAAGATTCTGATGATACCGGGTTATTGGAACTCTAAAATCTGATTAGTCTTCTTTGCCTGTATAAGCAGCCTCTCTCCAACTCTGTGTGAGTAGATTAACTTGCTGAGACTAGAGAAACTGCAATGGCTTACCCTGAGGTAACTGCCTTGGAAGAAATTGCTGATTCTCTTCAGGACCTATCTCACCACCCCTCTTTGTTTCTAGAACTATTTTTCTTATTGTTGTTCAGTTGCTAAGTTGTGTCCAACTCCTTGAGACCTCATGGACTGTAGCACACTGGGCTCCTCTGACTTCAACTATCTCCCAAAGGTTGCTCCACTTCATGTTCATTGAGTCAGTGATGCTATCTAACCATCGCATCCTTTCCTGTCCCCTTCTCCGTTTGCCTTTAATCTTTACAGAATCAGGGGCTCTTCACATCAGATGGCAAAAGAACTGGTGTTTCAGACTCAGCAACAGTCTTTCCACTGAATATTCGGGGTTGATTTCCTTTAGGATTCATTGGTTTGATCTCCTTGCAGTCTAAGAGACTCTCAAGAATCTTCTCTACCTCCACAATTTGAAAGCATCAATTCTTTGGCACTCAGACTTCTTTATGGATCAACTCTCACATAAACACCTGAGTGTTAGTCACTCAGTTGTGTCTGACTCTTTGTCAACTCATGGACTGTAACCCACCAGGTTCCACTGTCCATGGGCTTCTCTAGGCAAGAATACTGGAGTGGGTTGCCATTCCCTTCTCCAGGGGATCTTCCTGACCCAGGGATTGAACTGGGGTCTCCCACATTGGAATCAGATTCTTTACCATCTGAGCCACCAAGGAAGCCCTATATACATGACTACTGGAAAAACCATACCTTTGACTATACTGACATTTTTCAGTAAAGTGATGTCTTTGATTTTTAATACACTGTCTAGGTTTTTCATAGCTTTATTCCAAGGAGCAAGAGCCTTTTAATTTCATAGCTTCAGTCACCACCCACAGTGATTTTGGAGCCCAAGAAAATAAAAATCTGTCACTGTTTCCACTTTTTCCCCTTCTATTTGCCATGAAGTGATGGAACCACATGCCATGATCTTAGTTTTTTGAATGCTCAGTTTTAGTCCAGCTTTTTCACTCTACTCTTTCCTCCTCATCAAGAGGCTCTTTAGTTCCTCTTCATTTTTTGTCATTAGAATGGTGTCATATGCATACCTGACATTGATATTTCTTCCAACAATCTTGATTCTAGCTTATGATTCATATAGCCTGGCATTTCTCAAGATGTATTCTGCATATAAGCTAACTAAGGAGGATGACAATATACAGCCTTGACATACTCCTTTTCCAGTTTTGAACCATTCTGTCGTTCCATGTCTGATTCTAACTATTGCTTATTGACCTGCACACAGGTTTCTCAGGAGACAAATAAGGTAGTCTGGTACGCTCATATCTTGAATAATTGTCCACAGTTTGTTGTGGTCCACACAGTCAAAAGTTTTAACATAGTCAATGAAGCAGAAGTAGATGTTTTTCTGGAGCTCCAATCTTAGCAAGTGTTAAAGTTGAGGTACAAAATGTGATCCAGAAGGAAGTGTGAACAATTATTTCAGATATAAAATGGAAAAATGTTTCTCACTCATAATAAGTCTGAAATAATAATATATTATTGAAATATATGAATTCCATATGAAATTGGTTTTCAATTTGAATAAATCTAAACATATTGAGTTCCTACTATGTGTAAGTTATTCTTTAATGGCATCATTTTATTTATTTGTGAACTCTTCTAAGATTTCTTATATTTTCTTTGTAACTTCTCCTATTAGTTGGTACCATCAACTTTGATTTTAATTTTAGCATCTAGATGCTGAAAATCCCTATAACTCTCCTCTAACTTCACATCTATTCATCTAGCTTCTTATTTAACATTTCTATTTGAATGTCTCACAGACATACTAATTCAATATATCTAAAACTGAACTTAACATTTTTCATTTCAAATCCACTTTTCTTATACTAAATGGAATTACCAGCCACTCAGTTGCTAGTACCAGAAACCTAAGATGATTCATCCTACACATTTCTGACCTAATTCTTTCTCTGGAATTCATTCACTTCTCTCCACTTCTACTAACTGACATCCTAGTTCAAATAGTTACTATCTTTAATGTTGACTACTAAAAATTCTTCTCATCAGTCTCTTTCTATATATGTTTGCTATCTACAATTCAGTCTCTACATAGGCCTTAATTAAACATAAATCTGGTCATTATACTATCTTGCTTATTCAGTCCATTGAACATGCAATGAACTTTTTCACTCAAACATTTTCACAAGATAATCCTTCAATATGGAGAAATGTTCACTGCCACTTTTAACTAACTTAGCCTAGCTAACTCCTTTCTTTTTATTGTCTCAGATTAAATATCACTTCATGCAAACTTTTGATAATAAGCCAAACTTTGATTTCCCTATAACACACTCACAATACTTCATGATATATCTTGCAAAAACTTTTTCAGTTTCTATTTTCTCTGACAATTTTTCATTTCTAAGAGGGCATAGACTCTTTCTGTCTTATTCATTGCAGTATCATTACTGGTACAATACATGTCACTTAAAGGGAATGCAATAAATATTTGCCAGATGAGTAAATGGAAGAGTGAAAGAATGAAGAGATGAATGAATGATTGAACACAATGTTTGAAAAAACCTACAGTAACAAATCACAATACTAAAAACAAACAAACAAACAAAAAAACTGTCATTCATGACACAAGTAATGAGATCATACACAGTGATAAGAGCTGACATATAAAATGAGAACCTATTTTCTGTGTTTAATAACAATCTATAAGTCATTTAGAGCTTGGCTACACACCATGAATCATCTCACATGTGTCTAGTTCAAGATTTACCCTAGGAAATAAA
>NW_011495029.1:5002277-5002831 GCF_000754665.1 Bison bison bison
GTAGGTGGACATGAATGTATCAGGAATATTTCTTCAAATGCAGAGGATCTCACATAGCACCAGCTGAGAGCTAATAGGAATCCCTGAAGACCAGAAAGGATTATATATATCCACACAAATCTCGATAGGATGAAGGAAGGAAGGAAAAACGAGAA
The DNA here is from genome assembly GCF_000754665.1 of Bison bison bison. Classification (NCBI taxonomy): domain Eukaryota; kingdom Metazoa; phylum Chordata; class Mammalia; order Artiodactyla; family Bovidae; genus Bison; species Bison bison. Next base: position 5,002,433 of record NW_011495029.1, read on the forward strand.
GACAGTGAATGCAACTTGACCTCCACCTAGGGGATGAAGGAACTGAAGCAGAGGAGAGATCCCTACATCATAATACAAATTTGGGATAGAGGGGAGGCATCAGAGACTGTTGGAGAGTACAGCAGCTGATCTATGATGGTCTGAATGGAGTGAGACGCACAGAGTCTTACCCACCCTGGATAGGGAGGAGGGTCCTTCAGTATTTGCCATGGGTGTGAGCTGGAGTACAGGGATTGGAAAGCAATCCCAGGGCAAGGATTGCTGTTGATTCTGGGGAGACAGCCTGAGGGAACATGAGGGAGGAGATTGCAGCAGGAAATGCCCTTGAAGGAAATCCAGGCAGCCATGGAGGTGGGATGATACTACTGAGTCATGCACAGTGGGTGGAGCCATCACAAT
>NW_011495029.1:5002950-5004761 GCF_000754665.1 Bison bison bison
GCTAGGGAAAAAAAAAAAAAACAAAAAAAAACCCTAATACCTACTGGCATATCTCTTGTGCCTGTGGCCGCCAGCACCCCTGTATACCTTTTGTTGCCAGGATCCCCACAATCCAAGCAACTGTGCCACCTCCACATCACTGGGGCAGACCCAAGTCTTCCAGGGCAGCCTCAGTAGCAAACTCCTGTGGATGACCTACATGCAAAGAAGAGATAAAACCACAACTGAATTCCATGGACAGAGTGGCTAAGGACAAGGATCAAAAATCTTTCTTCCAGCTTTACAAGATCCGGATTAAATCCACACAATCAATTAGGTATACTCTGTGTCTATGGAATGTATAAAAGGATGATAAGATTTCCCACAAAAGAAAACTCACTAGCTCTGGCAACCATGTACATTGGAGGCAAGTACATGCAAGAGTAGGGACAGATTAGAGTCTGATGTGTCCCTGTTGCAGAGAAGAAACCAATTCTGACTCCGTGTTGGAAAGTGTTTCTTTGACTTGCTTTTCAGTGCTTTTGTTATCATAATCACAAATAATGGCTTCTCATAAAGAACCCTACACCTCTGCCAGACTTTAAACTAACGTGCTTGCCTACCACCTCTCCCTCTCTTTCACTTTACTTCCCCACTGCCTCTCCCTTTCTGTTCTGTCCTTTGATTTGAGTCCCTCTATTGCCTCTCTCTCTAGTTCTCTAAAAGGACCTGGCTTCCAGACTCTGACAAGATGGTTACTCTGAGACACTAGGCTGCTATCTTCTCAGTCAGCCAGCTTTCCAAATAGTTTTATGCCTTACCTCAATAAATTCCCAACAGCAAGTGCAGAGAACAGTCCAGCATTGGAGGGCCTCCTAGGGTGGCAGAGATGGAACTAGCACTCTGTAAACATTTTTTTCTTTTTTTTTCCTGTTTCTCTTACTTTTTCTATTTTTTCCTCTTTTCTTTCCTTTTTCATATTGTTCTCATTTTCTTTCTTTATTATTCCTTTAATTTTTATTTTAATAAGCTATTTTCTCCATTTTTAAAATGTCATATTTAAATAAATTTTTTTTTTATTTTTTACAGTCATGATTGCTCTCTTCTTTTTTGACTCTTCTTTTTATCTTTTTTTGCCTCTTTTTTCTCTCTTCTTTTCTCTTTGTAAGTGTGCAAATTTTTCAGATGTTCCTGGCTAATTAGTGCTGCTTTCACCATTAGTCTTAGAGTTTTGTCAGGCCTGTCAAGTCTTGGTGCTACAGTAAGGGGTTGAACCTGAACTCCCGAGGTAGGAAACTGGAGTCCAGGACTTTGGATCATTAAAGAACTCCCAATCCCATGGAATATTAATTGATGAAAAATTAAAGCCTCCCAAGGGCTTCTATCTCAACATTAAGGCCAAGATCCACCCAAAGGCCAGAAACATCCAGTGGCAGATGTCTCAAGTCAAATCATTAGCAAAACAGAAACACAACCACTCCCATTAGTAGAAAGACTGCCCAAAGCCATACAAGGCCCAGAGATACCCAAAAGACACCACTGGACATGGCACAGCCCATTAAAGAGACAATATACAGCTCCATCCAACAGAGAATAGGCACAAGTCCTCCCAATTGGGAAACCTTCACAAGGCATTGGTCCAATCCCACCCACAGGGGGCAAACTAAACAATTAAGAGAAACTATGACCCTCCAGCCTGAAGAAAGGAGACCCTAAAACACGGTAAATTAAACAAAATGAAAGAGTAACATGCAGCAGATGAAGGAACATATTAAAAGCTCACAAGAACAAACAAATGAAATAAGCAGTCCACCTGAAAAGGAGTTCTGATT
>NW_011495029.1:5004861-5006318 GCF_000754665.1 Bison bison bison
TACTGATAGTAAAAATGATCCAATATCTTGGAAGTAAAATGGAGGCACAGATAAATATAATGGAAGCACATACTGAGAAGATACAAGAAAGGTTAACAAGGACCCAGAAGAATTAATGAACAGATGATCAGCAATGCACAACAAAATAACCGAGATTGAAAATACATTCCAATACTTTGGCCATTTAATGAGAACTGAGTCTTTGGAAAAGACCCTGATGCTGGGAAAGATTGAAGGCAGGAGGAGAAGGGAATGAGAGAGGATGAGCTGGTTGGATGGCATCACGGACTTGAAGGACATGAGTTTGAGCAAGCTCACGGAGTTGGTGATGGACAGGGAAACCTCGTGTGCTGCAATCCATATGGTTGTGAGAGTCAGACATGACTGAGCAACTGAACTGAACTGAACTAAAAAATACACTAGAGGGAGCCAATATCAGACTATCTGAGGCAGAAGGACAGATAAATGAGCTGGAACATAGAATGGTGGAAATAACAGAGCCAGAGTAGAATAAAGGAAAAAAGAATGAAATAAAATGAGGACAGTTTCAAAGACCTCTGGGACAATATTAGAATAATATGGCTCCAAGAAGAAGGAAAGAAAGGGTATGAGAAATATTTGAAGAGATTGTAGTCATAAATTTTCCTAATGTGGAAAAGGAAATAACCATCCAAATCCAGGAAGCCCAGAGATTTCCATACAGGATAAACCCCAGGAGAAGCATGCCAAGACACATATTAATCAAACTAACAAAAATTAATTCCAAAGAACAAATATTCAAAGCAGGAAGGGAAGAGCAACAAATAACATAGGAGGGGATCCCCATAAGGCTACCAGCTGATCTTTCAATAGAAACTTTACAAACCAGAAGGGAGTAGCAGTATGCACTTAAAGTGATAAAAGGGAAACAAAAAAACAAAAAAAAACACTACATTCAAGATTATTCTATCCAGCAAGGATCTCATTCAGATTTGAAGGAGAAATAAAAAACCCTACAGACAAGAAAAATTTAAGAAGATTCAGCATCATCAAAACAGCTTTACAAAAAATGCTAAAGGAACTTCACTCAACAGGGAACACTACAGAAAGATAAGGCCTATGAAAACAAATTAAACACAATAAGGTGAATAGTCATAGGATCATACTTATCAATAATTACATTAAATGTAAATGGCCTAAAACTCCACACAAAGAGCACAGGTTGGCTGAATGGATACAAAAATAAGAACCCAATATATGCTCTCTTCAAGAGACCTACCTCAGATCTAAGGACACATACACACTGAAAGTGAGGGGTTGGAAAAAGTTATACCATGCAAATGGAAATCAAAAGAAAGTGGGAATAAAAATACTCATCAGATAAAATAGACTTTAAAATAAAGACCATTACAAGAGACAAGGAAAGACACTACATGGTAATCAAGGGATCAATCTAAAAAGAAAAATAACAATTATAA
>NW_011495029.1:5006419-5007116 GCF_000754665.1 Bison bison bison
ACACTAATGGACAGATAGAAAATTAATAAGGAAACACAAGCTTTAAATGATATATTGGGCCAGGTGCACTCAATTGATATGTATAGGGCATTTCATCCAAAATAGCAGATTTCACTTTTTTCTCAAGTGAACATGGAACTTTCTCCAGGGTAGATAGTATCTTGAGTCACAAATCAAGGTTTGGTGGACATAGAAAAATTGAAATCATTTCAAGCATCTTTTCTGAATACAATGCTATAAGAATAGATACAATTTACTGGGGAAAATCTACAAAAACAAACAGTCACATGGAGACTAAGCAATAAGCTTCTGAATAAACAATAGATCACTGAATAAATCCAAAAGGAAACCAAATACACCTAGAAAGAAAATACAATGAAAACACAACAACTCAAAATCTATGGGGTGCACTAAAAGCAGTGCTAAGAGGGAATTTCATACCAATACAAGTCTACCTCAAGAAATAAGAAAAACATTGAATAAACAACCTAACCTTACACCTAAAGTGACCAGAAAAAGAAGAAGAAAAATCCTCAAAGTTTGTAGAAGGAACGAAATCATAAACATAAGAGCAGAAATAAATGAAAAAGAAATGAAGGAGACAATAACAAAGATCAATAAAACTAAAAGTTGATTATTTGAGAAGATAAAAAAAAATTGGCAAACTATTTGCCAGACTCATGAAAAATAAAGGGAA
>NW_011495029.1:5007216-5009780 GCF_000754665.1 Bison bison bison
TTTTGACTCTGTGGGAGAGGGCGAGGGTGGGATGATTTGGGAGAATGGCATTGAAACATGTATAATATCATATATGAAACGAGTTGCCAGTCCAGGTTCGATGCATGATACTGGATGCTTGGGGCTGGTGCACTGAGATGACCCAGAGTGATGGTACGGGAAGGGAGGAAGGAAGGGGGTTCAGGATGGGGAACATGTGTATACCTGTGGCAGATTCATGTTGATGTATGGCAAAACCAATACAATATTGTAAAGTAAAAAAATAAATAAAAATAAATCAATGAGAAAAAAATTAAAAAAAAAAAAAGAAATACAAAGGATCACACGAGACTACAGTGAGCAATTATATGGCAATAAAATGGTCAGTCTTGAAGAATACAGCAAATTCGTAGAAAAGTACAAACTTCCAAAACTGAACCAAGAATAGAAATTATAAACAGACTAATCACAAGCACAGAAACTGAAAATGTAACCAAAAATCTTCTAACAAACAAAAGCCTAGGGCCAGATGGTCTCATAGGTAAATTCTACCAAAAGTTTAGAGAAGAGGTACATCTATGCTGTTCAAACTCTTCCAGAAAATTGCACAGGAAGGAAAACTCCCAAACTCATTCTATGGGGTCACCATCACCCTGATACCAAAATCAGATGAAAATGTCACAGAAAAAGAAAATTACAGGCCAATATCACTGATGAACATAGAAGCAAAAATCCTCAACAAAATTCTAGCAGACAGAATCCAACAACACATTAAAAGAATGAAATGTTATGATCAAGTGAGCTTCATCCCAGGGATGCAATGATCCTTATATGTACACAAAGCAATCGATATGATACACCATACAAACAAATTGAAAGGTAAATATCATATGATCACCTCAATAGATGCAGGGAAAGCTTTTGACAAAATTCAACATCCATTTATGGAAAAAATAACTCTCCAGAAAGTAGACATAAAAGGGATGTAACTAAGCATAATAAAGGTCAGATGACAAACTCACAGCAAACATTATTCTCAATAGTGAAAAACTAAAAGTATTTCCTCTGAGATGAGTAATAAGACAAAGGTGCCCATTCTTGCCACTATTATTCAACATAGTTTTAGAATTTCTGGATACAGCAATCAGAGAAGAAAAATAAATGAATGGAATCCAGAACTATCACTGTTTGCAGATGATATGATACTATACATGGATAACCCTAACGATGTCACCAGAAAATTACTAGAGCAAATGACATAATACTATACATAGAAAACCCTAGCAATACCACCAGAAAATTACTAGAGCTTATCAATGAATATAGCGAAGTTGCAGGAAATAAAATTAATACACAGAAACTTATTGTATTCTTTTACACTGACAATGAAAAATCAGAAAGAGAAATTAAGGCAATAATCCCATTCATCATGGCAACAAAAAGAATAAAATACCTAGGAAAAAACTTAAGGAGACAAAATAACTTTATAGAGAAAACTATAATAAACTGATGAAACAAATCAAAGATGACACAAAATCAGACGGAGAGATATATCTTGTTCTTGGATTGGAAAAGTCAATATTGTGAAAATGACTATACTACCCAAAGCAATCTACAGATTCAATGCAATCCCTATCAGGCTACCAATAGTTTTTTCACAGAATTAGAACAAACAGTTTCACAATTTTTATGGAAACATACAAGATCTGAATAGCCAAAGCAACCTTGAGAAAAAAGAAAGGAGCTGGAGAAATCAATCTGCTTGACTTCAGACTATAATACAAATATACAGTCATCAAGACAGTATGGTACTAGTACAAAAACTGAAATATAGATGAATGGACAAAGAAAGCCCAGAGGTAAATCCATGCACCTTATTTTTGAAAAAGGAAGCAAGGATACACAGTAGACTAAAGCTGCCTCTGCAATAAGTGATGCTGGTTAAACTATACAGCTGTAAAATAATGAAATTAGAACACTTTCTAACACCATACACAAAATAAGCTCAAAATGGATTAAAGACCTAAATGTAAAATCAGAAACTATAAAACTCTTAGAAGGAAACCATAGGCGAACACTCTTTGACATAAATCACAGCAAAATCCTCATGATTCACCTCCTACAGTAAAGCAAATAAAAATAAACAAATGAGACCTAATTAGGCTTAAAAGCTTTTTCACAGCAAAGGAAACTATAAACAAGGTGAAAAGACAACCCTCACAATGGGAAAAAAATAATAGGATATGAAGCAACTGACAAAGGATTAACCTCCAAAATATATAAACAGCTCATGTGCCTCAATAACAGAAAAGCATACAACCCAATAAAAAATTGGGCAGATGACCTAAACAGAAATTTCTCCAAAGAAGACATACAAGTGGCTAATAAACACATGAAAGAATGCTCAATATCACTCATTATTAGAAAAATGCAAAGCAAAGCTCTGGGACAACCCAGAGTGATGTGGTGGGTAGGAAGGTGGGAGGGGGGTTTAGGATGGTGGGACACATGTGCAGCCATGGCTGATTCATGTTAATGTATGGCAAAAACCACCACAATATTGTAGAGTAATTAGCCTCTAATTA
>NW_011495029.1:5009880-5012718 GCF_000754665.1 Bison bison bison
ATCAAAATGTATACAAACAAGAAATGCTGAAGAGGATATGTAAAAAAGGGAATCTGCTTGCACTCTTGGTGGGAATGCAAATTGATATAGCCACTACGGAGAACAGTATGGAGGTTCCTTCAAAAACTTTGAATATAGCTATCATATGACCCCAAAATCCCACTACTGGGCATGCACCTTGAGAAAAATGTAATTGAAAAAGACACATGAAATCCAATATTCATATCAGCACTCTTTACAATAGCTAGGACTCGGAAGCATTGTAGATATCCATTGGCAGATGAATGGATAAAAAATTTGTGGTACATATGTATAATAGAATATTACTCAGCCATAAAAAGGAATGCATTTGACTCAGTTCTAATAAGATGGATGAACATAGAGCCTATTATATAGAGTTAGATAAGTTAGAAAGAGAAAGACAAATATGGTATATTAACATATATATATGGAAACAGAAAGATGATACTGGTGAACCTATCTGCAGGGCAGCAATGGAGATGCAGACAGAGATGGAGACATAGAGAACAGACTTGAGGATACAGTGTGGGAAAGGAGAAGATGGGACAAATTCAGAGAGTAACATCGAAACATTTACATTACCATATGTAAAACTAGATAGTCAGTGGAAATTTACTTTATAACCCAGAGAGTTCCAATCTGGTGCTCTGTGACAACCTAGAGGGGTTGGATGGTCTGGGAAGGGAGAGAGAGGTTCAAGAGGCAGAGGATACATGTATACTATGGCTTATTTATGATGACGTATGGCAGAAACCAACACAATATTGTAATGCAATTATCCTCCAATTAAAAATAAATATATATTTTTAAATTAACAAAAAAGATTTGGGGACATTTATAATACGAAGATGTATATCATACATAAAAATAGTTCAAGTTCAGTTTAAAACAATATTGAAAAGATAAATTCCATTTTAAATGTGTTGAAAACATCCATTTTGTGATTATGGGATACTTTGTAACTTTAGTCACCTACAATATGAAAGACTGTTAACTGCTTACAAAACATCCACTTCTTTCTTATTAATAGTATTCTTAAGGTATCAAAAAAAGCTTAATTACTTCATTTATGAAGCTTTTTTTTTGCATCTAGGAGTGATCATGTGACAAAATTATGAATATATAAAAAAGTTTAAGGGGGAGATTTGGCATTTCTTGTAAGATGTCAATGTTTTAATCTTTATCACTTTTTATTCTTCTTCAATGGAATGTGAATGATATGATTTGAATAGGAGCATCCACTTTGCAACTTATTTTTAAATTTGGCTGCTTTGGGTCTTAGTTGCAGCATGCAGATCTTTGTTGCAGCCTTTGGGCTTAGCTGCCTCATGATGTGGGATGTGTGGATGTGAGATCTTAGTTCCTCAACCAGGGATGAAACTCACGTCCCCTCCACTGCAAGGTGGATTCTTAACCACTGGACCATCAGGGAAATTCCCCATTTTGTAACTTTGAATATAGAAATTATATACTAAGGATGACTGAACAGAAAGATAGGAGACTGAGGACATTCTATAGAAGTTGCAGCAGTTCTAGAAGGCCCAGTATCCACCCTCTTTGCTTCTTGATATTTGGGAAAGTTAAACCATTATTGGTTAAGTCTGAGTTATTGGTTTTCTCTTTTGTACATTTTATAGTGTTTCTTGTTTGACATTGTTATCAACTGTGGCAGTATTGGTTTTTTTTTTTTGTAATTTAAAGAATACTGAAATTATAATTTTATTACAAAACTTATTTAAGCATATTACACAAATTGTGAATATTTAGCTTTATGAAATTTCATAAAGTGAGCAGAAATGTGTAACCACCACCAATATCAAGAAAAAAATAACACTCTAGGAATCCCCATTGCTCCCTGTTCTAGTCACTATTTAAACCAGACTGTACCTTGATTTCTACTGCCTGTTTTATAACTTTATATTAATGGAACAATAAATATGTACTCTTGTGTCTAGCTTCTTTTGTCAAGCATTATGTTTGTGAAATTCATCCATGTTGTTGCTTACTGAAGTAATTTACTCATATTCATTACTTTATAACAGTATTTTCAATGTGTGGCTTCTAGATCAGCAGAATCAGGATCACCTGAGAACTTGTTAGTCATGCAACTTCTTGGGTTGAACCCAAGAACTTTTGAATTAGAAATTCTGGGGAGTGGTGACAAGCAATTTATGCTAAATTGCCCTCAGGATTGTGATGCATGCTAAGTTTAAAACTGCTGCTATATAAAGATCCACTGTAAAACGGGGTACTATTTTTCCATTATATTGATCCACATTTGGTTATTTATAGTTTGGGCTAGAAGTTGAAAAAAATTTTATGTAGAAGGCCAGACAGTAAAACTGTTTGGCTTTAGATATATGGTTTATATGGCAGCTACACAACTCTGCCACTGCAGTGAGAAAGCAGATATGGATGAGAATGAACATGACTGTGTTCCAATAGAATTTTATTTACCAAAATAGATGGCAGGCAAAATTTGACCTGCTGACCACAGTTCGCCAGTCCTGGGTAGGGCCATTATATATCATACCACCATGATTATTTTCGTACCTGTTTTTGATGAACATTTGTCTATTTTACAATTAAGTACATAACTAGAATTGACATTTCTTGGTTACAGCATTAAGTACAAGTTCAGTTTACGTAGGCTCTACCCAATATGCTTCCAAAGTATGCAAATTTTTAACCTTTGAGTAGTATATGATTATTCCAGTTAGCTTATATCAGCACTGATACTTGGTATTTTCATTCTTCTTCATTTAAAATCCTGAGTGACATCTAAAAAGAATTAAATAACTCCATGAAATTCAGAGC
>NW_011495029.1:5012818-5013466 GCF_000754665.1 Bison bison bison
TATTTTTATTGCAATAAAGCACATTATAGCTCGATTGAATAAAAACAGATTGTATATTTGTATATTATTTGGCTTCTCATATACTATTATGTAGTTATACATTTCAAAAGAGATGGCGGTTTAAAATGAAACATTAATTCAATGAAAAAGGGTAAAAGAGTTCTCTTCTTCATATATCACAGAAATCTTACAAGTAATTGGTGATTAAAAATTAAATAAATTATACAAATGTAATTTAAAGTTGTGAGAATGGATTTATAAAGGTATATCAAAAGATGAAATTCAATGTTGAAATACTAAATTACCAGCATAAGTGAAATAGTATCCTTTTAGTAGGCCATTTATTTTAAAAATAATGCTAAGAGAACACCAAGCAGGACAAATACTAAGGAATCTATACCTAGGTATATTTTATTCAAACTAGAAAATGAAAAACAATGGGAAAAAAAAAAAACACTTGAAAGAAGCCAGGGTGCAGGGGTACACCTTACTTAGAGAAAGTCAATAAAAGAATTACATTGAACTTCTCTTCAGATGGGGTTCCCTGTTGGCTCAGATGGTCAAGAGTCTGCTTGCAATGCAAGAAACCTGGGTTCAATCTCTGGGTCAGGAAGATCCCCTGGAGAAAGAAATGGCAACCCACTCCAA
>NW_011495029.1:5013747-5014181 GCF_000754665.1 Bison bison bison
AATGAAAAGTATAAACCAATGTCTCTAATGATCATAAAAGCAAAATCCTCAACAAAACATTAGCAAATTAAATCTAACATTGTATGAAGAGAAGTATACAATTCCAAGTATGTAATCCTGGTTCAACATTTGAAAATCAATTAATGCAACCCATCACATCAACTGACTAAAGAAGAAAAATCACATTAACTATATCAATAAATACAGAAAAGTCACTTGATGAAATCTAAAGCTATTCATGTTAAAAAAATAACTCTCAACAAACTAAGAATACAGAGGAACTTCCTCAACTTAATAAAGAGTATTCACAAAAACCAACAGGTAACATCATAGTTATTGATGAGGAACTATGTTCTTCACCATTAATACCAGGAACAAGACAAGAATGTCCCATAACACTGCTCTACTACGCATTATCATACCCAAACCCCTAG
>NW_011495029.1:5014281-5014739 GCF_000754665.1 Bison bison bison
TTCTTTCAAAAGATCAATAAAATTCATAAAACTCTAGCCACAGTAACTAGGAAAAATAGAGAAGACATAATTTACTAACATCAGAAATGCAAGAAGGTATTGATACCATGAATATTAAAAGGATAATAAAAATACTTTGAACAACTCTATGCTCACAAATTTGATAACATAGATGAAATGCACTAATTCCTTGACAGACACAATCAGTCAAAACTATTTTAGGAAGAAATAGTTTGAATAAGCCTATGTGTATTTAAAATATTGAATAAATAATTAATAACCTTCCACAACAGACAGCACCATTCCCAGATGGGTTCGCTGGTGACTTTTACCAATATTTAAAGAAGTTTATCCAAATTTCTGCTATTTCTTCCAGAAAATAGAAACAGAGGAAGCATGTCATAACATACTATAAGGCCAGCATCATCCTAATACTAAAATGAGGTACAGGCATTGCA
>NW_011495029.1:5014839-5015572 GCF_000754665.1 Bison bison bison
TGCAATAGGAAAAGAAAATATAACATATGTAAAGTGGGAAGGAAGAAATTCAACTAGTTCATAGATGACATTAAAGAACTGTCAAAAACAAAAACAAAAACAACTCCTGGATCTAACTAGTGATTAAGCAAGATTGCAGGATACAAGATGAATGCACAAAAGTCAATTTCTTTCTTATATACAAGGGATGAACAATTAGAATTCAAGATTAAAAATCATAGTTTGTCAGATTTATATCTAAGTATTTCATTTACTTTACTTAGGTATAAATCTGACAAACTATGTGCAAGATCTGGAAGAGGAAGTCTATAACACTCTGATGAAAGTAATCAAAAACTACATAAATGGAGAGATACTTCATGTTCATGAATGGGAACATTTAATATTATAAGATATTGAAGGAGATGAACAAAGCTAGAATGCTGATATTACCCCAACTTCAAAACTTACATTAAATCTATAGCAATCAAGACAGTGTCAAATAGTATCGATTAGACAAATAGATCAATGGAACAGAATAGAGAGCTCAGACACAGACACACACAGATATAGTCAACTGACCTTTGACAAAAGAGCACAGACAAGGATAGTATTTTCAACAAATGGTGCTAGACACAGAACTTATATCCTTCATAAAAATTAATCCATAATGGATCATAGACATGAATGGAAAATGCAAAACTATAAAACAAAACTATAAAACTCCTAGAGATAACATAGGTGAAAATCTAGA
>NW_011495029.1:5015787-5018517 GCF_000754665.1 Bison bison bison
TTAAGTGTTCCAATTTCTCCACATTCATTCAACAATTGTGCTTTGTTTTTTGATAATAGCCATCTTGACAAGTGTGAGGTGATATCTTATGTTTTTGATCTACATTTATTTAAAGATTAGCAGTGTTGAGCATTTTTCTATGTACCTGTTAGCCGTTCATATTTTTTTTTTTTGAGAATTATCTATTCAAGTCTATTGTGCACTTCTTAATTGGGTCATTAGTTTTGTTTTTACTACACAGTTGTAGGATAGTAAAAATATATTTTTTACGTATTTTGGAGACTAATCCCTTATCAGATATATGGTTAGGAGATATTTTCTCTCATCTGAAAGGCATAGCATCCCCATGTTCACTGAGCACTATTCATAATTGTTGTTGTTCAATAGCTAAGCCATGTTCAACTCTGTGACCCCATGAACTGTAGCATACCAGGCTTCCCTGTCCTTCACTGTCTCCTGGAGTTTGATAAAACTCATGTCCATTGTGTCGATTGGTGATGCCATCCAATCATCTCATCCTCTGTGACCCCTTCTCCTCCTGCCCTCAATCTTTCCCAAACTTCTCCATTTCTGCAAATGGAAAAATGTTAATTTACATCTTGGTGCCCCTGTTTGATAGGGCTGTTTCTTTGATATTGAGGTGCATAAGCTGTCTGCATGATTTAGAGATAAATTCCTCGTGGGTGTCTTTGTTTGCAAATATAGTTCCATTCTGAGGGTTGCCTTTTTGTTATGTTTATGGTTTCTTCTGCTGTGCCGGGGCTTTTAAGGAAAATTAGGTTCCATTTATTTATGTTTGTTTTATTTTTCATTATTCTAAGAGGTGGGTCAAAAAAGAACTTGCTTTATTTTATGTCAAAGCTTGTTCATATACTTTTATTTAGAATTTAATCTATTTGGAGTTTGTTTCTGTGTATGTTGTTAGGGAGTGTTCTAATTGCACTCACTATCATTTCTTAAAAAAACCTGAACATTGCTCTCCATAGTGTCTGTTACTGATTGACCTTTACACTGACAGCATAGAAGGGTTCCTTTTTTCCCACGCTTTCTCCAGCATTTATTGTTTGCTCACTTTTGGACAATGGTGGTTGTGAACTGTGTGAGGAAATTATTGTTGTTCAGTCACTCAGTCATGTCTGACTCTTTGCGACCCCATGAATTGCAGCACACCGTCTTCCCTATCCTTCATAATCTCCCAGAGTTTGCTCAAACTCATGTCCATTGAAATCAGTGATGCTATCCAACCATCTCATCCTCTGTTAAATCCCTTCTCTCCCTGCCTTCAATCTTTCCCAGCATCAGGGTCTTTTTCAATGATTCGGCTTTTTGCATCAGGTGGCCAAAGTATTGCAGCTTCAGCTTATTCATTCATCAGTCCTTCCAATGAATAATCAGGGTTGATTTTCTTTAGGATTGACTGGTTTGATCTCTTTTCTGTCCAAGGGACTTATATTATTCACAATAACCAATATGTATAAAAACCTAGTCCATCAACAGATAAGTAGATTTAAAAAAAATGTTGTAGATACATAGAATGGCATACTATACAGCCTTTAAGAAAAAGAAGGAAATTTGCAATATATGGCAACATGAATGAATCTTGAGGACATTATGCTAAGTGAAATAAGACAATCGTGGAAAGATAAATACTTAATTATTCCATTTATATGAAGTAGCTAAAAATAACCCAATTCCTAAAATTCAAGAATAGAATAATGGTTTCCACAGGTCAGAAAGAGAGAGAAATGGATAGTTACTTATCAACAAGCATAAAATTTCAGTTTAGCAAGAATAAGCTCTAGAGATCTGCTGTATAACATTGTGGTCAATTATAAAATATTGTAAGCTTAAAAGTGTGTTAAGAGAGTAGATGTCATACTAAGTGTACTTTCACAGTAAAATTGTTTTAAGGAAAAAATGGGCAAAAACTGAACAGATGCTTCACCAAAGATGACATACAGATAACAAATATGCATAAAAATATGCTCAACATAAAATATCATTTGAGAATTGCAATTTAAAATAACATTGGGATACCACTATACACCAATTAGAATGGTGAAAATTCAAATGATGACAAGGATGTGGAGCAACAGGAACTATCATTCACTTTTGATGGGAATGAAAAATGGCAAAGCAGCTTTGGAAGACAGTTTGGCAGTTTCTTACAAAATGAAACATATTGTTAGCATAGGATTCAGCAACTGTATTCCTTGACATATATCCAAACAAAATGAAAATTTACATCCACACAAAAACTTGCACACAGATGTTTATATTTGCTTTATTCATTATTTTCAAAACTTGGAACAACCAAGATGTCCATCAGTATTTGGATAAGTAAACTGTGGTACGTCTGGACAATGGACTATTATTGTCAGCACTATAGAAAGAAATGAGCTTTCAAGACATAGAAAGATGTGGAAGAACCTTAAGTGTATACATATATTACTAAGTTAAAGAAGACTGTCTGAAAAGGCTACATTCTATATGATTTAGTCTATATGGCATTCTGATAAAAGCAAAAATATGAAGATAGTAGTAAAACCAGTGATTTTCAGGGTTTATGGAAGGCAACAGGATATACAGGCAAAGCACAGAAGATTTTTAAGACAATGAAACTATTTTGAATGAAATTGTAATGGTAGATAAGTAGAATTACATATTTGCCAAACCCACTACATGTACACCACCAAGGGTAAACCCTAATGTAAACTATGAACTTTCTAA
>NW_011495029.1:5018617-5018912 GCF_000754665.1 Bison bison bison
TAATAATATATTTAAGGTATCTGGGATCCCATATAGGCTTATCTTACATGCCAAATCTAGTGATTAGTAGTAGCTGCCTATAATACTTTGTTTACAAATATGATGAAACCAGGTCCAGGCTCAGTTGCATAATGCATTCGTTTTGTCTCTCTTGTCTGTAAGAGGGCACACACCCTTAATATGTATTGACCCTGTATAAATCTTTTCAGTTCACTTCGGTCTAGGTCATTTCAATTCAATTCAACTGAACAAGAAGAGAAAAGTGATTTTTTTCAGTATAAAATTTAGAAGTTAT
>NW_011495029.1:5019012-5024360 GCF_000754665.1 Bison bison bison
TAGTATAGGAAAGTATTTAAATGGGACAAAAATGGAATATACAATCTTGAAAGACTAATTAAGCTAGGTCTTGAAGAAGTGTTTTTAAAGGCAGAGAGAAAAAGAGAATAAGAAATGGAAAGAAATGGAAAATGAATAAGTGGTAGATGCTATTTTCTTTTTAGATCTTTGTGAGGCTGCCCAAGTAGAAGCAATTAAGTTCAAAAGTGGTTATTCTCTAGGCCTCTTCTTTTGTTTTGTTTTGCTTTTTGTTTTTACACCTCCACTTATCTTTCCACATGTAGTAACTTACATACAATACAATACTTACAATTAGACTAGATGTAATAATGCAGTAATGCAAAGACACATACTTAATACCTTTATCTTTATGTCCTAAATCAGGAATCACCAGTCTAGCATGATTAATGCAATGAAGGAAAAAGAGAAAGGAGGAGGGAAAGAGGGAGGAAGAGTCATACAAAATTTACAGAAGAAAAATTTCAAAAACACCATCTATGAAAATGAATAAATAGATATCATAAAGTAATTTTAAAGATTTTCATTCCTATTTCCTTGTGGCAATTATTCATATAATTATTGTTTTCTTCTATCTTGTCTGCAACCTTTATAAGAACTCAGTTGTGGAAAAGTCTAATAGAGGTGGCTTATTTAATGCTTGACCTATACTTTCCATGGCTAGTAAACTATACTAAGAACAAAAATTAATTCCAAACATATACTGTTTTCAATATAGCTACATCCTTTCTCACTCAACTGCTATTCTGGAAAGGCAAAATGATTTCTTATCTAGGACCTACAGACCTCATTCAGTGTAATAATTTCTCGTTATATCTATCAACATAATTTTCACTTAAATCTTTTATGTTTGTTAAATAGATGCTCATTTGAAAAAGCTTATGAAGGTCCCTTTTATTTTAAAATAGTCTGTGCTAGTCTGTGTCCCACTATTAACTACTATCACAACACTCAATTGAGCATTTCCCATATGGATCTTGTCATAAATTGTTTCTTTTTTATTTGTCTATGATATTTCCCCTCTGGAATGTAAGAATTCTAATGTATAACAAAGACCACCTGTATCTTATTCAACATTCTATTACCAGTGCCAAAGTGTCTGGCACATAGGGACCCTCAAAAATTACATTTTATTTAAGCAAATGGATATACCACAAATAAACCTTAAAATGTATCTTGATACCATCATATATCAAATGTCTTGAAAATTGGATAACTTCTTGAAACAGTTATGTGAAGAAAAATAAATGTCTTGGTGGGTGGGGAATGGAGAGAGTTGAAGCAAACACAAAATGTCTAGCAGTCAAAGTGAAACAGAGAGCTCATTTAAATTGATGAATAATGTATCCAAACATTCTAAAGGTCATTTCAATGTTACTGGAGCCACAAATAGGTAAATAAATTAACCAAGACAAATTTCCTCTCATTATTAATGAATGATTTTTCAGTCAAATTAGTAAATCAGTTTTAAGAATGTTTCAGCAGTCAAAGTCTAGTATTAAGACTTAAATATATTACAAAAATAAACAACAGATAATAATTGGGGTCACAAGCAGGATTCTTTAGTTAACAGTTACAATCCCAGGACCCCTTATATCCTTTGAAATTTTGTGGTAGGTTTATCCCTTTAATCCAAATTTAAATATTCAAAAGAGGTCTGTATTTCTAAAGGAAATGTGCTAGAGCTTAGGTGCTGCTCTAAGTCAGTGAATAATTATTTTGATTACACTGCAATCAAAAAGTGAGCATTACTGATGACTCTTTATTGAGGAAAATCAAAGTAATTAGAAAGTGTATCTTCTCTCCAGATCAGAAGAATTAGTTTACTTTAATCCTTGTGAGTTTCTGCAAGTTTTTACACCATCAGATACTAGTCTTGTCATTTAGGCTCTCTGATATTGCACAGGAATTAAATGTAAAGGACACAGTAAAGAATTAAATGTATAATTTTAATTTAAAAATTATGGAAATAGTCACAAATTTTTAATGAATGCATTAATATTTCTGTTATACCATTTCACTCCAAAAGAAGAATTACATAGAAAGAAATTCTATAATGAAAGAAGTTTATCTTTAAGAGTGCATTTGAAATTTGAAATTGTGGTGAAGAAGTACTAAGGAATTAAAAACCAAATGGAAAATAAAGGGACCTCACCTTATAAATCTAATCTCTACTTAATATAACTCTGTTATATGTATCAAAGCATGAAGATAATGATTGATTTCAGAACAAAATGGGCATACAGTTTCTGTTACTTATTATGATGATAAATATGGATGAACAAACAGGATACAACAGAAGTCCCAACAACTTTCACAGAAATAATCTGAGTACTTAGTGTATCTGTATCCACAAGACAGGGATTTGGACAGGAAATGTTTTAAAAGATAGAAGTGCTATGATCCTCTCATTGATAAACATTAAACAATAAGGTATTGTTTTACATTTGAACTATTATGCCAGGAAAAGCAAGCAGAGAATTTTCCTTAATCATCTGCTTATATAAACGTTCAGTTTATGTTATCTGTGAAGAGCTGTTCTCCATGTTTCACATTTCTGAACAGATTGTCCTGAAGGAAAGGAAAAAAATGCAAGATATGATGGTCAGTATCTGAAATAAGTTTTATCTTGTTTTGATATTTTAAACCAGTCTTTAATTTTCTTCCCATCATGTATCCCCTTCTGAATCCTTATTATGTAACACTTAACCCAGCTCCTGTAATTTGCGTACTCCCACACCCACACATACACACACCTGAGACAATATATATCCAAGTCTTATCAGCAAATAGACTGAGCATCAATTTATACCTTTATTCTGGTTTGAAAACATGAGCTAGGTTTATGAAATGTCTCTCTTGGAGACAATTTTATTAAAGTGAATTAGCAAGATTTAACAGTTGAGAATAGTTTGAATAGCATTAGCACTACATGTATTTTTTTTAAAGATTTTATAATAGTACTTGACTATAAAATCGCCGGTGCCTGTTTTTTTTTTTGTTGTTGTTGTTTGTTTGTTTGTTTTTTCATAGCATATGTATAATCATTCTCTAATCTGTTCTATGGCAATTGTTCTACCACTTTTCCTTTGAATCAAATTTGGTAATTCCTATTTTGTTAGAGGGCTTCCCAGAAGGTTCAGTGGTAAACAATCCATCTGCCAATGCAGGAACTGCAGGAAAAGCAGGTTTGATCCCTGGGTCCAGAAGATCTCCTGGAGAAGGAAATGGCAACCCACTCCAGTATTCTTGCCTGAAAAATCCCATGGACAGAGGAGCCTGGTGGCCTACAGCCCATGGGGTCACAAAGAGTCAGACACGACTGAGCTATTGAGTACATTTTGCTAGGAATTATCCATTTCTTCTAAATTTCTATGTTATTGGTAAAATAAGTAAATTGCATCAAGATTTTTTACATAAGTCTGACAGTATATATTTAATAATATGCATACCATTTAACTGTATGATCCCCACTGCTGAGAATCTAGTTAATCGAAATGAGTAATAATATATGAAAATAGGTGAATAAGGATGTTTATTATAGCACTGTGCTGAAACAATAAAATAACTAAAAGCAGCTTTAATGCCCAAGATCCAAAAATAGCTTAACATATTTTGTGTCATCCAAAAGTATGGATTAATGGGTACAGTGTTTCAGTCTGGCATGATGAAGTGTTCTGGAGGTCGATAGTGATGTAGTTTGCATGGCAATGTGAATGTAAGGCCACTGAATTATTCACTTAAAAATCATTAGGATAACAAATTTGATGTGTATTTTCCCACAATTAATAAGGAAAATAAAAATAAAGCTTAAAATTTACATTTTAAAAATTATTTTATTGATTGTTCTAGGTCAAGTGAAATAACTGTATCTCAAGATTTTAATCAAAGAATGTGGGATTTGTGTATGGACTATAACTTGGCAGCCTCCTCTGTCCTCCACTATCTCCTGGAGTTTACTCAAATTTATGTCTATTGAGTCAGTGATGCTATCTAGCCATCTCATGCTCTACCACTTCCTTCTCCCTTTGCCTTCAATCTTTCCCAGCATCAGGATCTTTTCCAATGAGTCAATTCTTCCAATCAGGTGGCAAAAATATTGGAGATCCAGCTTTACCAACAGTCCTTCCAATGAATATTCAGGGTTGATTTCCTTTAGGATTGACGTTTGTTTTTCTTTAAGTCCAAGGGACTCTCAGTAGTCTTCTCCAGAACACAATTCAAAAGCATCAATACTTCGGTGAACAGCCTTCTGGTCCAACTTTCACATCCGTACATGACTACTGGAAAAACCATAGCTTTGACTCTACACACCTTTGTCAGCAAAGTGATGCCTCTGCTTTTTAATACACCGTCTAGAATTGTCATAGTTTTCCTTAAAAGGAGCAATCATCTTTTAATTTCATGGCTGCAGTCACCATCTGCAGTGATTTTGGAGCTCTAGAAAATAAAACCTGTCACTGCCTCCACTCTTCCCCCTTCTATGTGCCATGAAGTGATGGGACCAGATGCCGTGATCTTAGTTTTCTGAATGTTGAGTTTCAAGCCAACTTTATCACTCTCCTCTTTCACTTTCATCAAGAGGCTCTTTAGTTCCTCTTCACTTTCTGCCATTAGAGTAGTGTTATCTGCATATCTGAGGTTGTTATTTCACTCAGCAATTTTGATTCCAGTTTGTGATTCATCCAGCGCATCACTTCACATGATGTACTGTGCATGTGTGCATGCTAAGTCACTTCAGTCGTGTCCAACTCTGTGCAACACTGTGGAATGTCCTCTGTCCCTCAGGCTCCTCTGTCCATGGGTTCTCTAGGCATGAATACTGGAGCGTGTTGCCATGTCCTCCTCCAGGCAATCTTCCTGACCCAGGGGTCAAACCCACATCTTTTATGTCTCCCTCATTGGCAGGCGGGTTCTTAACCACTAGCACTACTGGGAAAGCCCATCTCTGCACAGAATTTAAATAAGCAAAGTGACAAAATATAGCCTTGTCATGCTCCTTTCCCAATTTTGAACCAGTCACTTGTTCCATATCTGGTTCTAACTGTTGCTTCTTGACATGCATACAGGTTTCTC
Source organism: Bison bison bison (assembly GCF_000754665.1). NCBI lineage: Eukaryota > Metazoa > Chordata > Mammalia > Artiodactyla > Bovidae > Bison > Bison bison. The sequence continues at coordinate 5,024,107 of NW_011495029.1, forward strand.
AGGAGACAGGTCAGGTGGTCTGATATTCCCATCTCTTTAAGAATTTTCCACAGTTTGTTGTGATCCACACAGTCAAAAGCTTTAGTGTAGTCAATGAAGCAGGAGTATAACAGATGTTTTTCTCAAACTCCCTTCCTTTCTGCATGATCCAACAAAGTTGGCAATTTGATCTCTGATTCCTTTGCCTCTTCAAAACCCAGCTTATACATCTGAAAGTTTAACAGTTTTTTTTCCATTTCTCTCATTAAATAAAT
>NW_011495029.1:5026626-5027779 GCF_000754665.1 Bison bison bison
GGTACTATTTTAAGACCAGTTTTTATATTAGTCTATCTCTTGGAGAGTGAAAAGTTGGCTTAAAGATCAACATTCAGAAAACGAAGATCATGGAAGCCGGTCCCACCACTTCATGGGAAATAGATGGGGAAACAGTGGAAACAGTGTCAGACTTTATTTTTCTGGGCTCCAAAATCACTACAGATGGTGACTGCAGCCATGAAATTAAAAGACGCTTACTCCTTGGAAGGAAAGTTATGACCAACCTAGATAGTATATTCAAAAGCAGAGACATTACTTTCCCAACAAAGGTCCGTCTAATCAGGGCTATGGTTTTTTCTGTGGTCATGTATGGATGTGAGAGTTGGACTGTGAAGAAGGCTGAGCGCCAAAGATTTGATGCTTTTGAACTGTGGTGTTGGAGAAGACTCTTGAGAGTCCCTTGGACTGCAAGGAGATCCAACCAGTCCATTCTGAAGGAGATCAGCCCTGGGATTTCTTTGAAAGGAATGATGCTAAAGCTGAAACTCCAATACTTTGGCCATCTCATGCGAAAAGTTGACTCATTGGAAAATACTCTGATTCTGGGAGGGATTGGGGGCAGGACGGGACGGGGACGACAGAGGATGAGATGGCTGGATGGCATCACTGATTTGATGGACGTGAGTCTCAGTGAACTCCGGGAGTTGGTGATGGACAGGGAGGCCTGGCGTGCTGTGATTCATGGGGTCGCAAAGAGTCGGACATGACTGAGCAACTGATCTGATCTGATCTCTATAACTTTTTTTAATTTGTATTTGTTTTTCTCTCACAGTCTCCATGTCTTAGCTAAGCAAGAATCCTAGAAAGCAAGCAAGAGCTCAGTAAAGAAAATTACAAAATATTTGAGTAAATAATAAGGGAAAACTGTCATCTTCCGTCAACTATACTGTCTAATAGAAACTGTAAAAAATGAAACAACACATGAATTTAGCCTTTTATTCTAGGAATGTCTTCTTACTACAACACCGTTTGGGGTGAAGATCCCCTAGAGGAGGAAATGGCAACTGACTGCAATATTCTTGCCTGGAAAATCCTATGGACAGAGGATCCTGGAGGGCTACAGTCCATGGGGTCGCAAAGAGTCAGCCAGGACTTAACCACTGAGCACATATACACACCTTCTCTTGCATAA
>NW_011495029.1:5028319-5029001 GCF_000754665.1 Bison bison bison
AACAGTCTTCTCCCAAAACAGTTTGCTGCAAACTCTAACGAAAGATCTTGGGAAAGCTCTGAGTTGAGTCTAGTCTTATAGCATTGTTCCCTACAATGGTTTAAAGTTGACAATTCAAGTTGAAATTACAAATTATGTAAAGTGATTATATATTTATGTGTTTATTTCACCTGTGAACATTAATTATTACAGCTTTTATCTCTTTAAGATTTTGTAATTCATGATTATGGAGGCAGCACATCCTCAACGTTTTCTGGCACTGAAAGTGAAAGTCTGCTCAGTCGTGTCAGACTCTTTGTGATCCCATGGATAGTCCATGGAATTCTCCAGGCCAGAATACAGGCGTGAGTAACCTTTCCTTTATTCAGCGGATCTTCCCAACCCAGGGATCAAACCCAGGTCTCCCTCATTGCAGGCGGATTTTTTACCAGCTGAGCCGCTCACTAAGTACCATTAAAAGTCATTTTATGGCTTTCCAATTACTAAAACCTTAGTATTACTGGACGGAGAAGGCAATGGCAACCCACTCCAGTACTCTGGCCTGGAAAATCCCATGGACAGAGGAGCCTGGTAGGCTCTACTCCATGGGGTCACGAAGAGTCGGACACTTACTGTGTGACTTCACTTTCACTTTTCACTTTCATGCATTGGAGAAGGAAATGGCAACCCACTCCAGTGTTCT
>NW_011495029.1:5029101-5031127 GCF_000754665.1 Bison bison bison
TTAAAAGCATACTAAAATGTTTATTTAATAACAGATTAAATAAATATATGTTCAATATATTTTTAAAAAACATTAAACAAAATCCTGTCTCCTGAGAAACCTGTATGTGTGTCAAGAAGCAACAGTTAGAACCAGTCATGGAACAAGAGATTGGTTCAAAATTAGGAAAGAAGTATGACAAGGCTATATTTTATCACTTTGCTTATTTAACAACTTAAACAACTTAACATATATTTAGGTTTAGTTAGGTGTCTACTTACAGTGCTCTTTTAATTGGATCCTATTAGTTTAAAATGAACCCATGGGATACTACAATGTAAATTTATGCAATTACTAGGCATTCATTCAAAATCCAGTCTATTCAGAGTTTTATATACAATTATTTTATTTAGAAGGATCTTAATTTCCAATAAACTACCTAGAGTCATAAATGTATGAATTATAGCCACAGCATTTGAATAAATATCTAAACTATAGCACTATAATCTAAAATACTGAAGTTTTGGTTAAATATTGAGGAATGTGATATTCTGATTTATTTACAATTTAGCATAAATCCTGTCTCATTGTAAATTCTGTTGAAACTTTGCCAGTTTTATTTACTTTCTCACTTTAATAAGTACATTCTAATAAACACAGTTTAATCTTTCTATGATAAAAAGTATTATCAAAGGGCCTTCAGGATTATCATCCAGAGCATAAATATTCATGGATCAGGATAAAATATTTGGAAATAGAGTAAAAGAACTACTACTGGCTCTAAAACTTATTGTAGAAATGCCTGCTGATACTGCATTCTTAATGCCATTTTTTTTTTGCAATTTTCCTTTCTTTGTCTAAAAAAATGAGAAGTTCTATTTAAAAAAGGTTTTACTTTATCATATTTTTTCAGTCATCCCAGACTTCATTCAAGAGAGCAGGTAGTTTATTTTCATTGTGAAATCCCAGCAACTTGCACAAGTCAGACTTTTAATGGGAAACACAGGATCAAGTGCCTGCTAAGATAAGGCTGAAAAATATAAATTTCCAACTCTCTTTTTCCACTCATGCTGACACATTACTACCAACTGTACATAACAATGTGGTGGGATGTACTTAGAATGCCAGTTGTCCAGGAGTCCTTCCTCATGAAAAATATTTCTCAGATTTAGAAAGACTCAGATATACTCAATCAACTGCCTTAGGAATCTGGGCAGGGATTTTTAATGGATTTAACATACAGATCAGGTTTATGTAGACTATAAACTCGCCTTTCACATATAATAAAAATGTCAGAGAAACGCCCTACATCTGATTGTTATTCCAGAGACAGTTTTCAATATAAATATTAAAATGATTAAACACATTATAGATGAAAATTATTCTCTTTCCCCCATAAACCTCTGCTTTGCAGAGGGAACTCTATTAAAATTCATTTATTTCACAACAGTTCTAAATTTCCGATTTTTGATCTGACAAAATGTTCAATATAGTTTTTTATTTTGTGCTAAGTCACTTCAGTCATGTCTGACTCTGCGACCCTATGCACTGGAGCCCGCCAGCCTCCTTTGTCCATGGGATTCTCCAGATAAGAATACTGGAGTGGGTTAGCCATTTCCTTCCCAACCTAGGGATCAAACCGACCATCTCTTATATCTCCTGCACTGGCGAGCAGGTTCTTTACCACTAGTGCCACCTGGGAAGCCCTAGTTTAAAATGCTTATATTGTAATGACCCCCAAATGGCTGTTAAGTATAGAGAAGAGGTGATTTTGAAAATAATTATTTTCAACAACTCCATTTCATCTATAATATTAGAGAAAATACATACAAATGAATTGGAATAGGGACAGCATTTAGATCATTACATAAATAAAATATTGATTTTATTTTAGTGATAATACTTTGGGAATTATTCTCTTGGCTTTATGTTGTTGTTTTAATGTGCTCAGTGGTTAAGTCCTGGCTGACTCTTTGAGATCCCATGGACTGTAGCCCTCCAGGATCCTCTGTCCATAGGATTTTCCAGGCAAGAATATTGCAGTCAG
>NW_011495029.1:5031227-5031765 GCF_000754665.1 Bison bison bison
TCGCCAATGTCTGTAATGCACAACTCAACCAGCCCATTCCTTAAGACTTCCCCTCAAAAAGAAAATCCAAACAAAACATGTCACTACAGTTAGACTGGAAACGATCCTGGGGAAAAATTATGCAAGAGAAGGTGTGTATATGTGCTCAGTGGTTAAGTCCTGGCTGACTCTTTGCGACCCCATGGACTGTAGCCCTCCAGGATCCTCTGTCCATAGGATTTTCCAGGCAAGAATATTGCAGTCAGTTGCCATTTCCTCCTCCAGGGGATCTTCACCCCAAAGCGTGTTGTAGTAAGAAGACATTCCTAGAATAAAAGGCTAAATTCATGTGTTGTTTCATTTTTTACTGTTTTTACATTTTTTACAGTTAAAATTTTTTACATTTTTACATGTTTTAAAGTAATAGCTTTAAATCCGAAAAATAAAAACAAATTCTAGCCCATTGTTAATTAAGATTATGAGGAAAGATGTTTATAAAGTTTATGTTCTAAGGACAATAAAGTAAGCACGTGTTCACAAGTGTTTCTGCGTGTTGGTC
>NW_011495029.1:5033498-5037894 GCF_000754665.1 Bison bison bison
TGGAGCCTCGTGGGCTGCCATCTGTGGGGTCGCACAGAGTCGGACACGACTGAAGCGATTTAGCAGCAGCAGCAGTATTACTGGAGCAGCAAAAAGGAACTTTGACTATTACCTCGGGATAATGCTACCATTATGCTGAAGTTTAATGGAGTAAGAATAAAAGCCAATTACAAAATGGGCATGTGTTTTATTTGACCCTGTGATCATTTAGCACTGGACTGGGAGTCCAGAACAGCTGTCAATTGACTTTCCAATGCACTCAGGAAAGTAGGCAACCTATATCTTATTTCCTAAGAAGAAACAATTTAGGGAACTCGTTAAAAATAAATAAATAAATAAAACAACTTGACAGTTCTCTCCACCTAGGTCGTCACCTCCTTTGACTTGATTTTGGGGTCAGCAGCCTAAACGTAATATTTTAAATTAATAAATATATTTTCAAAACTAAGAAAAAAAATCTAGAAACCTTTTCAATTTCTCTATCTTTTAACATCTTGGCAGAGAGCAAGCGGGAAGAAGCGGGAAGTTCCTTAGCACGGTTCCGGGTTTCCTTGCGCCCCGCCCGTCGGCTCGCCCCACCACAGCTCCAGGCTTTTTAGTCCCTGGTTCAGTCTGTCCTGCGGGGAACAATCCCTGTCCATCCGTCTGCGCTCTGCCCGCCCGCCGGGCATCTGCCCTTCTCTCCTGACTCCGCCCCGCATCTGTCCGGAACCGCTTCGCGTCTGAGCTGACCCAGTGCGCGTCCGCCAGTCAGTCCCTCCGGACCCGCCGCGAGTCTCAGGCTGCCGAAATCACCGCGCATCACTCGGTCCGTACCCAGTGGGCATCTTGGGTATCTGGGCGGTCTCCGGTCCCCGGCGCGTGTGTCTGTCTGTCTGGTTTCTCTGCGCGATTCGCTGCTTGCAGCCTTCCTGCCTGGCCGCAGGGCACCAAGTGTCCAGTTTGCCCTTTCGCTGACGCTGAGTGTCTATAGCGCGGCCTTAGTGAGCTGCGAGCCCGCCTGAGACCGACCGGCCAGGCAGCCGGCGGAGGAATACACGTTCGGCCCCTGCCCTTGTTGCTATCATTTTAAACCCACGGGAGCTTGAGGCCTATTTTTATGCAGAAAATCGGTCGTGAGGCCTCTGTCGACAAGGCTAGATGTGGGGAGCCAGCCTGCTGCTTAGTGATTTCTTACTATTTATCGGGGGAAGGGACATTTCTTTCCTACTACTGGCTTTTGAAACTGATTTTAGATCTGAATGGGTGGAAATTCTAAGCCCCCTTAGGGAGAATAGATTCGTTATTGGGGTGCTTTTTTCTCTGATGCGTTTGTTCTGAGCCTGCTGACCAGCTGTTTCTGAACTTCCTTTTCTCAGCCTCAACAGTGATTCTGAGTCTGCTTTTAGCTTTCTTCGCCTTGGCTTTTTTCTGTTTGTGAACAGCTGTTTGGCCCATAGCTTAGAGAAAGCAGCCTTTTTTTCTCTCCCAAGAGAGCCTTCTCCTTGTGCTCAGAGAGATGGGGAGTGGGGAGCCTAATCCTGCTGGCAAGAAAAAGAAGTACCTCAAGGCTGCCCTGTATGTGGGTGACTTGGACCCAGATGTTACTGAGGACATGTTATATAAAAAGTTCAGGCCTGCTGGACCTCTGCGCTTCACTCGAATCTGCCGTGACCCGGTGACCCGCACGCCCCCTGGGCTATGGCTACGTTAACTTCCGCTTTCCTGCGGATGCTGAGTGGGCACTGAACACCATGAATTTTGATTTGATTAATGGCAAACCATTCCGTCTAATGTGGTCTCAGCCAGATGATCGCTTAAGAAAGTCTGGAATTGGAAATATATTCATCAAAAACCTGGACAAATCCATTGACAACAGGGCCCTTTTTTATCTGTTTTCAGCTTTTGGGAGCATTCTCTCCTGCAAAGTCGTATGCGATGACAATGGCTCTAAGGGTTATGCCTATGTGCACTTTGACAGCCTGGCCGCTGCCAATAGGGCCATCTGGCACATGAATGGAGTGCGGCTCAACAACCGCCAGGTGTATGTTGGCCGATTCAAATTTCCGGAAGAGAGGGCTGCTGAAGTTAGAACTAGGGATAAAGCGACTTTCACTAATGTTTTCGTTAAAAACTTTGGAGATGACATGGATGACGACAAACTGAAGGAACTTTTCAGTGAGTATGGGCCAACTGAAAGCGTTAAGGTAATAAGAGATTCCAGTGGGAAATCGAAAGGCTTTGGATTTGTAAGATATGAGACACATGAGGCTGCCCAAAAGGCTGTGTTAGATCTGCATGGAAAGTCCATCGATGGGAAAGTGCTCTATGTAGGGCGAGCACAGAAGAAAATTGAACGTCTTGCTGAGTTAAGGAGAAGATTTGAGCGGCTGAGATTAAAAGAAAAAAGTCGGCCTCCAGGGGTGCCTATCTATATTAAGAACCTGGACGAGACCATTGATGATGAAAAACTGAAGGAGGAATTTTCTTCCTTTGGGTCAATTAGTCGGGCCAAAGTGATGGTGGAGGTGGGGCAAGGCAAAGGGTTTGGTGTTATCTGCTTCTCCTCTTTTGAAGAGGCTACCAAAGCAGTAGATGAGATGAATGGTCGCATAGTGGGCTCTAAGCCTCTGCAAGTCACTCTGGGCCAGGCCAGGCGCAGGTGGTGAGGATAAGAATGCTCAATTTATTTCAGCCTTAAGCTGGTGCCTACTTAGTTTGGGCTACTTTGTGATAAGAGGTTATTTTATGTCAATTAACAGGTTTTTTTAAGTGAATACTTTCTTTTGGGAAAAAAAAAAAAGTGAAACCAGAAAGCCTTGTTCATTTTAGTGAAGAATATAATTTCTAATTGTAAAACTGTCATTTTGTACTATTTTTCGATATAATATCCTTAGGAGTATATAGAATAAAGTTTATTCCTCCACACACTTGTCCTAAACTAATCAACATGAGTTAATTGAGCATATGTCCTTCCTTATTTCGCTAATACTACTAAATTTCATTTCTCCTAATGAAATAAAATTTCATTATGTCCTTACATCTGAGTCTATCACAGTGAAAACTTCTAACTTGCTTTTTGAGAAATCTGTAGAGCAGGGGAAAGTGTATGTGATCCAGTTAATGTTTATGCATAATTTGACTTTAAATTATTATTTAAAATGAATATTCCCTTTTAAAGATGTGAGCTTTTTCCTTTTTTTATTTATTTATATTTTCCCTTCTTTATTATACTGAGGGCATACCACAGACTTCATAGTGGATTTGAATAAGTTTTGAGAGTTTCCACTATTAACTTTATAACTTCAATAAGAATATTGGTACTTTACCAATCAGTACATTAGAAGATTAACACTTTAAAGATTGATTTTTTTAATTCTAAGTTTCATCTTAGAAACCTTTCCTCAGAGATTTAATATTTGAAGACAGGCTAAGGAGCATTCTTATCGCTCGTTTTGCTAAACTCTTTAGTATGTATATTTGGATTGTGTTTAATTAACAAAAAAGGTGAATAACAACACTAAATTGCCTTTGTCTATAGTTAATTTTAGGATTACCTTCAGCCTTTGTCGTATCAGTATAAAAGGTAAATACTCCATGTAATGATGTTGAAAACTACTTTGAAGAATAACTTCTATTAAACTTGTTATTACCGCTTGTAAACTGTTGAATATATTCACAAGATAATATTCACAGATGTTTCAAAATTAAGGAAAAGGTCCTCTCTCTTGATTAAGTAGCATACCTCCATCATATGAGATCTCTTAATCCAGTATGATTCTCTTTTTTGTCTAGCTACTTGCAAGTTATGAAAAAATATTCTGTTCTATGTTGCAGTTATGTTATTTGCCCTGTGACTTCTATATGATGGATTTTCTGTGTTTCACTTGTAGTTCCCTCTTGTCCACACCCATCTACCTTTCAATCTGTATTACACTTACTTTCTTATTTTCTTTGGATTGTGCTGCTGCTCTGTTTAGTCACTCAGTCATCTTCAACTCTTTGAGACCCCGTGGACTGTAACCCACCAGGCTCCTCTGTCCATGGAATTTTCTGGGCAAGGATACTGGAGTGGGTCACCATTTCCTACTCCAGGGGGTCTTCCTGACCCAGGGATTGAACCCATGTCTCTTGTGTCTCCTGCAATGGCAAGCAGATTCTTTACCACTGCACCACCTGGGAAGCCCTTTTCTTTGGAATTGCCTTTCTGTTAATATATGCCAGTTCAAATCCATTTTGAGTTAGAGAAATAAATACTTAATTTATGTAAAACTTAAATTATTACTTTTTAAAAATAGCATTGACTCATACCACAAATCCAATCATAAGAAAATATTTTATCTCTATTGTCAGTTGATTTTTATTTCTGTATGTAGAAATCTTGCATACATAAAACAATATAAATATATAATTTTTT
>NW_011495029.1:5040498-5041145 GCF_000754665.1 Bison bison bison
AGTTGTATCCAACTCTTTGCATCCCTATAGACCATAGCCTGCCAAGTTCCACTGTCCATGGGATTCTCCAGGCAAGAATACTGGAGTGGGTTACTATTTCCCTCTCCAGAGGATCTTCCTGACGCAAGATTGAACCCACGTCACCTACATCTTCTGCGTTGGTGGTGGGTTCTTTACCACTGGGTCACCAGGGAAGCCTATGGTGTTATTACTTCCCATGAATTTTAACCTAACCAATGGTTTCTTGCAGCTTTAAGAAAGTTAATATATTCCACTTGTTCTGGGGGATCATGGTCAGTAGTTTGAAGTAAACTAGCTACCACTGGAAATCTGAGATGAGAAAGGCCTAAATAATTCAACATAGAAACACTGAGTATGTAATTCCTATGAAACTTAAAAACCAAATCCAAGTACATTTACTCTCAAAAATCAAAGTCGATTTTAAAGATCTTTCATTTAGTACAAAAGCAGATCAATGTTCACACTAAATTTCTCATCAAAATTGGAGGCCTACATAATTTATTTCAGTGGAAAAAATATTGAATGCTTTAGAGAGACTGCAAGAAAAAGGGATGAGTGCTGATACTGTATAGCATGACTGTCTCAGTCATCAGAGTAAATGAATTTCTTTGTTTTAGTACTAATTG
>NW_011495029.1:5041245-5042399 GCF_000754665.1 Bison bison bison
GGAGTGGGTTGCCATTTCCTTCTCCAATGCATGAAAGTGAGTAGTGAAAGTGAAGTCGCTCAGTCGTGTCCGACTCTTAGTGACCCCATGGACTGCAGCCCACCAGGTTCCTCTGTCCATGGGATTTTCCAGGCAAGAGTACTGGAGTGGGGTGCTATTGCCTTCTCCGTCAAATGTGCCTAGGGAGAAGGAAATTCAGAATATTTTTTGTGATTGCAAGCATCATTATTAGAGGTTATTTGGGGGAGGATTTCTTTTTTTCCGATGACTTATTACACATATTTTTCTTCCAGCTTTTTAAAAGGTTTGTTTTTATTTATTTTTGGCTCTGCTGGGTCTTCATTGCTGTGAGGGCTTTTCTCTAGTTGCAGCAAGCAGGGGCTACTCTCTAGTTGTGGTGCTTGGGCTTCTTATTGTGGTAGCTTCTCTTGTTGGGAAGCACTGGGCTCTAGGGGATGTGGGCTCAGTAGTTGTGGTTCCCAGGCTCTAGAGTACAAGCACAGTAGTTGCAGTGCACATGCTTAGTTGCTCTGTGGCAGGTGGGATCTTCCCAGACCAGGGATCAAACCCGTGTCTCCTGAATTGGCAGACAGATTCTTTACCATTGAGACACCAGGGAAGCCCAGGGAAGGATTTTCTGTACAGGAAGTTTCAAGCATCCTGGTGCTTTTCTGGTTGAATCCATAGTTAAGAAGAAAAATAAGATGTTACATGTGTAAGTGATATTTTTAGCCCATAGGGAAAAAAAATGTTGAATAAGAATACTTTTTAAGGGAATATTTAGGAGTGGAGTGAATACCATCTTATTTGTGAATAAATGGCCTAATGTAAGGGAATAGTTAGGAATTTATCAATAAATGACTGATTATAGATGATAAAGGTGTTCCCAGCACCTGTGACAATATTTGGACTATAGTTAGCATTCCATGATTACTTGTTGAATTACTGAGTTCATAATCTATGGATTATGTCTCTCCACTTGTTTGCCTTCCAATTCTCTTCTCAGTATTTGGCAAGAGAAATGTTATTAGAGAATAAGCCATTTAAAAAAAAATCTTATCCTATGAAGAAATAATTAAGAACAAATTGCTTGCATAGATTGGTGCTTGTAACATAATGTTACTGATAACACGTGCATGAATGTGTGCTAAGTC
>NW_011495029.1:5043211-5043522 GCF_000754665.1 Bison bison bison
AGAAAAAAACTAACGGAATATAATTTTTCATATTTTATGAGCCTACTTGTTTACATCAATGTGATCATAAAATATATGAAAAGGAAGAAACTTCAAATAAAATTTAAAGTACTTATCAATACATTGATAATTATTTTACCATATGTGCTCTCTATTCCTTTCCCCTATTGCCAGTTTTCATTTGAATTTGTAAACCTGAAGTGTCAGTGTTAAGACCTTTGCAAATACTTTGATTCAGAATGAATCATGAAATATATATAGAAGCTAAAAACTTCAAATATAAGCATTTTATACACTTTGGAAAAATATTT
>NW_011495029.1:5043871-5044698 GCF_000754665.1 Bison bison bison
TAGTCAGTATAAAGAAAAGCAGTAATTGTGGCTAGGTACAGATAAAACATACATGTTAGGACTCTGCAGATCAGTCAAAAGTACTCTGTAAATTCAGGACATAAAAAGCAGGGTTGAAAAATATAAAGGAAAGGTAATCTTTATTTAAACACAAACAGCTGGGTAAATTTTTCAATTTTGTATTTTTCATTTTTAGCTACATTCAATACATTTCTAATAGTTTAGGCTTCCAAGGAGGTGCCAAAGAACTGAACAGCTTAAATCAGTAACAAAGCATTAAAAAATAGGTTATTATTTATTTTCTAGCCCGAGATAATTAGTAAAAATTAATAAAACTGTATTATCAATGATCAACTTAATAGTGAACTATTTAATGCAATGTGTTTTTTGTTTTGTTTTGTTTTTATTTTTATTTTTTTTTTTTAGCTTTTCAAAATAGTCACTTGTACAGGTTTCAAATGTGCCTGCTGCTGCTGCTGCTGCTAAGTCCCTTCAGTCGTGTCTGACTCTGTGCGACCCCAGAGATGGCAGCCCACCAGGCTCCTCCATCCATGGGATTTTCCAGGCAAGAGTACTGGAATGGGGTGTCATTGCCTTCTCCGAAGATTTCTATAGTGTAGAGTAAATAATTTAATATATTTTTGAGGTTTATTTGAAACTTCCAAAAGGGTAAATTATGCTTCTGAAAAATCAATATTTAGGGCATTTAAAAAGTAATTTAAGACTAATTTACATAGAATGGCAAGCAACTTACCTCTTACCTCTTAACTTACCTCTCAGGATTTGTGACAGACTAAATCCCTGAAAAGAAAAAAAATGCAATGAGG
>NW_011495029.1:5045000-5045344 GCF_000754665.1 Bison bison bison
ATTTTTTTTTTAAGCTCCCTATGTTTCAGTGTTTGAGCTCAGCTGTCCCAATATTTATTCTTTCCAATGTGTATTGGTAAATTTATAAATTTACTATTACATAAATATGGGCTTCCCTGGTGGCTCAGTTGGGAAAGAATCTGCCTGCAATGCAGGAGACCACCTACAATGCAAGAGACTCTGGTTTGATCCCTGGGTCAGGAAGATCTCTTGGAGAAGCAAATGACAACCCACTCCAGTATTCTTGCCTGGGAAATCCGATGGACAGAGGAGCCTGGTAGGATACAGTCCATGGGGGTGGCAAGAGCCGAACACAACTTAGTGACTAAACCACCACCATGACA
>NW_011495029.1:5045444-5048337 GCF_000754665.1 Bison bison bison
TGTTTCAAGAAACTCAGCATATATCCCTTATTGGTTTCATTGTACAAAAATATATTATGTGTTCATGGTCCTAAATAAAGGGATAAATGGCAGCTTTATTACATTATGGCAAGGATAGTGACAAAACAATGCAAGTCAAGATGAAGAATGCATTTCTTTGTTCATGGAAGAATTTTTAGAAAGGAAGATTTGTGAATTAACTCAAGAATAATTAAAAGAAGGATCAGAGATACAGAGGAATTTAAATGTTATAAATCTAAATGAATACTGTAAAGAAAGTAAAATTCTACCTAGTTTGATATCTACTTTAGCATGAAACATCATAAATTATTTTCATTCACTATATATGGTTAGTCTTAACACTGATTTGATAACTACAGTAATACTATACCTCAGGAATATCTCATTTCTAAGTGAATTTATTAATTACTGGTGCTATACTGGTTGTCTTTACTCTCTTACTCTCATTTCCTAATCTCGACTCCATCCTTGTTAGAACACTCAAGTTTATGTAAGATATTTCTGGTTTACATAGTTTGTCAAACTATGTCAAACTCAGAAACTTCTATTAGATGTGCTCATATGTAATGTAGCGTTTTGTTGACATAAAGTTTCATGACTTACATGTCAAGCCACAGTAGATAGTGGAAAGTATCTATTGTTTATATGGATTAATGCATCTAGCTGAAGATGTTATTTTACAAAGTGTAAATATCAGAATGATGCTGATTCTGATATTGAAGCTGTGGGGTTTTTTTGGAATTGTGGTTTCATAATGTATACATGGGGCTTCCCTGATGGCTCAATGGTAAAGAATCCTCCTGCCAATGCAGGAGAAGTGGGTTTGATCCCTGGGTTGGGAAGATCCCCTGGAGAATAAAATGACAACGCACTCCAGTATTCTTGCCTGGAGAATCCCATGGATGGAGAGGAGCCTGCCATTCTACAGTCCATGGGGTTGCAAAAGAGTTGGACACAACTTAGCAACTAAATAACGACAATGTATACATGAGCTAGAGCATCTGATGACCAAAGACTGAGTAATGTAACTAGAAATATATATTGATAATGTAAGACAAATTTTGAGATATGAAAGCAACATTCCAAGCATAACAAGAGATAATGCTAAAAGAAACTGTCCAGCTTCTCTGAACAGGCAATATAGGCAATGAACATAATCTGTATGCAGCCGCTAGTTGTTATGTGGAGACACACCACAACATCAAAATAATGTGAACTACCTCAAGCAAAGAGTAAAAACATATAGAAAGATACAATTTTCTGAAACTTCTATTACATATTTATATAAGTGAAACAAACTGTGAAGGAAAGAAAAGCAAGTATGAACTAAGTATGTTTCTTACTTTAGCCTCCAAGAAAAAAAAAATAACAGTTTCACTTTAGGCAGAATGATTTTCTTCGACCATTGGGTCATTTTCACTAATTTTTATCTTTAGATTGTGAAAGATGCACTTATGTAATCTAATTTATTGCTCAAAGGTAAATGTGTAACCTCAATACAATCTATTTTTAAGATAATATATAAGCCAGAAAAGTGTCACAACCTTTCCTCAACAGCAAGTTTCACCATACAGATCATTTAAGCTGGATTTCTAATACAAGAAAACGTGCTTAAAATTTTTTCTCTAATTCGGGGTCAAGAATTTAGGGCTGTGAGAAATGTATTTTAATTACTCTTGGATCATACATTTTTAGAGTACTGTTTGATAGAACTGTTTATCTTGACTAATGTACAAAAGCTATCTTTCAGGTTTCTGGATGAAATTGAAAATGTTACTAGTACTTGAAACAATATGGAATCTATCTCTAAAATAAAAATTAGAGATAATTGAATAATTAAGAAAATTATATTAAATGATTTTGATCAGTATTAGGAATTCATCAGTAAAAAGAATTTCAGATAAATCGAGAATGTGTATTCTGGGCTTCTCAAGTGGTGCTAGTGGTAAAGAAACCACCTGCCAATTCAGGAGACATAAGAGACATGGGTTGAATCCCTGGATTGGGAAGATCACTGAAGGAGGGCATGGCAACTCACTCCAGTATTCTTGCCTGGAGAAGCCCCATGGATAGAGGAGCCTGGAAGTCCATGGGGTCGCGAAGAGTCAAACGTGACTGAAGTGACTTAGCATGCACACATTTTGAAATGCAAAGAAAAAAATTGAATTAATACTAGTAAACACACTGTGCTCAGGGAGAGAGTTCTCACAAAAATATTTGAAAGTAGATTGGATGCTGCTGCTGCTGCTAAGTCGCTTCAGTCGTGTTCGACTCTGTGCGACCCCATAGACGGCAGCCCACCAGGCTCCCCCGTCCCTGGGATTCTCCAGGCAAAAACACTGGAGTGGGTTGCCATTTCCTTCTCCAATGCATGAAAGTGAAAAGTGAAAGTGAAGTCGCTCAGTTGTGTCCGACCCTCAATGACCCCATGGACTGCAGCCTTCCAGGCTCCTCCATCCATGGGATTTTCCAGGCAAGAGTACTGGAGTGGGATGCCATTGCCTTCTCTGAAAGATTGAATACAAAAGGGCAAAAAAATCAAGGATATCTTTCACAAGTACTCAGAGCGAGGAAACATTTCTGTGGTTCCTCATCAGTGGAGACCCAAAGAAGCACCAGAAATATAAAGAAAGTGGAGAAAAGAGGAAAGATTTAGCCTTTAAAATACAAACTTGTGATGCCCCATGGAAACTTCATTAAGAATAGTCAGATTTAAATGCTTAAAGTTCTCTCAGAAGATAAATTATTTCTTCTTTTGTCAATTTCATATACAGTACCTAAAAGCTCAGGACTTCCTGGAATTCTTATTAAGATATTCCAGCAATAATTGCTGACTTCCAACTACAATGACTCTGAAATGTGCTATAGTGTT
>NW_011495029.1:5048437-5049998 GCF_000754665.1 Bison bison bison
TGATCATTCCTGTCAAAAATTCAAAATTTGCTTGGTGACGGGGGAGGGAGGCAGTACTAGTTCTAGTAAAGTGAAAATCTTGTGTTCATAGGGAAATTGGATCAATTGATGGATAGGTGGATGGATGGATGAATATGTGCATACATACATAAATATATGTATAAACAATAATAAAGAGGGAATAAAAAGGGAGATAAGAACAAATGCATGGAACCCAGGAATAATAATGTATTGTCTAATATATGGGTTCAAATTAAGAACTACAAAACTCTTACACCAAAAACAGTCCTTTGGTTCCCAAGCAAGGCTGTCTTCCAAGGAAAGGTGATAGGACAAATTATGACAGGTGGAGAGAGCCATAGGCAGATTTGATCTCTATAGCAATTCACTCCAGTGAGATCTTTGCAATGAGTAGATATTTACCAGAATGCTAGTGGTAAGTTACTGGGCCACATGTAGTTAAAAGCTCAGCACTGAAACTTACTTAGTCCAAGTCAGCACCCTGTATTTCTCAAACTTTGCTCCAGAGCATATAAGAATCACTTGGAATGTTTATTAAAACAGAGATTGAGACTTGCCCTTGGCTTACTGAGGCTAGCAGTGATGAAGGTGTAGTAGACAACAGAAATATACATTTATCTCACAGCTCCCAGGTGATCCTTATGCATACTTACAAAGAACAAGATTTTGTAGATCTAGAACAAGAGTCAGCAAACTTTTTCTGTAAAGGACCAGATAATATTTTATCATTTGTAGGATAAGTAACATCAAGGATATTATCTAGGCACCTATACAACAAGAAAAAGCACATTTCTACAAATTTTTAAATGGACAAAATTCAAAATGTAGTGTTCATGATGATAATATTTTTTGTAATACAATCCTAATGAGAAGAATTTGGAGGATTATATTTTGCTAAATTATGGTTCAAAGTTGATTTTCTCAATCATCAAATCAATTACAAATGTGCTCATCTGTAAAAACCCTTTTAGGCCATACAAAAACAAGTGGCAGCACAAATTTGGCCTGAAAATTGAGGTTTCCCAACACCTGTTCTAGAAACACTGGTCCAGAGACTTTAGCCTTTGGGCTTTCCTAGTGTCTCAGTTGGTAAAGAATCCACCTGCAATGCAAGGAGACTGCTTGCAGCACAGGGGACCCAGGTTCAATCCCTGTGTCTGGAAGTTCCCCTGGAGATGGAAATGGCAACGCACTCCAGTAGTCTTGCCTGGAGAATCCCATGGACAGAGGATCCCACAGTCCACGGAGTTGCAAGAGTTGAACACAACTTGACAGCTAAACCACAACCACAACCAGAGACTTTAACCTAGAGAGTATTTCTCAAAATCAGCAACTTAAGATAACTGAAGGAAAAAGAAAAAACAGCACCTTATTAACTGATATCATTCAATAAGTTAAAGATGAAATAAAGTTAGAAACAAAACCAAAATAATAATCCGTAAAAGTACTAGAACACAGTAGAAGTTATTTTTTCCCCTCCACATTTCTGGATAGGGAAAAATTTCTTAACAAATGGAAGATGAAACTATACAAAAAATCT
>NW_011495029.1:5050434-5051519 GCF_000754665.1 Bison bison bison
ATGGGGCCAGATACCATGATCTTAGTTTTTTTTTTTTTTTAATATTTAGGTTTTAGCCAGTTCTTTCACTCTCCTCCTTCACCCTCATCACAAGTCTCTTTAGTTCCTCTTCTCTTTCTGCCAGTACAGAGGTATCATCCACATATCTGAGGTTGTTGATGTTTCTCCCACCTATCTTGATTCCAGCTTGTAACATATCCAGCCTGGCATTTCTCATGATGTACTCAGCATATAGGTTAAACAAACAGGGTGACAGCATATATCCTTGTCGTACTCTTTTCTGGATCTTGAACCAATCAGTTGTTCCAATACAGGGTTCTAACTGTTCCTTCTTGACCTGCATACAGGTTTCTCAGGAGACAGGTAGGAAAGTCTGGTATTCCCATCTCTCTAAGAGCTTTCCACAGTTTGTCATGATCGACACAGTTAAAGACTAGTGTAGTCGATGAAAAGATATAGATATTTTTCTGAAATTCCCCTGCTTCCTCTGTAATCCAGCAAATGTTTCCAATTTGACCTCTAGTTCCTCTTCCTTTTCTAAGCTATATATAGCTTAGACATCTGGGAGTTCTTGGTTTGCATAATGTTCAAGAACAGCATGCAAAATTTTAAGCCTGGCCTTACTAGCATGAGAGATGAGTGTACATGTTTCATGGTTAGCACATTCTTTGGTACTATCCCTCTTGGGAATTGGCATGAGGATTGACCTTTTCCAGTCCTGTGGCCACTGCTGGGTCTTCCAGATTTGCTGACATAATGAATGCAAAACCTTGATGACACCATCCCTTAGGGATTTGAATAGGTCTGCTGAAATCATAGCATCCACTAGCTTTATTAAAAGCAGTGCTTCTTAAGGCCCACTTGACTTCACACTCCAGAATGTCTGACTCTCGGTGTCTAACCACCATTGTAGTAATCCAGTTCATTAAGATCTTTTTTCTACAGTTCTTCAATGTATTCTTTCCATTTCTTGTTGATTTCTTCAACGTCTACTAGATCTCTACCACTTTTACCCTTTATTGTGCCCATCTTTGGGCAGAATTCTCCCTTGATGTTTCCAATTTTCCTGAAGAGATCACTAGTCT
>NW_011495029.1:5051619-5052276 GCF_000754665.1 Bison bison bison
CAAAAAATCTAGTTATAAAAATGCATCCCATTTGAGTAGGAAAAATGTTATATACAGTATGTACAGTATTTGCTCATGTATGTATTTATACTATGTATATATGTGTGGGTGTGTATTTATATAAAGTCTATACAATTACATCAAAACATTGAATAATTTTCTTTGGTTATAAAATTATAGGTGATTTTTGTTTTCCTCTTTTTTATTATTTTTTCCTAAACAGACAACCAAAATGTAGATTGTCTTTAATAAAGAAAAACTGTTTTAAAAAAATATAATCACAAAGATTTCACTATAGCTGAACTTTTATCCTTTCCATCTCCTTGTATCTTTTCCATCTCAGTAAATGACATCTCCTTTCTTGCAGTTTTTAGGCTAAAAGCCTTGGAATTGTTCTTGACTCTCTTATTTTTCTCACATATAACCTCCAGTCAGTCAAGAAGACTGTGATAGATAAGCCTTGAAAACATCTGTAAAATCTATGACTTATTATCACTTCTATTGCTAACAACTTAGTCCAAACCACCATCATCTCTCACTCAGATTACTTCAACAGACTCCTAATAGAGCTCCCTGCTCTTACTTTTCTTTTTCTACCCTCTATTTTTCACACAACTGGTAGGATGATTCCTGACAAATATAAGTCAGATAATGTAA
>NW_011495029.1:5052376-5053320 GCF_000754665.1 Bison bison bison
GCTCATGTCAATCCCACTCCACTATCACTTCAATATTCTCAGAAATATCAATCACATTCCCATCTCAATTCCTCTGTTCCTGCTTTGTCCCTTTGTCTGGAACTGTCTTTACCTAGATATATTCATGGTCCATTCTACCCACTCAATCAGTTCTCAGTTAAAATACCATCAAATAAAAAGACTTATCCCCACCCATCTCTATAAAACTTCAAACCCTACTCCCTTATAGAACTGTTTGTTCCTCTTACTTACAAGATCTTATTTTTCTTCAAAGTATTTAAAATTTGCTGTTGTTTTTTAGTTGTGTCCAACTCTTTTGTGATACCATGGACTGTAGCTTGCCAGGTTCCTGTCTATGGGATTCCCAGGCAAGAATACTGGAGTGGGTTGCCATTTCCTCCTTCTGGGGCATCTTCCCAACCCAGAAATTGAACCCACATCTCTTGCATTGCAGGCAGATTCTTTACCATTGAGCCACTAGGGAAGTCCATTTAAAAATACCTGACATACTTTATGCTTATTTGCATCATTGTCCTTCACCCTACTACCACGGCAATATATTCTCCATGTTAGCAAGGATTTTGCTCATTGCTGTATCCCAGTGCCTAGAAGAGTGACTGATATGTAACAATGGTAAATAAATATTTATTTAATAAATAAGTTGTATGACAATGGAATGTAATGATAGGAAAGAGTATTATCAATATAAACATTATGATATCATATCTTACAATGAAGCATAATTCATTTTGCTAATAAGGAAACAATAGCAACATAAAACTTTCCCATGGAAGACAAAAGGGTTGTCATTGTTCAGTTGCCCAGTTGTGTGCAACTCTTTGCAACCTTACGGACAGTAGCACGCCTGGCCTCCCTATCCCTCACCATGTCCTGAAGTTTGCCCAAGTTCATGATCATTGCATTGGTGATGCCATCCAGTCATC
>NW_011495029.1:5053530-5054302 GCF_000754665.1 Bison bison bison
TCCTGGTTTTTCACTTCTCTTTGTTCTTCCACTATTTGTAAAGCCTCCTCAGAGGCTTTATCTTCTTGCTTTCCTTTTTCTTTGGGATGGTTCTGTTTGCCACCTCCTGTATAATATTACAGACCTCTGTCCATAGTTCTTCAGGCACACTGTTGAATAGGTCTAGTCCCTTGAATTTATTTGTTACCTCTTCTGTGAATTCATAGAGAATTTGATTTAACTCAAATCAATTTGATTTAACTCAAATTACTTTGATTTAACTGGCTGGCCTAATGTTTTTCCTAGTTTTCATTAGTTTAAGCCTGAATTTTTCTATGAGAAGCTGATGATCTGAGCCACAGTCACCTTCAGGTCTTGTTTTTGCTGACTGTATAGTTTCTTCATCTTTGGCTACAGAGAATCAGTTGATTTCAGTATTGATCATTTGGTGATGTCCATGTGTAAAGTCCGGAGAAGGCAATGGTCACCCACTCCAGTACTCTTGCCTGGCAAATCCCATGGATGGAGGAGTCTGGTAGGCTGCAGTCCATGGGGTCGCTAGGAGTTGGACACGACTGAGCGACTTCATTTTCACTTTTGACTTTCATGTACTGGGGAAGGAAATGGCAACCCACTCCAGTGTTCTCGCGTGGAGAATCCCAGGGACGGGGGAGCCTGGTGGGCTGCTGTTTCTTGGGTCGCACAGAGTCAGACATGACTGAAGCGACTTAGCAGCAGCAGCAGCATGTGTAAAGTAATCTTTTGTGTTTTTGAAAAGGGCATTTGCTATGAC
>NW_011495029.1:5054744-5057004 GCF_000754665.1 Bison bison bison
CGTTTCTTACATGATATTTTACATGTTTCAATGTCATTCTATTCTGACCATGAAATGGTTGGTTTTCTATTGTTTTAAATGTAGGGTAACATCCAGAAACAAGTGTGTGTGTGCTAAGTTCCTTCAGTCGTGTCTAACTCTTTGCCACCCCATGGACTGTAGCACATTAGGCTCCTCTGTTCCTGGGAATTCTTCAGGCAAGAATGCTGGAGTGGGCAGCCATTTCCTTCTCCAGGGGATCTTCCCAATCCAGGGACCCAGCCCTCATCTCTTATGTTTCCTGCATTGGAAGGCAGGTTCTTTAACACTAGTGCCACCTGGGAAGCACATCCACAAAGAAGGGAGAGACTCAAAAGAAATTAGCACCGGTCAAACTGAAACTCACGAATTTACCTTGATCTTGCTATCTTTTATGGTGGTGCCCCAAAGCATGCTCAGGCCACCCAACATGGCTGTTCTCTTGTGTTCTGTATGTCCCTTGCTCTACCAGTGCCTTCTTTACCTACACCTTACTCACAAGACTCTCATTACCTCTCAGTCACAGAGACTAATCAGTGAATACCTACATACTATCCCCAGGTAGTGATTCTTTTAACTTTTAGGCAAGAACATTTCCATTATGATAGCTTATCAAAGAGTGGTCAGGCACCTATTCCTTTGCTAGTTTCCCTGGTAACCATTGAACCAACCTATAACCCACTATAACTGGTAAATTCACCCTCCCCCATCCACTCCATGTCCTGCCTGCTGTCTGCCATACATGATGGCAGTGGTGTTGCTCCAGGACCTTGCTTCAGATGTGTAAGATCCCCCTATCTATTAAACCATTAATGTCTCTTGGCTGACTCTGGGCTCTTCTTAGTTCTTGAGGCTGGGAAAGTAAAGGGATTGCATCTTGCAGGATGCAATCCAACACCAAATTACACATATATCCAGTTGATCATTTAGACAAAAGAAGCAAGCTTTCCCACACCTGTGTGTCTGTGAGCATGTGTGTGTGTATATATATATATGTGTGTGTGTGTGTGTGTGTTTGTATGTTTGGGTAGATGGAGAATTGTCAGAGTTGTCCAGTTAAAGTAATTAAAATAATTGAACCATTACAGGAGTAGAGATGGGCTTCAATATTTTTTGAATTTTTGATATAATTTCAGCATTTAATAACTCATAACTGCAAGGGTATAGAAACAAAAATGTAAAGGTTTACCAAATTTGATGTGTATTTGAAACAGAATAAAAGTGTTAAGAAAAGACCATTATTGAAAGAAATATTTTTTTCACAGATAACAAAAGGGAACATAATATTCCATATAATTCCCCCAGAAAGGCAAATAGTATAGGGATACTTGGGAATGCAGATGCTGTAGATGTAAGCCTCAATAGGTATCTGTAGTCACTTGTAAAATGAATGACTTAACCAACAGAACAATTATTGATAGATAAAACAATCATGTCATTAATCTAATTTCAGGAATGAAAAGAACTGAGACAAATGGTTAGATTTGCTGCAAAGTAAGAAAACTATTTGACAATTTTTTCATCTATTTAAATAAAGGTTTGGTAGTTAGTTAAAATGGAATCTGGTGTTTCTTTTACTTTGTATATGTCTATTCCTAAACTGTATAGTATTGGCAAATTTTTCTTCTTTTAATTTTGAATAACACATCTCCAAGTTTCCCTTTATATTAAAAAAAGAAGAAGAAAAAGACTCTTAGTTATAATGGTTATAATATGGTTATAATGGTTGTTGTTCTTACCACCAACCATACATGTACAATCTTGCCCTTTAGGCCATTCATTCTCTCTTATCTGCCAGTATGATTGACAACAAACACAGTGTATAATTAAACTCAGATTTCGTGTTAAGTTGTAACCTGAGGTGTCAGTCACAGTGCTTTTAACTCCTTGAACAACTCTAAAATGTTACACTTTCTCTTATCTATGAATAAAAGATTTGAGTCATTTAGGGAATGAGGACATAATTACCATCTTTTAGCAACTGGGAAACAGTATTTATAAAAATGTGAGGATGACCAATAATATATGTATATTTCTTCTCCAAAATTAAGTCTACATCTGTGAATATAAATCTATACGTCTTTCAGTTCAGTTCAGTTCAGTTCAGTTGCTCAGTCATGTCTGACTCTTTGCGACCCCATGAATGGCAGCATGCCAGGCCTCCCTGTCCATCACCAACTCCCCGAGTTCACTCAGACTCACATCCATCGAGTCAGTGATGCCATCCGGCCATCTCATCCTC
>NW_011495029.1:5057104-5059152 GCF_000754665.1 Bison bison bison
TCAACTTCTTCAGAATCAGTGATAGGGGCATATACTTGGATTACTCTGATGTTGAATGGCTTTCCTTATAAACAAACCAAGATCATTCTGTCATTTTTGAGGTTGTATCCAAGTACTGTATTTTGGATTTTTTTGGTTGATTATGAGGGCTATTCTGTTTCTTCTATGGGATTGTTGCCCACAGTATTAGATGTAATGGTCATGTGAATTAAATTTGCCCATTCTCATACATTTTAGTTTGCTGATTCCTAGGATGTCAATGTTTATTCTTACCATCTCCAACTTGACCACATCCAATTTTCCTTGATTCATGGACCTAACATTTCAGCTTCCTTTAAAATACTGTTCTTTGCAGCATCAGATTTTACTTTCATCGCCAGACACATCCACAGTAAATAAATATTTATTTAATAAATAAATTGTATGATGATGGAAAGTAATGACAGGAGAGGGAGTATTATCAATATATAATATTATGATGTCATATCTTATAGTGAACCAGAATTTATTTTGCTAATAAGGAAACAGCAGCAACAAAAAACTTTCCCATGGAAGACAAAAAGGATACTGAAATGAAATTCATCAAAATATTTATACCGGATATGAAGCTGTCTGAAAATTGAGACAGTGTGTAATTTTTCTTGTTTTGTATTTTTTAATATTCCAGATTTTACCTAATGACAATTGTGATTTTATAATGGATAAAATTGATGAACTTTAAAAATTCTTAAAATATAATGGAATAAATAATGATTAAGGCTCAGTAACTTTGTCTAGGTTAATGTTTTATTCCTATATTCCTTTTAACCAAGTGATAATCAAATGGCAACTAGAAACAGGAAAATATTCACACCAATTGTGCCAGATGAGAAGTTACAATTTTTATTTTTATATAAAGAGATCACACAAATCAACACAAGAGCACATGGGCAAAAGTAGTTTTCAGGGGAAATACATCAGCAGAAAAAAAGTTTTTTTTTTTTTTTTAAAAGAAATAACAACTGGATAACAAACATGATAATGACCTAGGTAACTAGCTAGTGCTAGTCACTCAGTCATGTCCAACTCTTCACAGCCCCATGGACTGGAGCAACCAGGCTCCTTTGTCCATGGGATTCTCCAGGAAAGAATATTGTAGTGGATTGGTATTTCCTTCTCCAGGGGATCTTCTCAACCCAGGGATGAAACTCCAGTTTCCTGCATTGCAGGCAGATTCTTTACCATCTGAGGCACTAGAGCTATGGCAACTAGCTAAGAAATGCAATTTTAATGAGATAACATTTTCACCTATCAAATTGTAATGTTTAAAAAAGTATTCATGTTAGTGAACTTTAATAAATTAATAAAGTTTTTCATAAAACATGCAGTCTCAATAATTGCTAATCTAAGTTCAATTTTTAGAATTCTTTTGAAATTATTTTGACAATTTGCTTTAGTGTCTTTAAAGTCATTCATAGCTTTTGAACAAGTGATTACTATTTTAAAACTTACAGATATGTAGTAAATTCCATTTTAAAATTTTCATTAAATATCTCTTTAATAAGCTTCACACATCTTCATTCTACCACAGCTGTAACAACACCCTACCCTCACACCAAAACATAATCTGCAAGAAAAAAAGAATGGCATTATATTGGCAAAATTACCTACTATATGCTAGAAAAACTCACTTTTGTTTGAATATGGCCCCCTCTTTTCTATCTGCTTTTTTCAAGTAGCTACAGCTACCACAAAGCTGAGATCATAGAAGGTGTGCAGTACCTATTAGTAATTTGAAGTAGAAAGCACTCATTCTATTCTATTCTTTTTTTTAAAATTTTATTTTATTTTTAAACTTTACATAATTGTATTAGTTTTGCCAAATATCAAAATGAATCCACCACAGGTATACATGTGTTCCCCATCCTGAACCCTCCTCCCTCCTCCCTCCCCATACCATCCCTCTGGGTCATCCCAGTGCACTAGCCCCAAGCATCCAGTATCGTGCATCGAACCTGGACTGGCAACTCGTTTCTTACATGATATTTTACATGTTTCAATGTCATTCT
>NW_011495029.1:5060377-5061185 GCF_000754665.1 Bison bison bison
ATAAACAGTCACTTTCCCATCTTCCTTTTCCTATCCCTTAGCAAATACTAATATACTTTCTGGAGACATCTTCTTGGACTGAATTAAAGGTAAAGTCAAGAGGGAAAATT
Organism: Bison bison bison; assembly: GCF_000754665.1. Taxonomy (NCBI): domain Eukaryota; kingdom Metazoa; phylum Chordata; class Mammalia; order Artiodactyla; family Bovidae; genus Bison; species Bison bison. The sequence goes on from NW_011495029.1 coordinate 5,060,488, forward strand.
TGGAAGACATTTGGAGGAACAATGGGACCATCAATTGTAGCCAGCCTTGAAGATGGTCCCCAAGGGTCCCGACTCCCTGATAGTCCCACCCCTGTGTAATGTCTCCCCTGTTCCTACCATACCAGCATTGGTCCATGTAATAAATGCAGTATGGCACATTCCCACATTACCTTTTGAATCACTCACTCATGAGAAAACCAGTTACTCCATTGTGAGAACATCAGGCTGCAAATGGAGAGGCCCACAGCAGGAGGTACTGGGGACTCTAGCAGCCATGTAAATGAACTTGGAAGCAGATTCTGCCCCAGTGGAACCTTGAGAGGACTTCAGCCCCAGCCAATATCTTGACTGGCACCTGGTGAGAAGCTCTGAGCTAGAATCATCCAGCTACATTCATCTCAGATCCCCAAAACACAGAAACTGTGAGATAATCAATGCTTCTTGTTTTAAGCTGCTAAATTCAGTGTGATTTGTTATTCAGCAATAGATGACTAATACATCATTGGCCCCCCCAATTAAACTACAAATAATTGAGTCATCTCCCTCTATGGCAAGATGTGGTACCAATCACTATAAGAGATACAGAGATGACGATGTTACTGGTAATAATAATAATTAATAGTTGAAGCTAACATTTATATAAGCTGTACTTGGAGCCAAACATGGTTCTAAGCACTTTATATGCATTAACTCACTTA
>NW_011495029.1:5061729-5062002 GCF_000754665.1 Bison bison bison
AAAATAAAGTCTGACACTGTTTCCCCATCTATTTCCCATGAAGTGATGGGACCAGATGCCATGATCTTCATTTTCTGAATGTTAAGTTTTAAGCCAACTTTTTCACTCTCCTCCTTCACCTTCAGGTACATGTTAAATAATCTTCAGTTTCCCAACATTAGGTGTGGGTTAGAAAGCACCACTGCTTTGAAATTGTTCTGATAGGGAAACCATGAGCAACTATGTAAATAATTTCATATATTTTCAAATCAATTTTAAAATATATATGCCCTT
>NW_011495029.1:5062102-5064827 GCF_000754665.1 Bison bison bison
TCTAAAAATGATATCATCCTCCCTGAAATTTAATGTTTATACAGTAATATTTTCTTTTCCTACACCTATAGGTATTGGATTTATGCCCAGATCAGAAAACCATTTGTGATTACCACCATTTAACCTGAAAGTTTCCAAACCCTGTTCTTAGTGGCTACAGACTTCTAGCTTCCCCAGTAATACTGAATCATTCTGTGTGACTAAGGATGCCCAGGGAAGCCTGAGGTTACTCTGTGGCTATACTCCTGTTCGCCTCCAAAGATATCTACATGAGGACATAAGTGTAATCTCTGGAAATGTACAAATACAAAGAAGCCCAATTCTTTCTGAAAAGGTTCAGCTATATAAAATTAAACAAATTTGGCATACACAGTATAACTGAGAAAAGGCTAATTCAAAACAGTAAAAATAAAACTACTGGTAAAAACACTTCTGAATTAGTAGAGTCCATAAATAATGAAGTATTTACTTTATGATTTCAAGTATAGACTGTTTCATTAACAATTATTTTGGGACTCACTGCATTCCAAGTCAGTATTAATGTTTTTAAAGATGTCTTCATTATTTTTTATTTCTTTTTAATAATTTTATTTATTTATTTTTTGGCTGTGCTGGGTCTTTGTTGCATGTACATGGGCTGTCTCTAGTTGCAGCAAGCAGGGGCTACTCTCTAGTTGTGGTGCACATGGTCTGTAGGGTGCAGGCTTCAGTAGTTGTGGCATGTGGACTCAGTAGTTGTAGGGAAGGCTTTCATTGTTCCTTTTTTTTTTTTTTTTAAACTGGAGTCAAATTTCTCAGCAGCAACAGAAGTCAAGAATATTGCTACTAAGGTAAAAGTGGACCTCTGGGCTGAACACCTGGTTTGTCAAGTGGAGTAAAAGTCAAGCTTTGTTCTCACCCAGACACTGCAAGGACAAAGCTGGTGGCAAAAGCTGAGCTCTGCTAAAGCAAGGAGATAAAATGCCCACCCCTGAGTTCAAGGAATACTCTCTGTCTGCATATGCACAGGAAGGCTTCTTGGGGATCAAAAAGGGAGGAAATCCCATGACATAATATGTGTGGACATGCACCCATAGGCCTCTGTGGTAGGGTCCATCTTAGAAAAACGTTGCACATGCATTTTGGGGAGGGTCCATGGACCAGTCAGGTGTGAAGAAAGAAACAAGATAATTGGCCAAAGGTAAACAAAGACCAGGAAGGACTGTCCTATATAAGTGATTTACATCACCTCCTTACTGCATTCCTTCTCACTCAGGATGCCTGTACTCCTTTTCTGCTGTGTTTCTGCCTAGTTTCTGAATTACTGCGCTCCTCCTCATTAGAGAGATTGCCCATACACTTTCTCTCTGGGTTGATATCTCTGCCCTGATTCTGAGTCAGATAAACTACTTTCCTGTGGGCTTCTCTGGTGGCTCAGATAGTAAAGTGTCTGCCTGCCATGCAGGAGACCAAGGTTCGATCTCTGGATGGAAAAGATCCCCTGGAGAAGGAAATGACAACCCACTCCAGTAGTCTTGCCTGGAAAATTTCATGGAGAGAGGAGCCTGGTAGGCTATAGCCCATGGGTTAGCAAAGAGTTGGACAGGACTGAACGAGTTCACTTTTGTTTTTTGTTTTTTTCTCTTTCCCATATATTGTGCTGCATCTCTAATAATAAACTGTACAAGTTTTACATTTTTTGCCTCCTTGAAACAATCTGGCTTTCAAACAAGGCCAAGATCCAGGGTCATTTGCTTTAGGCTCTAGCCCCTGATGGTCTAGTGACTAGGACTCTTGGTTTTCACCCAGGTTAACCCAGTTTAATTCCTATACAGGGAACTAAGATATCTCTTCAGGACCACTCACTGCTCTATGTGAGTCCTTCAAGATCACTATAAAAATTTATATTTTATAGTGTACCATATATTTTAGGCAATACAATAAGGCATACATAGATATATCAATGATTACATATATAAATAAAATAAAAATTACTAAAAATAAGTAAAAATTATTATTATTTTCAGAGGATATAGTTTTGAATGTTGGAAATCCAAATAAACCTGCAAATAAACTGTAAACATGAAAACTAGATTTCTGATGTATCCTGGATACAAGAGCAATAAAATGTCTTTTTACATACAGACTAAAATTATTTGTCTTTATACAAGTGAAAATTAGAAATTTGAAAGGATACCGTTTTATTTCAAGCATACAAAAAATATCAAGTGAGTAGAAAATAGCAAACAGAAACTTAGAAAAATTGGAAAGCTTCGTTGTAAGACATTAAAGGAGACCTAAATAAATGAGAGATACACAGTGTTCCAAAATTAGAAGACCTAGTATTTTAAAAAGGTAAACTACTCAAAATTGGTTTATAGATTAAATGCAATCACAGTCAAATTTACAACAGTTTTTCTTGCATAGAACTTGATAAGCTGATTCTAAAATTTGTATAGAAATTCAAAGGGCCAAGAAGAGTCAGGATAATCTTAAAAAATAATATAGTGGGGGAAATACCTCAGTCAGATTTTAAACAAATGGTGTTGGAACAATATACATGTGAAAAAAATAATTGGACACTATTCACCATACCCAAATATCAATTCCAGGTATATTAAATACCTATATTTGTGAGATCAAAGAGCAAAGTTTTTCATTTATTTTCATTTTTGTCCTTTTTTACAGTGTACAATTCATGGTTTTATTATATTCAAAGTCACACAACCATAAACACCATCTAATT
>NW_011495029.1:5066036-5066468 GCF_000754665.1 Bison bison bison
ATTTGTTGGAAGGAAGCAAAGCTTTTTAAAAGAAAATATTAGAGAATGTCTTCATAACAATAAAGGAAAGTTTGATAAATTAAATTATGCTGAATTTTAAAACTTATATTCATCAAAAGACATCAAAAAGATCATTAAAACATAAGCCACAGAGTGGTAATAGATATTCACAGTGCATGTAACCAAAAAATAAACAAGTACTCAGAATACATAGTAAAGCTCCACAGATTAGAAAAAAGCACAGAATAAACAATGTCAATTTTTTGAAAATGTTATTTTTCTAAAGGAAGTCTAAAATGTAGAAATTTTTATGAAATGAATGTATGTAGCTGTTCTCTTTTACAGAGATTCTTATCTTAAGGTTATGGTTAGGCTATGCTTGTAGATTTTGGACCATGAATGAATTCTCATTGTGAAAGGCAGAAGCTTTGT
>NW_011495029.1:5066568-5068262 GCF_000754665.1 Bison bison bison
TGAGTTGAATTAATGAAATTTTAAACTACTGGAGACATGTTCTGTTTAACTCCACAGTATAGATTTAATTGTTTTGATTATAGTAGTTTTATTTGTTAAACAAGCCCTTTGATCCAGAGTGTAAAACCTGGAGACAGAAAGTTGAATCACAGCCTCATTGTGATGAGTTAACCACTAAATAAAAGATTGCAAGTCTGTTGTGGGCAGAGCAGGCACACCCCTGAAACCACTTTTTCATACTCCTAATTCATTATTTGGAGAAGGAAATGGCAACCCACTCCAGTATTCTTGCCTGGAGAATCCCAGGGACAGAGGAGACTGGTGGGCTGTTGTCTATGGGGTCCACAGAGCTGGACTCGACTGAAGCAACTTAGCAGCAGCAGCAGCAGCAGCAGCAGCAGCAGCAAACAGACAATAATCATATGAAAAGTTGCTCAACCATACTTTTTTTCTTTTTTTTAAGTGTTTATTTATTTACTTTTGACTGAGTTGTGTCTTAGTTGTAGCATGCTCTTTGTGGCATGGTGGCTTCTCTCTAGTTGTGGCACACAGTTTCCAGAATGTATGGGAACATTCTGTAGCCTTATTTGCCCTGCAGTATGTGGGATCTTAATTTCCTGACCAGGGATAAAACCCAGGTCCCCTGCATCATAATGCAGATTCTTAACCTCTGAACCACCAGGTAAGTCCTTGCTCAACTATGTTAATCAAGAAAATACAAATTAACATTACACTGAAAAATCACTGCACATTCATTACTGATAAAATTTAAAGCATTTAAATTTACCAATGGTTACTTTGGATGCTTAAATCCATTTTAGATTAAAACATTCAGGATATTATTAACAGAAGGGAATTTCTTTAATAAGGAATATCTTTTTTAAAGACCTAGAAAAATATCTTCTAATGATTAAAATCATTGAAAATATAATTCTTCAATGTTTCTAATGATGAAACATTGAAAGCTATCACTTAAAGATATGGAACTTTGTATTATGCTGTTGAGGGTGTAAGCTTCTATTAATAAAACCACTTTTGAGAATAGTTTGCATACTACCTAATAAAACTGAAGATGCTCATACTTTATGACCTACCAATTCCATTTCTCGTTATATATGAGAGAATGCATACACATGTCCACCAGGTTACAGCACCGTTCATAATATCCCCAACAGGAAACAACCCAAATATCCATCAAAAAGTGTATAGTCATAGCATTATGATATATTCATACAACACTATGTACACTATGATATATTCACACAAGTACATATGACTCTATGAAACAATAAAATGAAGGAACTACAATCACTCACAATGAGAACTAATCTTATAAACATGATATAAAAATATGGCATACTCAAGAGAAAACAAATATTCAAAAGTTTACAAATTATGAAAAGAAGTGGTAATAGCTATAGCATTCAGAAATAGGTAAATAGGTAGCAAAACTCAAAAGAAAAAAAGTGGTTTTCACACACACAAAAATATGGTAATGTTTATCTCTAAGAGAGAGAGAACTTAGTGATCAAGAAGGTGCTCAATATCTTGACCTGAGTGGCAATTAGATGTTTGCTTTATAACAAAATGTTAAACTATGTGAATATTTTATGCAGCTTCTTTATATATGTTATTCATAATAAATATGATACAAACAAATGAAAATGTATTCTAGTATAATGTACCACTCAGAT
>NW_011495029.1:5068362-5068700 GCF_000754665.1 Bison bison bison
AATAAATATTTTTGTTGCAAAATGTAAGCATTGATGATTAAAACAGAAAGCCACAAAGAGAATAAAACAATCAGATACATAGTATTGGTAACAGACGACTTTGACTGTTGTAAAAATTTTATTTCCTAGTGAAGGTATCAGTGTTTCCAGTAGTAGTGTTGAAGCTATGCCTTTATATCCATGTTCAAATCCAAAGCAATTAGAAAAGGGTAGCACTTCTTTCTGGAGAATTTTTATCATAAATGGATGTTGAACTTTGTCAAAGGCTTTCTCTGCACCTATTGAGATAATCATATGGCTTTTATTTTTCAATTTGTTAATGTGGTGTATTACATTGA
>NW_011495029.1:5070919-5071331 GCF_000754665.1 Bison bison bison
TCCAGAAAGAATGAAGGGATGGAGCTAAAGCAAAAAGAATACCCAGCTGTGGATGTGACTGGTAATAGAAGCAAGGTCTGATGCTGTAAAGAGCAATATTGCATAGGAACCTGGAATGTCAGGTCCATGAATCAAGGCAAATTGGAAGTGGTCAAACAAGAGATGGCAAGAGTGAATGTCGACATTCTAGGTAGGAATCAGTGAACTAAAATGGACTGGAATGACTGAATTTAACACAGATGACCATTATATCTACTATTGTGGGCAGGAATCCCTCAGAAGAAATGGACTAGCCATCATGGTCAACAAAAGAATCCAAAATGCAGTACTTGGATGCAATCTCAAAAACGACAGAGTGATCTCTGTTCATTTCCAAGGCAAACCATTCAATATCACAGTAATGCAACTCTAT
>NW_011495029.1:5071431-5072812 GCF_000754665.1 Bison bison bison
TGGAAGACCAGAAGCTATAAAACTCCTAGAGGAGAACATAGGCAAAACACTCTCTGACATACATCACAGCAGGATCCTCTATGACCCACCTCCCAGAATACTGGAAATAAAAGCAAAAATAAACAAATGGGACCAAATTAAAATTAAAAGCTTCTACACAACAAAGGAAACTCTAAGCAAGGTGAAAAGGCAGCCTTCAGAATGGGAGAAAATAATAGCAAATGAAGCAACTGACAAACAACTAATCTCAAAAATATACAAGCAACTAAATTCCAGAAAAATAAATGGCCCAATCAAAAAATGGGCCCAAGAACTAAATAGGCATTTCTCTAAAGAAGACATACAGATGGTTAACAAACACATGAAAAGATGATCAACATTACTCATTATCAGAGAAATGCAAATCAAAACCACAATGAGGTACCATTTCATGCCAGTCAGAATAGCTGCGATCCAAAAGTCTACAAGCAATAAATGCTAGAGAGCATGTGGAGAAAAGGGAACCCTCTTACACTGTTGGTGGGAATGAAGACTAGTACAGCCACTATGGAGAACAGTGTGGAGATTCCTGAAAAAACTGGAAATAAAATTGCCTTTTGACCCAGCAATCTCACTGCTGGGCATACACACCGAGGAAACAAGAATTGAAAGAGACACATGTACCCCAATGTTCATCGCAGCCCTGTTTATAATAGCCAGGACATGGAAACAACCTAGATGTCCATCAGCAGACGAATGGATAAGAAAGCTGTGGTACATATACACAATGCAGTATTACTCAGCCATTAAAAATAATATATTTGAATCAGTTCTAAAGAGGTGGATGAAACTGGAGCCTATTATACAGAGTAAAGTAAGCCAGAAAGAAGAATACCAATACAGTATACTAATGTGTATATATGGAATTTAGAAAGATGGTAATGATAACCCTGTATGCAAGACAGCAAAAGAGACACAGATGTACAGAACAGTCTTTTGGACCCTATTGGAGAGGGAGAGGTTGGGATGATTTAGGAGAATGGCATTGAAACATGTATATCATATGAGAAAGGAATCGCCAGTCAAGTTTGATGCAGGATACAGGATGCTTGGGGCTGGTGCACTGGGATGACCCAGAGGGATGGTATGGGGAGGGGAGTGGGAGGGGAGTTCAAGATGGGAAACATGTGTACACCCATGGCGGACTCATGGTGATCAATGGCAAAACCAATACAATATTTTAAAATAATTAACCTCCAATTAAAATAAATAAATTAAAAAAAAAAAAAAACAAAGAAAGTGGTAGCACTAAGCGTTTGAATAAATTTCGTCAATTTTTGCTTCCATGTTTGTGTGTGTGTATACACACACACACACACACATATATATATATACACACACC
>NW_011495029.1:5072912-5073485 GCF_000754665.1 Bison bison bison
AGATTCCTTACCAACTGAGCTACAAGGGAAGCCTTTTTTCTAGTCATCAGTTAAAACAACAACTGGACACTTAGTGATTAGAAAGAACTAGTGAAGGGAAATGTAGCATCACTGTCAGAAGAAATCTATTCAGATTAGGGTTATAGAATATCTTTGTAAAGTATAGGTGGCAGAATTCATGGTATCTTGAACAATACAGAGAACTTCAGTTTCCACTGATGTCAATTAAGTGTCTAATTCACTGAAATAGGTAAAAAATCAAGTCTAGAATCCTGATTGAAGTATATTGTACTGTCAAAGAGACTAATAATTTATCTGTAGTTTCTTATGCTCATTAAAGTAATGTTAATATCAGCTTATTCTTCTTATTTAGGTATCATGTTGGACCTAATAAGATCAATTTAAGATAGGCTATGCGCAGAAGGGCCTAGAGGAGCTATCCCACATTGAAGGTCAGGAAGGGCAGCGATGAGGAGATACCCCTTGGCCAAGGTAAGGAGCAATGGCTGCGCTTTGCTGGAGCAGCCGTGAAGAGATACCCCATGCCAAAGGTAAGAGAAACCCAAGTAAGAC
>NW_011495029.1:5076307-5077609 GCF_000754665.1 Bison bison bison
AAGGAGATCCAACCAGTCCATTCTGAAGGAGATCAGCCCTAGGATTTCTTTGGAAGGAATGATGCTAAAACTGAAACTCCAGTACTTTGGCCATCTCATGTGAAGAGTTGATTAATTGGAAAAGACTCTGATGCTGGGAGGGATTGGGGGCAAGAGGTGAAGGTGACGACAGAGGATGAGATGGCTGGATGGCATCACTGACTCGATGGACGTGAGTCTCTGTGAACTCTGGGAGTTGGTGATGGACAGAGAGGCCTCGAATGCTGCGAATCATGGGGTTGCAAACAGTCGGACACGACGAGCGACTGATCTCATCTGATCTGATGTTACTCTTTCTAGTGAGCTTCCCTGGTGGCTCAGACAGTAAAGAATCTGCCTGCAATGCAGAAAACCTGGGTTCAGTCTCTGGATCGTGAAGATTCCCTGGGAAGGGCATGGTGACCAACTCTAGTATTCTTGCCTGGAGAATTACATGGACAGAGGAGCCTGACAGGCTACATGGCTACATGGCATTGCAATGAGTTGGATGCAACTGAGTGACTAACACACACATACACACACACACATGCACATATACAGAAATGTTTCTAGTATCATTTTAAACTCTAAATCTACTTATGATATACAATGAGTATTGCTGGTAATATGGTAAAAAGGGGCCCATTTTTTGCAAAGTGAGCACTGTCTACTCTGATTACACAATAATGGAGTAAATATTCTCCTTTTTACTTTTACCTCTAGGTGTATAGCTGCCATCTTCTCTTCCATAAAGTAATCAGCAGGAATATAGTACTTGAACCTTCAAGGAATATAGTACTATTCCATAACATTCAATTTCATAATGATTCTTGATGTATGTATTATACCTTCTCAGTTATTTTCTGAGTTAATTAAAAATAAATAATAGCTACTTTTATGTAATATTTATTAAATATTGGGTTTCCCAGATGGCACAGTAGTAAAGAATTCCCCTGCTAGTGCAAGGGATGAGGGTTCAATGCCTTTATCAGGAAGATCCCCTGGAGAAGAAAATGGCAACCCACTCCAGTATTCTTGCTTACAGAATTCCATGGACAGAGGAGCCTTGCAGATTACAGTCCATGGTGTCCCAAAGAGTTGGACATGACTGAACATGCACAGTTTCTTAGGGCTTCCATGTAGCTCAATCAGTAAAGAATTTTCCTGCAATGCAGGAGACCTGAGTTCCATCCCTGGGTTGGGACGATCTCCTGGAGAAGGGAATGGCAACCCACTCCAGTATTCTTGCCTGGAGAATTCCGTGGACAGAGGAATCTGGCAGGC
>NW_011495029.1:5077709-5079215 GCF_000754665.1 Bison bison bison
GAGCTTTGTTCTGCAGGTCAGGAGCTTACTCAGCATGAAAGCAGGGCAGCACCAAGGGCAGGGAATTTAATTCTTACAAAATAATCCTCAATAGTGAAGATGGGAATAATTGAATGAAGGCCCTAGTTTTTTTTGTCCTTCCACAGGACATTTCAGAGGCATGTTCTGTACAATATCTCAGAGGACTGGGCATCTGTTGTCCACATGAGCAACCCACATAGCACCATGTCCCTTATTGACTCCTTCCTTCTCTCAGTTTCTCTACTCTCTCTTGCACTTCCTGGATTCATCTTCTAAATGGATACCTGTATTCCAGACTTTGTCTCAAGGACTATTTTGCAGGGAAGCTAAAGAAAGATAGAAATAAACCTAATATCTTTATTTAAAAAAAAACTGAAAAACAGAAAGTCAATATATTTTGCCTGCAGTTGCAAAGTTAAAAAATGGCAGAATCTAGGATTTGAACCTAAGTCATTCTGGTTACATAGTCTAGACTCATTCCGTTATGTCATATTATATCTTAAGTTTGGGATTTAGTTAAAAATAGTTTCACCATGCTGTTCTCAAACCTATTTACATTCAACCATTTATTTAATGTTTGCCTTTTAGGACAAATTAAATTGCAAAATAGCATGGGAAATATTTATAGTACAGGATTTGTATACTATAATAATATAATACTATAATACTACAATAAAATCAAAGTATAGACAGATTTATTGTTAATAATTTTATATCTTTATGCTAGTTTTTGATAGTAAATCTATACATTACTACTATTATAGTAAAATTCATTAAACACATTAACAAACAAAAGCCTGTTCAATTATTCCAATATGTAATACTTTTTTTTATTTTAATTAATTTATTTTTTTAAATTTTATTATTTTTTTAAATTTACAATATTGTATTGGTTCTGCCATATGTCGAAATGAATCTGCCACAAGAATACATGTATTCCCCATCCAGAACTCTCCTCCCTCCCATACCATCCCTCTGGGTCGTCCCAGTGCACCAGCCCCAAGCATCCAGTACTGTGCATCAAACCTGGACTGGCGACTCGTTTCATATATGATATACATATTTCAATGCCATTCTCCCAAATCATCTCACCCTCTCCCTCTCCCACAGAGTCCAAAAGACTGTTCTGTACATCAGTGTGTCTTTTGCTGTCTCGTATACAGGGTTATTGTTACCATCTTTCTAAATTCCATATATATGCGTTAGTATACTGTATTGGTGTTTTTTTTCTGGCTTACTTCACTCTGTATAATAGGCTCCAGTTTCATCCACCTCATTAGAACTGATTCAAATGTATTCTCTTTAATGGCTGAATAATACTCCATTGTGTATATATATGTACCATAGCTTTCTTATCCATTCATCTGCTGATGGACATCTAGGTTGCTTCCATGTCCTGGCTATTATAAACAGTGCTGCGATGAACACTGGGGTACACGTGTCTCTTTCCCTTCTGGTTTCCTTGGTGTGTATGCCCAGCAATGG
>NW_011495029.1:5081270-5082018 GCF_000754665.1 Bison bison bison
CTCCTGTAATTGAGACCTAATCTTACTGCATTGTGGTCAGAAAAGAAGCTTGGAATGATTTCAATTTTTTTGAATTTACCAAAGCTAGATTTATGACCCAGGATGTGATCTATCCTGGAGAAGGTTCCATGTGTGCTTGAGAAAAAGGTGATATTCATTGTTTTGGGATGGAATGTCCTATAGATATCAATTAGGTCTAACTGGTCTATTGTATCATTTAAAGTTTGTGTTTCCTTGTTAATTTTCTGTTTAGTTGATCTATCCATAGGTGTGAGTGGGGTATTAAAGTCTCCCACTATTATTGTGTTATTGTTAATTTCTCCTTTCATACTTGTTAGCATTTGCCTTACATATTGCGATGCTCCCGTGTTGGGTGCATATATATTTATAATTGTTATATCTTCTTCTTGGATTGATCCTTTGATCATTATGTAGTGACCGTCTTTGTCTCTTTTCAAAGCCTTTGTTTTAAAGTCTATTTTGTCTGATATGAGTATTGCTACTCCTGCTTTCATTTGGTCCCTATTTTCATGGAAAATCTTTTTCCAGCCCTTCACTTTCAGTCTGTATGTGTCCCCTGTTTTGAGGTGGGTCTCTTGTAGACAGCATATGTAGGGGTCTTGTTTTTGTATCCATTCAGCCAGTCTTTGTTTTTTGGTTGGGGCTATTCAACCCATTTTATGTTTAAGGTAAATTATTGTATAAGTATGTATCCCGTTGTCCTATTTACTTTATTGTTTTTGGGTTC
>NW_011495029.1:5082118-5082799 GCF_000754665.1 Bison bison bison
TGTTTCCTGTCTAGAGAATATCCTTTAGTATTTGTTGGAGAGCTGGTTTGGTGGTGTTGAATTCTCTCAGCTTTTGCTTGTCTGTAAAGCATTTTATTTCTCCTTCATATTTGAATGAGATCCTTGCTGGGTACAATAATATAGGCTCTAGGTTGTTTTCTTTCATCGCTTTAAGTATGTCTTGCCATTCCCTCCTGGCTTGGAGAGTTTCTATTGAAAGATCAGATGTTACCCTTATGGGAATCCCTTGTGTGTTATTTGTTGTTTTTCCCTTGCTGCTTTTAATATTTGTTCTTTGTGTTTGATCTTTGTTAATTTGATTAATATGTGTCTTGGGGTGTTTCGCCCTGGGTTTATCCTGTTTGGGACTCTCTGGGATTCTTGGACTTGAGTGATTATTTCCATCCCCATTTTAGGGAAGTTTTCAACTATTATCTCTTCAAGTATTTTCTCATGGTCTTTCTTTTTGTCTTCTTGTTCTAGGACCCCTATGATTCGAATGTTGTAGCCTTTAATACTGTCCTGGAGGTCTCTAAGATTGTCCTCATTTCTTTAAATTCATTTTTCTTTTGTCCTCTCTGATTCAATTATTTCTACCATTCTATCTTCTAATTCACTAATCCTATCTTCTGCCTCTGTTATTCTACTATCTTTTGCCTCCAGAGTGTTTTTAATTTCATT
>NW_011495029.1:5082899-5083426 GCF_000754665.1 Bison bison bison
GGCCTGTAGTTTTCTTTTTTGTAGCATCTTTGTCAGGTTTTGGTATTAGGGTGATGGTGGCCTCATAGAATGAGTTTGGAAGTTTACTTTCCTCTGCAATTTTCTGGAAGTTTTTGAGTAGGATAGGTGTTAGCTCTTCTCTAAATTTTTGGTAGAATTCAGCTGTCAAGCCGTCTGGATCTGGGCTTTTGTTTGCTCAAAGATTTTTGATTACAGTTTCAATTTCTGTGATTGTGATGGGTCTGTTAAGATTTTCTATTTCTTCCTCGTTCAGTTTTGGAAAGTTGTAGTTTTCTAAGAATTTGCCCATTTCTTCCACGTTCTCCATTTTATTGACATATAATTGCTGATAGTAGTCTTATAATCATTTGTATTTCTTTGTTTTCTGTTGTGATCTCTCCATTTTCATTTCTAATTTTATTGATGTGATTTTTGTCCCTTTGTTTCTTGATGAGTCTGGCTAATGGTTTGTCAATTTTATTTATCCTTTCAAAGAACCAGCTTTTGCCTTTGTTGATTTTTGCTAT
>NW_011495029.1:5083526-5084722 GCF_000754665.1 Bison bison bison
GGTAGATTCCCTATCTCTTCCTCTTTGGTTTGGTGGGCATTTATCCTGTTCCTTTACCTGCTGGGTATTCCTCTGTGTCTTCATCTTGTTTAAATTGCTGAATTTGGGATGTCCCTTCTGTATTCTGGCAGTTTGTGGAGTTCTCTTTATTGTGGCATTTCCTCGCTGTGTGTCGGTTTGTACAGGTGGCTTGTCAAGGTTTCTTGGTTAAGGAAGCTTGGTCAGTGTTCTGGTGGTTGGAGCTGGATTTCTTCTCTCTGGAGTGCAAGGAAGTGTCCAGTAATGAGTTATGAGATGTCTATGGTTTTGGGGTGACTTTGGGCAACCTGTATCTTGGAGCTCAGGGCTGTGTTCCTGTGTTGCTGGAGAATTTGCTTGGTATGTCTTGCTCTGGAACTTGTTGGCCCTTGTGTGGTGCTTGGTTTCAGTGTAGGTATGCAGGCGTTTGATGAGCTTCTGTCAATTAATGTTCCCTGAAGTCAGGAGTTCCCTGGAGTTAGAGTTTGGACTTAAGCCTCCTGCTTCCAGTTATCGGTCTTATTTTTACAGTAGTTTCAAAACTTCTCCTTCTATACAGCACCATTGATAAAACATCTACGTTAAAGATGAAAAGTTTCTCCACCATGAGGGCCACCCAGAGAGGTTCACAGTGTTATATGGAGAAGAGAAGAGGGAGGAGGGAGTTAGAGGTGACCCGAATGAGATGAGGTGTAATCAATAGAGGAGGGAGCGGGCTAACCAGTAATCACTTCCTTATGTGCACTCCACAATTGGACCACTCAGAGATGTTCACGAAGTTATACAGAGAAGAGAAGAAGGAGGAAGGAGACAGAGGTGGCCAGGAGGATAAAAGGGGGAATGAAAAGGAGGGAGACAGGTCCAGCCAGTAATCAGTTCCCTAAGTGTTCTCCACCGTCTCGAACACACAGAAATTCACAGAGTTGGGTAGAGTAGAGAGGGGTTAAGGAGGAGACACAGGCGACCTGGTGGAGAAAAAGGAGAGCCCAAAGAGTGAGAGAGCAGTCAAGCCAGTTATCTCGCTCCCTAGTGAAAAATGGGTACTGAAGATTGGGTTCTTAAAGGTACAAATTAGTAACAAATACATAAAAGCAAAAATTAAAAATCTAGAGTAGAGTTTGGAATTTCAAAAATACAATGTTAAAGAAAAGAAGAAGGCAAAGAAAGAGAGAGAGAGA
>NW_011495029.1:5084822-5085235 GCF_000754665.1 Bison bison bison
ATAACAAATACCAAAAAGCAAAAGTTAAAAATCTAGAGTAGAGTCTGAAATTTCAAAAATACAATGTTAAAAAAAAGAAGAAGAAAAAGAAAGAGAGAAAAAAACAAACAAAATCAAATCAAGTCAAAAAAATTATAAAGAAAATATAGGTACAAAATTAATAACAAATACCAAAAAGCAAAAGTTAAAAATCTAGAGTCTGGAATTTCAAAAATACAATGTTAAAAAAAAGAAGAAAAAGAAATAGAGGAAAAACAAACAAAAACAAACCAAGTTGCAAAAATTATAAAGAAAATATAGTACAAAATTAATAAGAAATACCAAAAAGCATAAATTAAAAATCTAGACTAGAGTTTGGAATTTCAGATATACAATGTTACATAAAAGAAGAAGAGAAAGAAACAGAGGGAAAA
>NW_011495029.1:5085530-5086389 GCF_000754665.1 Bison bison bison
TTCCATCCTGACACAAAGGGGGCTGTGGTGGTACACTTTTTTTTTTTAGGCTCACTTGTTCAGTCACACTGTGGGGAGGGAGGGACGCTGCAAACAAATAACACTGGCATGTGCTCGCAGTGCCTCAGCCACACTGGGTCTGCCCCCGCTCACGGTGCGTGTAGCCTCCCTGCCCACACTACTCAGGCTCTAGGCTGCTCTGCCGGGAACCATCCATGGCCGGCCCTGAGCTGTTTGCACCTCCCAGGTCTAAGCTGCTCAGGTTCAGGCACTCGGGTAGTCCTCAGAGGCGCAGACTCGGTTGGGCCTGCGTTTTGTGCCCTTCCCAGGTCCGAGCAGCTCAGGTGATGGTGTGTTTGGCGAGCACGATTGCTGCGACTTATCGCCTCCCCACTGCTCGGTTATCTAGGTGTACAACTGGCGCACCTTCTCAGGCAGCTGTTGACCATCCAGACCCCCAAGAAGTTTTAGTTAGCAAAGAAGCCTGCTTAGAGTTTTGTAGATAGTGTCTCTCTGGGGCTGTGATTGCCCTCTTCTGGCTCTGGCTGCCTGTCACCAGAGGGGGACGGTCTGTAGCCGGCTATCTCTGTACAGTCCTTTGTTCCATGCGCAGGCCTGGTGGTGTCTTAGGTTAGGGCTAGCTTTTCGCATGGTAGATATCCCACAGTCTCGTTTGCTAGCCCAAATTATTTCGCTCAGATAGCACTCGGGGTATTCAGGCCAGATCCTTGCAATGCAGCCCGTGCCGCACCTCCCTGCCCAGCCCCCGCTTGCTAATGGCAGATGCAGGTGTCTGTGCTGCTTCTCCACTGGGGGAGTTACCGTAGGGCTCGTAATCTGTGGGTTTTAATTGTTTATT
>NW_011495029.1:5086489-5087305 GCF_000754665.1 Bison bison bison
CTCTGCCAGCATTCAGAAGTTGTTTTGTGGAATTTACTCAGCATTTAAATGTTCTTTTGATGAATTTGTAGGGGAGAAAGTGTTCTCCCCGTCCTACTCCTCTGCCATCTTAGCTCCTCCCTCCCAATATGTAATTCTAAGCATAGAATTTCAATCATGGAATAGAGAAAAATTTAAATTAAATAAGTAACACTGAAGCCTTCATTTATGTTCCTCCAGTTTCTTAACTATCAATACCTGAGGATTACTTTGAGAGTACTAATAAGACAACTATCATCTAAAATAATATTCTTTTTTTTTAATGTTACTCATTTATTGATACCTTAAACTATTATCACCCATTGTCAGGAATAATGCAATATCTCTTCGTTCTTATGTGTCATAATCATCACATATAAAAATACAGACACCGCGTGGTATTAAGCGTTTTTTGGAACTGATCAAGAGTCTATGTCACAGCATGCATAAGTTATTTCTATCAAAACTGTTAATTTATACTGGCACAAATTTTCATTAAGCATACAAATACTTTTTTTTTAAAGCATACAAATACTTTTTTTTTTGAAGATTCAACATATTTTTTTATTTTTATTTTTTAACTTTACAATATTGTATTTGTATTCTTAAAAAGTAAGACTTCTGTTCCTAGGGCTGATTCATGTTGATCAATGGCAGAAATCAACACAATATTGTAAGGAAACTATCCTTCAATTAAAAATAAATATGGCATTGAAACATGTATAATATCACATAAGAAACAAATCGCCAGTCCAGGTTTGATGCAGGATACAGGATGCTTGTGGCTGGTGCACTGGG
>NW_011495029.1:5087892-5088344 GCF_000754665.1 Bison bison bison
AAATTAAAAAATAATAAATAAATAAATAAGAAAAATAATAAATATATAAAAATAAATAAAATGGGAATCAAACTAGAAAAAATAAATAGACAACAACTACAAAAATAAGACTTCTGGTCAGCCTGTAAAAATCTTGAGTGTAATTTCTCTGCCAACCAAGTAAAAAAGCTGAACAAACTGAAAAATTGAGGACTCTTCTTGAGTCAGTCAGAAAAGTCAGGTTACAAATCAATTTTCTTCCCCCAAATTGTAGACAAAAAGTAGGTACAGGGAATCACAACTTACATGAACAGAAACCTATAAGTAGAAATCTCTGCAAAAACCTGGACCAGGTTAGGAAAACCCAAACTGTATAATTGTTGGAGGCAAAGTTTGGATAAAAATGTTTTGCACTGTAATACTAAAAGTCTATTGACTAAAGTTGTTTTTTCCCAGTACATCATGTTGCCTTT
>NW_011495029.1:5088444-5090342 GCF_000754665.1 Bison bison bison
ATTAAGATAAACGAGTCATACACAACAGCAATGTTAGAGTTATCACACTAGGAATTTTTTTTAAAATATGATGATTGATATGCTAAGAGCTAGAGAAAAGAATGACTCAGGCAGAAAAATGGAGAAAATTTTTTACAAATAGATATATTTTGCAAGAAATAATATGGGAAGATCTTCAGGGAATTAAAATTATATAGATCAGAAACTTGAATCTAGATTCAAAGGAAGAAAAAAAATTGGACAATGTATAATCGCAATAAAGTATGTTTTCTTTTTAACATTAATCTAATGAATAAGTTGGTTTGAAATAATAACAGCTACAATGTATTTAATTTGGTTATACATTTATATATATATATATGTGTGTGTGTGTGTGTTTACATATAAATGAAATTAGTGACAGCAATGATAAAAAGGTCATCAGAAAAGAATTAAGACTATTTTATCATTTTAAGGTACTTATACTATAGGTGAAATGGTATAGTGTTATTTGAAATTGAACTTATTTTAGTTGTATATGTATACTGAATACTTCAGAGAAACCATTAGTAAAAAGTAACAGAAGAAGTATACTTGATATGCCAAGAAAGGAGTAAAATGGATGCATATAAAATACCCAATTAAAACCACAAAAGCCAGAAAACTTCTGGAAGATAAAAGCAGGAGTAATGAAGAAATGTAACAAACAGAAAACAGTAACAGAGTAGATATTAATCCAACTATATCAATAGTCAGTGGTCTAAATACACAAATTAGAAGACATACTGTAAGAGTGGATCAAAAAACAAGACCAAACTATATATTGTCTTCAAGAAACCCTCCTTAAATGTAAAATCATATATACTAAAAGTAAAGGAATAGATATATACATACATACATATATATATATAAAACACACTATGACAACATTAACCAAAGCAAGCAGGAATAGCTATATTCATCTTGAGACAGAATAGATTTTGGAGCAAGGAAAACTATCAGGGGTAAAGAAGGACAACATATAATGAAAAGGAGTCAAATTTCCAAAACAACATAACTATTTTTTTATTTTTTAAAAATTATTTTTTATTGAAGGATAATTGCTTTACAGAATTTTGCTGTTTTCTGTCAAACCTCAACATGAATCAGTCATAGGTATACATACATCCCCTCCCTTTTGATCCTCCCTCAAATCTCCCTCCCCATTCCACCCCTCTAGGTTGATATAGAGCCCCTGTTTGAGTTTCTTGAGCCATACAGCAAATTCCCATTGGCTATCTATTTTACATACGGTAATGTAAGTTTCCATGTTACTCTTTCTATACATCTCACCCTCTCTTCTCCTCTCCTCATGTCCATAAGCTTATTCTCTATGTCTGTTTCTCCATTGCTATCCTGTAAATAAATTATTCAGTACTGTTTTTCTAGATTCCATATATATGTGTTAGAATACTGTATCTACTGTATCTTTCTCTTTCTGACTCACTTCACTCTGTATAATAGGTTCTAGGTTCATACACCTCATTGGAACTGACTCAAATGTGTTCCTTTTTATGGCTAATATTCCATTGTGTGTATATACCACAACTTCTTTATCCATTCATTTTTCGATGGACATCTAGGTTGGTTCCATGTTCTAGTTATTGTAAACAGTGCTGCAATGAACAATGGGATACATGTGTCTCTTTCAATTTTGGTTTCTTCAGGGTATATGCCTAGGAATGGGATTGCTGGGTCCTATGGCATCACTGACTCGATGGACGTGAGTCTGAGTGAACTCCAGGAGCTGGTGATGGGCAGGGAGGCCTGGCGTGCTGCGATTCATGGGGTTGCAAAGAGTCGGATACGACTGAGCGACTGAACAGAACTGAACTGAATGGTGGTCTTACAGAGAAGGCAATGGCACCCCACTCCAGTAC
>NW_011495029.1:5090442-5091953 GCF_000754665.1 Bison bison bison
ATGGCAACCCACTCCAGTGTTCTTGCCTTGAGAATCCCAGGGACAGGGGAGCCTGGTGGGCTGCCATCTCTGGGGTTGCACAGAGTCGGACATGACTGAAGCGACTTAGCATCATTATCAGCAGCATAGTGGTTTTATTCCTTGTTTTTTTTTTTAAAGGAATCACCATACCATCTTCCATAGTGGCTGTATCAA
Organism: Bison bison bison; assembly: GCF_000754665.1. NCBI lineage: Eukaryota > Metazoa > Chordata > Mammalia > Artiodactyla > Bovidae > Bison > Bison bison. The sequence continues at coordinate 5,090,638 of NW_011495029.1, forward strand.
TTTACATTCCCACCAATAGTGCAAGAGTGTTCCCTTCCCTCCACACCCTTTCCAGCAGTTATTGTTTGTAGACTTTTCAATGAGGGCCATTCTGACCGGTGTGAGGTGATATCTCATTGTAGTTTTGATTTGCCTTTCTCTAATAATGAGCAACGTTGAGCATCTTTTCATGTGTTTGTTAGCCACCTGTGTCTCTTCTTTGGAGAAATGTCTGTTTAGGTCTTTTTCCCACTTTTTGATTGAGTTGTTTGTTTTTCTGGTATTGAGTTGTATGAGCTGCTTGTGTATTTTGGAAATTAATCCTTTGTAAGTTGTTTCATTTAGTATTATTGTCTCCCATTCTGACGGCTGTTTTTTCAACTTGCTTACAGTTTCCTTTGCCGTTCAAAAGCTTTTAAGTTGAATCAGGTCCAACTTGTTTACTATTGTTTTTGTTTCCATTATTCTAGGAGGTGGGTCATAGAGAATCTTGCTTTGATTTATAAAACAACATAATTCTTAATGTACATTTGCCTAACAACAGATCACAAAAATATGAAAGAAGGAACTAATAGAACTGCAAGGAGAAATTCATATGAATTCCCCTGTTATATGACTTGACTGCCTTTTATCATAAATGGACAAAACAGGCAGGAGGAAATTCAGTAAGACATAGTTGAACTCAATAGCACCATTAAACAACTATATGTTATTGACAGCTATAGATTACTTCATCCAACAACAGCAAATTATATGTTATTTCAAGCTCACATGAACCATTCATCAAGATAGAAAACATCCTGGGTTATAAAACATACCATAAGAAATTTAAAAGAACAGAGCATATATAATGTCTGCTCTCATACCATAGAGGGATTGAACTAGAAATCAATAACAGAAAGATAATTAGAATACCACAATAAAAATTTCAAGGGAAATTTTAAAAAATATTTGGAACTAGATGAAAGTGAAAACAACTTACAAAAATTTGTAGAATGCAGCAGAAGAAATGCTTAGAAGGAATCTTATAGTATTGAATGAATGAATTCAGTTCAGTTCAGTTCACTCAGTCGTGCCCAACTCTTTGTGACCCATGGACGGCAGCACCCCAAGAATCCCTGTCCATCACCAACTCACAGAGTTTACCCAAACTCATGTCCATTGAGTCAGTGATGCCATCCAACCATCTCATTTTCTATCGTTCCCTTCTCCTCTCACCTTCAATCATTCCCACCATCAGGGTCTTATCAAATGAGTCAGCTCTTCACATCAGGTGGCCAAAGAACTGTAGTTTCAGCTTCAGCATCAGTCCTTAAATGAACATTCAGAGTTGATTT
>NW_011495029.1:5092053-5092204 GCF_000754665.1 Bison bison bison
CTCATTCACCTTCATCAAGTTCTTCACTTTCTGCCATAAGGGTGGTATCGTCTGCATATCTGAGGTTACTGATATTTCTCCAAGCAATCTTGATGCCAGCTTGTGCTTCATCAAGCCCAGCGTTTCTCATGATGTACTCTGCATATAAGTC
>NW_011495029.1:5092779-5094354 GCF_000754665.1 Bison bison bison
CAGTTTATTGTGATCCACACGTGACCCATGCATGTATTAGAAGTGAATCTTAAAACAGTAATCTAAGCTTCAACCTTAGTAAAATAGGAAAATAAGAGCAACTTAAATCCAAAGTAAGCAGAAGAAAACAACTATTCATGATTAGAATAGAAATAAATGAAATTAAAAGCAGTGAATCAATAGAGAACATCATCAAACTCAAAGCTCGTTCTTTGAAATATCAATAAAGTTAATACACCTCTATTCCAGCTAACTATACCAATATTTGTGGTTGTGCATGTCCCTTTTAGAAAATGTTGTAGCATTTGCATATAACCTATGGACATCCTCCTGTGTACTTCAAATCATCTCTAGATTATTTATAATACCTAATACAACGTTAATGCTATGTTAGTAATGCTGGTGCGTGACAAATTCAAATTTTCTTTATGGAACTTCTAGAATTAAAAAATATATATTTTCAAGCCATGGTTGACTGAATCTGAAGATGTGGAATCCACTAATATGGAGGGCCAACTGTTTACCAAGGTAGAAGTTTAGAACATTTATATATAAAAGTCAATCACTTTCCTACACACCAGCAATTAACAAGTAGAGTTTGAAATTAAAAACATTCATTTACATTAGAACATCAAAGATGAAAACTCTAGCAAAATATGTACAGCAGCTATATAAGGAAATCTATAAAACTGATGAAAGAAATTAAAGAACCAAGTAAATGGTGAGATATTCCATGTTCATGAATAGGAAAACTCAGTATTTTCAAGATGTCACTTCTTCCCAATTTGATTTATAGATTAAGAACAATCCCAACCAAAACCCTAGTAAGTTATTTTGTGGATATTGACAAACCAATCTAACATATATAAGGAGAAGTGAAGGACCCAGAATAACCAGTTAATTATTAAAAGATAAGAACAAATTACAGCACTGACACTGCCCAACTTCAAGACTTACTATAAAGCTATAGTTATTAAGACAGTGGGATATCTGTGAAATAATAAATAAATAGATCAATGAAACAGAACAGAGAGCCCAGAAATAAAGCCACATAAATACAGTCAACTGAACTTTGACAAAGGAGTAAAGTCAATATAATGAAGAAAAGATTTTTTTTTTCAACAAATGGTGCTGGAACAACTAGACAATAAAATATATTAAAAAAATTAATCTAGACACAGACTTTACTCTCTTCACAGAAATTAGCTCAAAGTAAATCATAGGCCTAAATGTAAAATATGTAACTATAAAACCCCAAGAAAATATAGAAAAAATATCTAGATGACCCTGGGTATGGTGATGACTTTTTAGATACAAAACCAGAAGCCCATCTATGAAAGAAAAAAGTTGATAAACTGGACTTCTTTAAAACTAAAACTTCTGCCTTATAAAAAACAATGTTAAGAGAATGAGAAGAAGAGTCACAGACTGAGAGAAAATACTTGCATAGGGTATGTCTGATAAATGACTCATCTCAAACATACAAAAACATTTTTTTTTTTAACTCAATAATAAGAAAACAGAAATGCTTAAAAATTTGGCCAAAGACCCGAATGGTCATTTCACTAAAAATGA
>NW_011495029.1:5094454-5095320 GCF_000754665.1 Bison bison bison
TCAAGATTGTATATCAATAAGGAATTGAAAATTAAAATAACAATGGCTCAATGGGTAAAGAATCTGCCTGCAATGCAGGAGACACAGGAGACTTCGGTTCAGTTCCAGGATCGGAAAATCCAATATCTTTGCCTGGAAAATCCCATGGACAGAGAAGCCTGGTAGGCTACAGTCCATAGGGTTGCAAAGAGTCGGACATGACTGAGCAATTAACTATTTCACTTTTCACTCAGTAGGTGAGTGCATGCTCAGTTGCTCAGTTGTGTTTGACTCTTTAAGGCCCCATGGACTATAGTCTGCCAGGTTCCTCTGTCCATGGGATTTTTTCAGGCAAAAATACTGGAATGGGTTGTCATATCCTCCTCCAGGGGATCTTCCTGACCCAGGGATCTAACCCATGTCTCCTGCATTGACAGGCAGATTCTTTATCACTGAGACACTTGAGAAACACTTTTAGTGAGTAGACAAATAAATGTGGTACATCCAGATCATGGAATATTATTCCATGCTAAAAAGAAATCAGCTATCAAACCATGAAAACACATGGAGGAACCTTAAATTCATATAGTAAATGAAAGAAGACAATGAAATTGTCACATACTGTATGATATTCTGGAAAAGTCAAAAGTATGGAAACAGTAAAAATATCTGTGATTGCTTAGGTATAGAGAAGACGGAGGAATGAACAGGCAAATCACTGAGGAATTTTAAGGGCAGTAAAATTATACTGTATAGTACTCTCATAGTGGATACATATGATTATATTTTTGTCAAAATCCATAGACTGTCAACACCAATAAATTATATATCTTGGCTGCTGATGTGTCAGTGTAGTTTCACCAGTTTTAACAACTGTATCACTTGTG
>NW_011495029.1:5095420-5096729 GCF_000754665.1 Bison bison bison
GGGAGGTTGTCTATGGGTAAATGGAAACTTTTTTTCCTGTATACTCACTTTTCCTATGAATCTAGACCTACTCTAAAAAGTAAAGGTTACTAATTAAATTTTTTGTGGTTTAGTTGCTAAGTCATATCTGACTCTTTCGTGAATTAAAAAATACATATTTTTTAAAAAGTATTTATACCAAATCTTTGCTATACAGAAAGAATTTGATGTAGCTATAAGAAATGGTTTAGTTATTATGGGAGATGGGTAAATAAAGGAGTTAAGAGCACAGATTCTGGAGCCAGACTCCCTGGCATAAATCCCAGTTCTATTACTTACAAGCTACATAACTTTTGGCAAATTATTTATCCCTTTGATAACATCATTTTTTTAATATATAAAATGGGGATAATGAAAGTATCTTACCTCATAGATCCATTGGGAGCATTAAATGAGTTAATATATGTAAAGTTCTTAGAATAGAACCTGGCACAGAATGTAAGCATTCAAATACATATTGTTATTATTTTATATACATATTCAAACACTGTATTGATTTGCCTAAAATGTTAACAAAATTATAAAATTCTTACCAAAATTATTGAAAATCTTTCTTTTTCTAAAAAGCATGTTTGTTTGTATAACAATCTTTCTGAACTTGTTATAAACTCACAATATATCTCTTATCTCACCTTTTACCACATCATTTGTTTTACTGATTCCCTACATGTCACACTCAGCTTTATCAAAATTCTTTGTCTATAAGAGATCTAAATTTTATTTTGTTAGTTAGATGTGATATGAATTAGCAACTATTTTGTTTTTCTATTATGGATTATAAATCTATTTTTCATTAGTAGAATTCTATAAAGAAAAAGAAAATTAATCTATTAAATATGATTGAGGAATTTGAAGAAGATGATATTTTTGCAAAGTCACATAAAATGTTTGAGATTTTTAAGGTCAGGGCTTGGGAATTGCTGTTAACTTTTTTAAAATGGCGTTTTGTGCATGTGGGTATGTGTGAGAGAAAATAGAAGAGGAGAAAAATGATGAGATCTAGAGGAAATAGCTAGTATAGAATTAACGTAAAACAATTCAGCCATTCAACACATAATTGGAGTGTACTTTATGCAAAATTTCTATTAAATAAAGTATAAATACATGAATGAGTGAATAAATGATTGAAACTGTTTATCTACAAGCTGTTTTGGAAAAGGAATAAAATATACAAGGCAAACTGAAAAATTCTGGTCAATAAATCAGGTAATAGTTGCTCATGACCATGTGCACATATGTGTGTGTGTTAATTGTTTGGGTTTCCAAGGTG
>NW_011495029.1:5096829-5098920 GCF_000754665.1 Bison bison bison
CGAACAAAACATGTTTATCTTAACAAAAGGAAGAAAAAAGATTTACCTTTGATGAGTTAATTGAATAATGAGCTCACAAGTATGACAATTTTGCTTCATATGAGGAACAACAACAAAAAATTGTAACAGGGGTCACTATTTAATTTTGACTCTGGTACCTTATTTAAAAAATAGAACAAAACAACAACAAAAATTTTCAAGTACTCACAGGAAACTAAAGGGGAATTTCAAAAAGGACTCAAATGTTACTTATTCAACAACATTGACAACAAACGATGCTCCTTAAAAGTTTCAACAATTTATTATCCAACCAATTGAAACTTTAGTATAAACATTACACAGAGTTTTTCAATATTTCTGAGGTTTGTTTTTTCATTAAGCAAATCAAAACCTCGTAAATATATGTCTTATCTATTATTTCTAAGTTTTTAATGTTAAAGTTTCTAACAGACCAATTGCTACAGTGAATGATTTAGAGAGAAATCTGGAATGTAACAAATAGTGCTAGCTTTCTCAGAACAATATGTAATACCTTACTCTTTGGTTACCATATAAATTAATTGTTTAAAGATCCAAGTTCCTGAAGATCTTAATGGACGTAACAAACTTTCTTACTTAACATACTTCAATTACACATAAAGTATAGAAAGTAATTTAAAAAAACTTACCCACTATCCAGGTTTATCAAATATTAATGTTTTGCTACATTTTCTTCACAAGTATTTTTAGTGAATATATATTACAAATATACTGAAGCAAGCTGTGCAATCTTCACTGGTCTGTTTCATCTCTCCCTCACCAATGGAAACTACTAAACTTTATTTAATGTTTATCATTCTCAGACATGATAGTTCTTATACTATTAATACTTGTGTAACAGTTAAAATATGTAATCTGTTTCCTTGTTTTAAATTTTTGTAGGAATGACATCAGCTAAATGGTAGTATAGAAATTTCTAGCTCCCATCTTCTCCTGCTGCTGCCCATCCCCTCCTAGAAACATCTCCTAGAAAAATCTCATGGCCTTAGATGATTTCAGCAGGTTCACACCCAGGCTTCTGCAGGGTCCTGTGACCCAGGCCCCATGCTCACCCAGGTGCTTGGCTCCAAGGAAACTTCTGTGGCATCAGGCCCCTTGCATACTTCTATGAACCCAGGCTCTCAGTTTACCCCAGCACTTGCTGACACTCATGACACAGGCAGCTTTCATGGCACCAAGCTCCCAATAGGCTTACAAGAACCCAGGCCCTCTGTCTACCCCAACACTGGCTTCTTCCCATGGTCTCAGGTGGCTCCAGCAAACACAGCCTCCTAGCTCACTCTAGTGTTGTCTGGCTTTCATGACCCTAGTGACTCCTATGGTTCCAGGCTCCCAGAAGGCTCCTGAAAACTTAATCCCCCAGCCCATACAGGTGCCTGCTGGCTCTATCAGCCATAGCAACTTTTGCAGCCCTAAAAGGCTCCTGCAAATTCAAGCAACTTCCAAGGCATGAGACTTCTGGGGTCTTCCTATGAACTCAGACTCTCAGTCTACTTCAGCACCAGCTGGTTCCAATGGCCACAAGTGGCATTAGCTTCAGGTAGGCTCCAACAAACCCAGGCTCCAAGCCAACCAAGAGTTGGCTGGTTCCCATGATCCAAGTAGTTCCTGGGTACTCAGGCTCCTGGTAGGATCCTGAAAGTTCAGACATCAATATCACACTGGTACAGAATGCCTCCCCGACACAACATGCCCCGTGAGCCCCTATGAACCCAGAATTTCCGCACATTCCAGTGTTTACTGGCTCCCATGAACTAAGAATCCACTGTGGCCTCTGGTTCCAGATTAGTAGGTCATAGAAGAGATCAAAAATGAAGTTAAAAATAATTTGAAACAAATGAAAATGAAAATACAATATGCCAAAGTTTATGGATGTGGAAAAGCAAGTTAAATTGGGGCATTTTATTGATAAATGTCTACATTACAAAAAAGAAAAGATATCAGAATAAGAAATTTAAGTTTTAACCTCAAGGAACTAAGGGAAAAGCTAAAAGGCAGAAGTTAGTAGAGGAAGGAAATAACAAAGATCAGAGAAGAAATAAATGAAATAAA
>NW_011495029.1:5099139-5099369 GCF_000754665.1 Bison bison bison
CCTGCCAATACAGGAGATACAGGAGACCTGGGTTCAATCCCTGGGTACAGAAGATACCCTGGAGGAGGAATTGGCAACCAACTCCAGTATTCTTGCCAAGGAAATGTCAAGGACACAGGAGCCTGGTGCACTACAGTCCCTGGGATTGCAAAGAGTCAGACACAACTGAGTGACTAAGCAATAACAACAGCAGTGCATGCACACACACACACACACACACCACTCACATA
>NW_011495029.1:5099731-5102230 GCF_000754665.1 Bison bison bison
ATACATGTGAATGTCAGAATGGGAGAAAATAATTGCAAACAAAACAACTGACAAAAGATTAATCTCCAGAACATATATAAGCAACACATACATCTCAATGTTAGGAAAACAAATAGCCCTATCAAAAATAGGCAGAAGACATAAATAGACATTTATTCACAAAAGACATACAGATGGCCAATAAACACATGAAAAGATGCTCAACTTTGCTAATTATTAGAGAAATGAAAATCAAAACAATGAGGTATTACTTCACACCAACCAGAATGGTCATCATCAAAAAATCTACAAATAATAAATGCTAGAGAGGATGTGGAAAAAAGGGAACCCTCTTATATTGTTGGGGGGAATATAAACTGACACAGGCATTATGGAAAACAGTATGGAGATTCCTTAAAAAATTAGGAATAAATATTTCATATGACCCAGCAACCCCACTACTGGGCATACACCCTAAGGAAATCACAGTTCTAAAACACACATGTACCCCAATGTTCAAAGCAGGACTATTTACAATAGCCAGGACATGGAATCAACCTATATGTCCATTAACAGATGAATGGATAAAGAAGATGTGGTACATATATGCAATGTAATATTACTCAGCCATTTAAAAGAATGAATTTGAGTCAGTTCTAGTGAGGTGGATGAACCTAGAGCCTGTTATACAGAAGAAAATAAGTCAAAAAGAGAGAAACAAATACAGTATATTAACACTCATATATAGAATCTAGAAAAATGGTCTTGATGAACCTATTTGCAGGAAAAATATGGAGACACAAATGTAAAGAATGAACTTGTAGACAGTGGGGGAGGAAAAGAGTGGGACAAAATGAGAATTCGCATCAACATAGATGTAAAACATCTTCTTGAAAAGCTAAAGTTCTGACTTTTTGTTCAGTTTATCATCTTACATGACTTCCTAATTTAAAAGCTGTTCTATTAGACAGCTCATCTACCCATTGTCAGCCTTTACTTATACAGTAGTCAGCCAAAAACATTTTATGGTGAGCATTTGCATGCAAATTGTAAATGTGCATAACCTAGACATATAAGATCTAAACATTCCATCAAATTCTCCTAATCTGCTTTTCCCATGGATTTTATTTATAAAAGCAGCTATCATTACATAAAATCCTGTCTTCTAGACTGTTACTGAGAAGGGGTTAGATCTCTGTTTTTAATCCTTGAATTCTTTATAATTTCTACCTTACTCTTTTTTTTCCTTATAAGTGCAAAGCAGAATGCTCTTTTAAAAGATGAACTTACTGCCCTGATATTGTATCAGAACCACATTGCAAAATACCTTGAAGAACCAAAAACATGTAGCTGGCCTTGGACTCAACTCCAGTTTAAACAAAATGGTTTCTAAAAAAAACAAAAAACAGAAACCCAGTCATGGAAATTCATCTTTAACGTTCCTCAAAGATTCAAGATATTCCTTAGGAGCACAAGCAAATTATGCAGATTAGGAAGAAAGAGATCAGGATGGTTTGTACAAGTTCAAGGAATGGATGGAGAGACAGACAACCACAAATACAAGAGAGAAGAACAAACCTGTAGGAGAGTCTGATAAAATTAAAAGCTCCACATGGCTGAAGATTTTTTTTAAAATGTGAAAAAAAAAATTAAAACAGTTTTATTTTTGCAACAAAAAAAATTAAAGATATAGATGCTGATTGAGGTGGATGGTTTAATATGAATAAAATCTCACACTAAGCAGGAAAGCTTATTTTCTTCACTGAAGTATCTTAAGCATTTAAAAAAATGTTTAGTACACAGTATGTGTTCAATAAATATATATTGGATGAATGGGTGTCTCACATAGAGCCAAACATCTTGGAATGTGAAGTCAAATGGGCCTTTGGAAGCATCACTACAAACAAAGCTAGTGGAGGTGATGGAATTCCAGTTGAGCTATTTCAAATCCTAAAAGATGATGCTGTGAAAGTGCTGCACTTAATATGCAAGCGAATTTGGAAAACTCAGCAATGGCCACAGGACTAGAAAAGGTCAGTTTTCATTCCAATCCCAAAGAAGGGCAATGCCGAAGAATGCTCAAACTACCACACAACTGCACTCATCTGACATGATAGCAAAGTAATGCTCAAAATTCTCCAAAATAGTTTTCAACAATACATGGATCATGAATTTCCATATGTTCAAGCTGGATTTAGAAAAGACAGAGGAAACAGAGATCAAATTGCCAACATCTGTTGGATCATAGAAAAAGCAAGAGAATTCCAGAAAGACATCTACTTCTGCTTTATTGACTATGCCAAAGCCTTTGACTGTGTGGATCACAACAAACTTGAAAATTCTTAAAGAGATGGGAATACCACAGCAGACAGCTTTACCTTCCTCTTGAGAAATCTGTGTGCATGACAAGAAGCAACAATTAGAACCAGACATGGAACAACAGGCTGGTTCCAAATTGGGAAAAGATTACACAAAGGTTGTATATTGTCACCCTGCTTATTTAACTTATATTGCAGTTAC
>NW_011495029.1:5102471-5102660 GCF_000754665.1 Bison bison bison
GGAGAAATATCAATAATCTCAGATATGCAGATGACACCACCCTTGTGGCAGAAAGCAAAGAGGAAATAAAGAGCCTCTTAATGAAAATGAAAGAGGAGAATGAGAAAAGTGGCTTAAAACTCAATGGGAATTCTAAAAACTATGATCATGGCATCCCATCTCATCACTTCATGGCAAATAGATGGAGAA
>NW_011495029.1:5102760-5105038 GCF_000754665.1 Bison bison bison
AAGAGTTGGACTGTGAAGAAAGCTGAGCACTGAAGAATTGGTGCTTTTGAACTGTGGTATTGGAGAAGACTCTTGAGAGTCCCTTGGACAGCAATGAAATCCAACTTGTCCATCCTAAATGAAATCGGTCCTGAATATTCATAGGAAGGGCTGATGTTGAAGCTGAAATTCCAATACTTTGACCACCTGATGGGAAGAACTGACTCATTTGAAAAGGCTCTGATGCTAAGAAAAATTGAAGGCAGGAGGAGAAGTAGACAACGCAGGATGAGATGGTTGGATGTCATCACCGTCTCAACTGACATGAGTCTGAGTAAACTCCAGAAGTTGGTAATGGACAGGGAGGCCTGGTGTGCTGCAGTCTATGGGGTCACAAAGAGTCAGACATGACTGAGTGACTGAACTGAACTTAAAGAAAAGGGACAGAGAAAGCTTCTGACATAGACATCAGAAGGGGGACAGAGAATGCCCCCCTCACTAGTCTAAGTAAGGGAGTTATATACTTTTTAAATTAGTTATTACAATACATCAAAAGAATGACTCAAAGTTGTAAACTTTACCAGACCAGCTCCTACAATTTACATTTTAAGGTAACAGGATTAAAATTTAGCAATAGAAAGATCTTACCAGACCCACTCCCATAATATACAGTTTAAGATAGCAGGATTAGTAAGAAGGTTTTCAAGAAGGAGAAGTTGTCCTTAAGCAGGATACATTGCTGTTATATCATCCTTAGTACAAAGTTTAAACTGAGCTGTTTGTTTTGTAATCATCAGTTCTGGGCTTAAAGAAAAAAAAAGTTTTATGTGACTAAGACTAAGGAATGTAGAGGAAAACAAGACTTTTGTCCTTTTTTATCTCCTTGAGAATTCCAGATCTCTATCTCCTCCTTGGGGACCCATGACTTCTTATCAACCTGCCTAGGAACTGACTCTTAAAACCAGATACAAATTTGGAGCAACCAAAGAAATGCCTAACTGAAAAGAAAATCTATATGGAAGACATAGGAAATATCATAATGTTTTATCCACCCTTCCCACTGCCTCTGGTGCAGCACCATGCTTTCAGGAGGAAGCTGTATAATTCCCAGTTCCTCTTTTGAGATGGAAAGAAAAGAGTGAAAGGTACTTACAGTGTTCTGGTTTGTCTGGAGACATTTCAAGGAATTGGTTTCTGTCTCCTGTGAATCTCAGGAGACAGAATAGCATGTTGACATAGTTTTGATATTAGGTTGGAGGCTGCTGAAAGAAGTGTCAGGAAACACAACAAAAAAGCATTTCAAGAGGAATGCATACTTGTAAGCACCTAAAGACAGGAGATTACAGGCAGAGGAATACAACAGATAACTACACTGAGAAGATACAGGAGTGAGAGTCTTAGGGAAATAAAGATATATAAAAGCAGCTATATATATAAAAAAAAAAAAAAACCAATTGGAGTCAAAATCAAATGCATGGCCCCAGGGAAGATACACTCTCAGGAAAACGGCTGAGATGACCTTGAAAATTCACACTGAACTGACTAGTGAAGGTCTAGTCTTCATTGAAGGTGGCACAGTGGTAAAGAATCTGCCTACCAATGCTGGAGATACAAGAGAACTGGGTTTGATCGCTGGGTCAGGAAGATCCCCTGGAGTAGGAAATGGCAATCCACTCCAGTATTCTTGCCTGGAAAATCCAATTGACAGAGGAACCTGGTGGGCTAAAGCCCATGAGGTAGCAAAGATTCAGACACAACTGAGCACACTAGCACACGAACAGTCCCCTGAATGGAGTAAGTTTGCAAAGACTAGGAGAGGTCATTGTTTTTTCAGATGCTAACTGTCAACAAAGTATAAGACATACAAAGAAACAGGGAAACACGCCACATTTGAAGGAGAAATAAATCTTCAGAAAATGACCCTAAAAAAAATAAGCCCTAGATTTATTTGACAAAAACTTCAAAATAGCAACATTAAATGTGTCCAATGAGGGGGAACATGGACAGAAAATTAAATGAAGTCAAGAAATGGATATATGAACAAAATGTGAATATCAATAGAGAAGTAGAAATTACAAAAAAGAACTAAACAAAAAATTCTATAACTGAAGGACATAATGACTGAGTTGAAAAACTCACTGGAGGTGTTCAACACTACATTCAAACACACAGAGGAAAGAATTAGTTAATATGAAGACAGATCATTTGAAACTATCCCATCTGAAGAAACAAAAGAAAAAATAATGAAAAGAGCAAACAGAGTGTAAAGAACTTATGAGACAGCATCAAGAAGATTAAA
>NW_011495029.1:5105339-5107384 GCF_000754665.1 Bison bison bison
TAAAATACCCATTATGAGAGTCCCAGATGGAAAAGAGAGAAATGGGCAAAGGTCTCACTTAAGTAATAGTTGAGAATTTTCCAAATATTCAAAAACACGACTATTCAAATACAAGAAGCTCAATGACACATAAGCAGAAGAATTTAAAGACAAACCCAGAGACACATTAAAATCAAAGACAAATATTAATTAGCTGCTAAGTCGCTTCAGTCATGTCTGACTCTGTGCAACCCCATAGACAGCAGCCCACCAGGCTCCCCCATCCCTGAGATTCTCCAGGCAAGAACACTGGAGTGGGTTGCCATTTCCTTCTCCAATGCATGAAAGTGAAAAGTGAAAGTGAAGTTGCTCAGTCATATGGGGTAATTGAATACCTTGAGTGTTATCATTGGTAATGTAGAAGTTATAGTCACTATTGAATACAATATGGTGGTTCCTCAAAAAATATTAAAAATAGAACTACTTCACGATCCAGCAATTATACTTTTGGATATATATTGCAAATAATTGAAAGCAAGGCCATGACAAGGTATATGTAGATCTCTTTATAATAGCATTATTCACAAGAGTCGACAAGTGTACACTGATGGATAACACGTAAACTGTGATATATATGCACAACAGAGTATTATTTAGCCTTGAAAAAGAAGGAAATTTTGACACATGCTACAGCATGGATGTACACTAGGACAGTATGGTAAGTGAAATAAAACAGGTCACAGAAAGACAGATACTCTCTGATATCACTACATAGAATAGTCAAATTCACAAATGGTAGTTTTCAGGGCCTGACAGTAAGGGGAAGTGGGTGGTTGTTATTTATTGTATATGGAGTTTTAGTTTTGCAAGATGAAAAGAAGTCTGGAGATTAATGTATAACAATGTCAATTTTATTGAAATTACTCAATTGTACACTTAAGAATTGTTATAATGGTAAATTTTATGTAATATATTTTGTCCCAATTAAAATTCAATGGAATATGAAAAAAGGAAGGACTAAATAAAGAATAATATAACTGCAAAAGTCTGAGAGAGAAAACTGGTTGAGCAAAACCTAGACAAGTAGAAAGAAATTGGACAAATGAAATGGTCCATGTGATGAGAATATTAGATAATTAAGTGGAAAATAGAGAACTTAACAAACTATGAAATTAATATGTACAAATGAAGAGAGGCAGTTACCTTCAGAGAATATTCAATGCAGTTAGAGTCATGTGGTGTGGCTGGGAATATAAGTAATATAGTAGGAAAAGAGTATAGAAAGTATTCTTTGGGCAGAATCCAGACATTTTAACCTACTAAGTTGAGGAATTCAGTAATGCATCAGTAAGAAACACCTGGGATGTGAGGGAAATTCAAGAGGGAGAGGACATATGTAGACTTATGGCTGATTCACATTGTTGTATGGCAAAAACCAACACAATATTGTAAAGAAATTATCCTCCAAATAAAAATATATTTAAAAAATAAGAAATACCTTGATTTTTTAAAATGAATATCGCATTATCAGAGCTGCTTTCTAAAAATATAACAGTGGATAATGTGGGGTTGGTTTGGTACATAGAGTGATCGGAGGGTTATAATAGCACAATCGTGTGAATGTATGGCAAAAACCATCATAATATTGTAATTAGCCTCTAATTAAAATAAATAAATAAAGAGAAAGATAATAGAGAACGTTAGAAGTATTTTTTTTCAGTTAAAAGTGAGTATTTTGTTATAAAACTATGCATTTTTATTATAGAAAACATAAGAAATAAGTATTATCAAAAAGAAAATCTGAAAGATGCACAATCCCATTATTCTCACACAATGAACAAATTTCTATCAACTGATAATCCTACCGTAAGCACATGTTTGATTTCTTTGATTAGCATTTTCATTTTTGAAAGTATTTGCCAATTTTACAACTTGATGAAAGTGAAAGAGGAGAGTTAAAAAGTTGGTTTAAAGCTCAACATTCAGAAAACTAAGATCATGGCAAACGGTCCCATCACTTCATGGCAAATACATGGGGAAACAGTGTACACAGTGGCTGACTTTAT
>NW_011495029.1:5107484-5108770 GCF_000754665.1 Bison bison bison
CTCAGAGCTGTTTTCCTCCCACAGACACAATGATTCAACTACCATACAGGGATAATTTCCTCCGGAGGAATCTAGATATCACCCTTGAGCATGCAACCAGCTGCATTGAAGCCAGTAGGAAAATTTGTGGCACCCTCTTACCATAGTCCCTCTACCTGGCACAGTATCTCATGATTAGAAAGAAATACTCAAGTTCTCAGCTTGTCCCCAAGGAAGGAAGGAGAGAACAGGAGCATATGTCCCTGTGTCAATGTTTGGAATTTTAAGGAGGCTTCCCAAAAGACTAGTTTCTGACTTGCCTCAGTCTGAACACAGACAGGAAAAGCCTCCAGTTTGGGAGTTTCTGAGAACAAAGGCAAAGGTATGGACAAGTAAGCACTTACTCGCCATAGCCCTTCCCTCTATCTGGCACAGAACACAGTAGTGAAAACCCTCAAATCCTTCTCCCTAGGGAGAGAAAGTGTTGAAGCATCTGTACAAAGTTCTGGATTTTTAGAGGTCTGCCCATGGGACTAGCTTATTTACCACCAAGTTATGAGCACTGAAGAGATATAGTATACTCTAGATGTCTGCAGACTGCTGAGATTAAAGAGGAATGTTAGTACTCTTACCCATTCACTACCAGACTCCCTTCCCCTGGCTCAGCACAATCTGGTTGGGAAAAATTACATCCATGACTTATCTTGTGGGAGGGAAGGACTGAAACTCATGTACAACATTCACTTTTAAGTGGGCCATGTGAGGGACTGCTGCTAAGTCACTTCAGTCGTGTCTGACTCTGTGTTACCCCATAGATGGCAGCCCACCAGGCTCCCCCATCCCTGGGATTCTCCAGGCAAGAGTACTGGAATGGGTTTCGATTTCCTTCTCTAATGCATCAGAGTGAAAAGTGAAATTGAAGTTGCTCAGCCATGTCCGACTCTTAGCGACCACATGGACTGCAGCCTAGCAGGCTCCTCCGTACATGGGATTTTCCAGGCAAGAGTACTGTGCCATTGCCTTCTCCAAAATACCTATATATATAGAAAACTATAAAACACTGGTGAAAGAGATCAAAGAGGACACTAATAGATGGAGAAATATACCATGTTCATGGATCGGAAGAATCAATATAGTGAAAATGAGTATACTACCCAAAGCAATTTATAGATTCAATGCAATCCCTATCAAGCTACCAATGGTATTTTCACAGAGCTAGAACAAATAATTCACAATTTGTATGGGAATACAAAAAACCTTGAATAGCCAAAGCAATCTTCAGAAAGAAGAATGGAACTGGAGGAATC
>NW_011495029.1:5108870-5109449 GCF_000754665.1 Bison bison bison
AGGGTTTTTCCAGTGGTGATGTATGAATGTGAGAGTTGAACTATAAAGGAAGCTGAGCATCGAAGAATTGATGCTTTTGAACTGTGGTGTTGGAGAAGACTCTTGAGAGTCCCTTGGACTGCAAGGAGATCCAACTAGTCCACCCTAAAGGAGATCAGTCCTGGGTGTTCATTGGAGGAACTGATGTTGAAGCTGAAACTCCAATACTTTGGCCATCTGTTGGGAAGAGCTGACTCATTTGAAAAGACCCTGATGCTGGGAAGGATTGAAAGATTGAGGGCAGAAGGAGAAGGGGATGACAGTTTAGATGGCATCACTGACTCGATGGACATGTGTTTGGGTGGACTCCGGAAGTTGGTGATGGACAGGGAGGCCTGGCATCCTGCGGTTCATGGGGTTGCAAAGAGTTGGACTCGACTGAGTGACTGAACTGAACTGAACTGAACATCTGAAATGACATCTCATTGTTGTTTTAGTTTAAATTATGTCTTTGAATAATATATTACTTCTTTCCTCACCTTGTTTAAAAAAAAATGCACATTTAGTTGGTCTTTGTAATGGTATATATGATGGCCATTT
>NW_011495029.1:5109717-5112064 GCF_000754665.1 Bison bison bison
GGGGGGGGGGGGTATATTGCTGCTGCTCCAGGGGACATGCAGTATTACAGATAAACACCAGAGGGAACAAGATATTATAAATGCTTGGGCGGGGGGTGGGGTGGGGGGCAGCAGTTCCTTCTAATTAGGAATTTACATGCACAAGTCCAAAGAAGACACATCCACAGAAAAGATTTGAGATGCCTCCCAGAATCTTTAAAGTTGATTTAGGATGTTCTTCCCATCTATAAAGACAATTCATAAAGAATGAGGGAGGTAGTTGTTTTCCAAATACACTGATATCAACATAAAGTTACAAGGCACACAAAGAAACAAGTAAAAATGGCCCAAGCAAAGTAACAAAATAAGCCTCAAAAAAAGACAGGTAATTACATAAACTAACAAAAAATTAAAAATAAACACTGTAAAGATATTCTATGAGCTTAGAAAAATGATACTACATGAACAAACTGAGAATTTCAACAAGAAAAAAGTGTTTTTTAACAACAGAAATTTTGGAGCTGAAAAATGCAGTAACAAAACCAAATGATTTGTGAGAAAGGCTCAGCATCAAATTGATTAAACAGAAGAAAGAGTCAGCAATAACAAAGATAAGTCATTTGAAATTATCCATTCAGAAGACAAAAAGAAAATAAAAGAATGAGAAAAGGAAGAAAAAATCTTAAGGATTTACCAATAACTAGCAAAGAAACAAATATGTGTATTGTGGGAATCCTGGAAGGTAGAGAGAGAAAGGGGCAGAAACTTCCGAGAAATAATTGCCTAACACTTCCTAAATCTAGAGAGGGAAATAAACATTCAGATTCAAGAAACCCAAAATTCTCTAAATATGATCCAAAGAAATCCATGCTGCCATGCTTTATAATCAAATTGTCAAAAGGAAGGATTTTGAAAAAGCAAGAGAAAATCAAAGAGCTTTTTATGTATAAGAGAGCACCCATAAAACCATCAGCAGACTTCTCCATAGATATCTTGCAAACCAGAAGGGAGTTAGTTGATAGATTCAGAGAATTAAAAAAACAAAAACAAAAAAACTGCCAAAAAAGAAGTGCAATCAAAATTATCCTTCAAAAATGAAGGTAATATAGACTTTGCCAGATAAACAAAAGCTGAGAGAGTTCATTACCACTAGACTTGCCTTGCAAGAAATGCCAAAGGAAGTCTTTTAAGTTGAAGTGAAGGGATTATAAACAGGAACACAAAAGCATATAAAAGTATAACGCTCACTGGTAAGGGTAAATATATAGACAAATACAGACTACCATACAAATGCAACAGTAGCATGTAAATCAATGTTAATTCTGATAAAGAAACTAAAATATGAATATAATATCTATGACTATTAAAATGTCACAGAAACACAATATAAAAGATGTAATTTGTGACATTACTACCACAAAATCTGTATCTGTTGAGAAGTAAAAGTGTATAGTTTGAAGTTATCAATTTAAATTTTTTTAACTATTAGATATTTTTTAAGCACTATGGTAACTACAAAGAAAAATACATAAAGACAACACACAAAAGAAAAGAATCAAAATATGTAACTGTAAGAAAGCACAAAGGAATAGATCTAGAGAAAAAAAAGAGAAAAAAAGATATATGACAAATGGAAAATAATCAATAAAATGACAACAGCAAGTCCTTCCCTATCAATAATGTCTTTCATTGTAAATTGATTAAAATTCCAAATCAGTAGAGTTACTGAGTGGACAAAAATAACAAGAAACAAATATATGCTGATTCTGATACTCACTTTATTTTTTTATCTTTCTATTTTTTTTAAATTATGAAAATATGATAACACATTTACAGGAGACTTGGAAAATACTGAACAAAGTTACATATAGTTCCACTATATATTACAATTGTTTATTTTAAATAGATAAATTAAGATTTTTAGTTGGAGTTTCCATATCAATCTCTCAAAAATTTATAGAATGAACGTACAGAGAAATAGAGTATAGTAGACCTGAAAAGCATTATGAACCAATTTGACATAATTAAGATTTATACAATTTTCACACAACTGTAGGATACAAATTCTATTCAAGTACCCATAGACTATAAACTAAGAGATACTGGAACATATCCAGAGACATAAGACCACGTACACAAATTTCATGGTCTAAAGATGCTGAAATCAAAGACTCTGTTCTCTTATTACTGGGAAATAATGATAGATATCAATAACAAAATATATTTGAAAATAATCCACATATTATCAAGTTCAGTGTGACATTTACCAAGAGAGATCTTTGACTTGGCCACTGAAAGCCTCAATAGAGTTAGAAGACTGAAAAAATACGGAGGGTGATTGCAGAAAAGAAAGCATTTAAATGAGAAA
>NW_011495029.1:5113229-5113567 GCF_000754665.1 Bison bison bison
CCACTCTCACCACTACTATTCAACATAGTTTTGGAAGTTTTGGCCACAGCAATCGGAGCAGAAAAAGAAATAAAAGGAATCCAAATTGGAAAAGAAGAAGTAAAACTCTGTTTGCAGATGACATGATCCTCTACATAAAGAACCCTAAAGACTCCACCAGAAAATTACTAGAGCTAATCAATGAATACAGTAAAGTTGCAGGATATAAAGTCAATACACAGAAATCCCTTGCATTCCTATACACTAACAATCAGAGAACAGAAATAGAAATTAAGGAAACAATTCCATTCACCATTGCAACGAAAAGAATAAAATACTTAGGAATATATCTACCTAAA
>NW_011495029.1:5113667-5115117 GCF_000754665.1 Bison bison bison
ATCAAAGATACATTAAAAATCCCATGTATTTGGAAATAAAATGTCCGCTTTAAATGAGGGGTTTATCTAGAAGCCATAACAAAGAAAATTAGAAAATGTTTATAATAGAATAAAACTGAAAAGAGAATTTACCATAATTTTTTGCATGTAGCTAAAGCTGATCAATGCAATTAGATAAAATGTGGAGTCTTGAATAAGGTATGAAAACAAATAATGGACATTAGTATAAAATTTTATAAGATTAAAACAAAATCTGTAGTTAAGAAATGATACTGTATCACATGGTAATTTCCTGTTATTTTGCAAAAGAATATTTCTTTATATTCTCAGAAATGGATTAGAAGGTTCAAGCCTCATTCAAAAAATTTTAATCACTAAGACAATGAAAACACAACAACCCAAAACCTGTGGGACACTGTAAAAGCAGTGCTGAGGGGAAAGTTCATAGCAATAAAGGCATACCTCAAATAACAAGAAAAAAGTCAAATAAATAACCTAACTCTACACCTAAAGCAACTAGAAAAGGAAGAAATGAAGAACCCCAGGGCTAGTAGAAGGAAAGAAATCTTAAAAATTAGGGCAGAAATAAATGCAAAAGAAACAAAAGAGACCATAGCAAAAAATCAACAAAGCCAAAAAGACTGGTTCTTTGAAAGGATAAATAAAATTGACAAACCATTAGCCAGACTCATCAAGAAACAAAGGGAGAAAAATCAAATCAATAAAATTAGAAATGAAAATGGAGAGATAACAACAGACAACACAGAAATACAAAGGATCATAAGAGACAACTATCAACAATTATATGCCAATAAAATGGACAACATGGAAGAAATGGACAAATTCTTAGAAAATTAAAACTTTCCAAAAGCAAACCAGGAAGAAATAGAAATTCTTAACAGACCCATCACAAGCACAGAAACTGAAACTGTAATCAGAAATCTTCCAGCAAACAAAAGCCCAGGTCCAGACGGCTTGACAGCTGAATTCTACCAAAAGTTTAAAGAAGAGCTAACACCTATTCTACTCAAACTCTTGCACAAAATTGCAGAGGAAGGTAAACTTCCAAACTCATTCTATGAGGCCACCATCACCCTAATACCAAAACTTGACAAAGATGCCACAAAAAGAAAACTACAGGCCAATATCACTGATGAACATAGATGCAAAAATCCTTAACAAAATTCTAGCAAACAGAATCCAACAACACATTGAAAAGATCATACACCATGACCAAGTGGAATTTATCCCAGGGATGCAACGATTCTTCAATATCTGCAAAGCAGTCAATGTAATACACCACATAAATAAATTGAAAAATAAAAGGGATATGATTATCTCAATAGATGCAGAGAAAGCCTTTGACAAAATTCAACATCCATTTATGATAAAAACTCTCCAGAAAGCAGGAATAGAAGGAACATACCTACAACATAATAAAAGCTATATA
>NW_011495029.1:5115217-5115586 GCF_000754665.1 Bison bison bison
AAAGATGCTCAACATCACTCATTATCAGAGAAATGCAAATCAAAACTACAATGAGGTACCATTTCACACCAGTCAGAATGGCTGGGATACAAAAGTATATAAGCAATAAATGCTGGAGAGGGTGTGGAAAAAAGGGAACCCTCTTACACTGTTGGTGGGAATGAAGACTAGTACAGCCACTATGGAGAACAGTGTGGAGATTCCTTAAAAAACTGGAAATAGAACTGCCATACGACCCAGCAATCCCACGGCAAGGCATACACACTGAGGAAACAAGAATTGAAAGAGACACATGTACCCCAGTGTTCATCCCAGCACTGTTTATAATAGCCAGGACATGGAAGCAACCTAGATGTCCATCAGCAGATG
>NW_011495029.1:5115718-5116113 GCF_000754665.1 Bison bison bison
AGAAATATAGATCAATGGAATAAAATAGAAAGCCCAGAGATAAATCCACACACCTATGGACACCTTAACTTTGACAAAGGAGGCAAGAATATACAATGGATTAAAAACAATCTCTTTAACAAGTGGTGCTGGGAAAACTGGTCAACCATTTGTAAAAGAATGAAACTAGAATCCTTTCTTACACCATACACAAAAATAACTCAAAATGGATTAAATATCTGAACATAAGACCAGAAACTATAAAACTCCTAGAGGAGAACATAGGCAAAACACTCTCCGACATACATCACAGCAGGATCCTCTATGATCCACCTCCCAGAATATTGGAAATAAAAGCAAAAATAAACAAATGGGACCTAGTTAAATTTAAAAGCTTCTGCACAACAAAGGAAACT
>NW_011495029.1:5116560-5117082 GCF_000754665.1 Bison bison bison
TATATATGGAATTTAGAAAGATGGTAATGATAACCCTGTATGTGAGACAGCAAAAGAGTCACAGATGTAAACAGTCTTTAGGACTCTGTGGGAGAGGGAGAGGGTGGGATGATTTAGTAGAATGGCATTGAAACATGTATAATATCATATAAGAAACAAATCACCAGTCCAGGTTTGATGCATGATATTGGATGCTTGGGGCTGGTGCATTGAGATGACCCAGAGGGATGGTACGGAAAGGGAGGAGGGGGTGTTCAGGATGGGGAACACGTGTATACCTGTTGTGGATTCATGTTGATATATGGCAAAACCAATACAATATTGTAAAGTAATTAACCTCCAATTAAATAAATTTATATTAAAATAAATTAATTAATTTTAAAAAGACAATAAACTTCCTAGATTTCAGCAGTAATACTAGATGCCAAAATACATGGGACTCTATAAAAATTGTGAGTTAATATAGATTAGAAATTAGCATTATATACATATTAAGTCAAACAAGTAGAATCAAAATGTCAT
>NW_011495029.1:5118179-5118603 GCF_000754665.1 Bison bison bison
AGTCCCATGGACTATCAAGAGTCTTCTCCAACACCACAGTTTAAAAGCATCAATTCTTCGGTGCTCAGCTTTCTTTATACTCCAACTCTCACACCCATAAATGACTACTGGAAAAACCATAGCTTTGACTAGACAGACATTTTTTGGCAAAGTAATATCTCTGCTTTTTTTTTTTCTTTTTAATTTATTTTTTTATTGAAGGATAATTGCTTTACAGAATTTTGTTCTTTTCTGTCAAACCTCAACGTGAATCAGCCATAGGTATACATAAACACCATCCCTTTTGAACCTCCTTCCTGTGTCTCTGCTTTTTAATATCCTGTCTAGGTTGGTCATAGCTTTTCCTTTTAACCTGGCTTTTTCACTCTCCTCTTTCACTTTCATCAAGAAGCTTTTTAGTTCCTCTTCACTTTCTGCCATAAGG
>NW_011495029.1:5118703-5119876 GCF_000754665.1 Bison bison bison
CTGGCAATCTTGATTCCAGCTTGTGTTTCTTCCAGTCCAGTGTTTCTCATGATGTACTCTGCATATAAGTTAAATAAGCAGGGTGACAATATACAGCCAAGTGCTACAGAAACTGAAAAATTAGTGTAAAGTTTCAGTGATGCAAGATCAAAAGCTTCTAAGGATCTGCTGTAGAACTTTGAACTTTTAGTTATCAATTCTGTACACTTAAATTTTTTAAGATGGTAGATATCATGTTATTTGTTTTTACTACAGCAAACAATGCCTGAATGAGCATTTGTCAAAGTAGACACTAGTTGCAGTCTTCATGAAGCTCACATTAAGTGGAAGATATGGACAAAAATAGTAATAGTTCAGCGTTAAATCATATAATATTAAATTCAGGGTACTAAGATAAAACATTGAAGGGATAACTAACCAAAACTTGTAAGAGAGATAGTAAGGGAAATCTTCATAGAAAACATGGTCCTCAGTTTGGGAAGGTGTTAGCTACATCAAGGGAATATGGAGTTAGGTGAAAGAGGGAAGTGTATTCAAGTTACATTTTTCTAACTTGGATAAATGCTTAAAGAAAGGAATTTAAAGTGGGGGGGGGAACTGCTTGTTATGTATGTCTGAAGATATAAGTTAAAGAGTACAAGGGTGAGAAAAAAGAGAGTGATCAAAGGAATATAAGGTTGGGAATATAAACAGAGACCATACGTTTAAGAGCTTGGTAAGTCATTAAAGGAATTTAGATTTTAAGAACCATTAGGAATCATTGACATTAAATAATACAATGATGTTGTCAGAGATGGGAAAGTGAGTTAGGAAACTGAAGTATGCCAGGTGATAGTCTATGGTGTGTGTGCTCAGTCGCTCAGTTGTGTCTGACTGTTTGCAACCCCATGGACTGTAGCCCACCAGGCTCCTCTGTCCATGGGATTTCCCAGGCAATAATACTGGGGCGAGTTGTCATTTCCTACTCCAGGGGATCTTCCTCACCCAGGGATTGAACCCACATCTCTTGCATCTCCTGCACTGACAGGCATATTCTTTACTGCTAGCGCCACCCTGGGAAGCCCCAGGTCTGTGGTGGTCTGAACTATTTAATATTGAATAGTTATTATTGTGGAAAAGGCAATGGCAGCCAACTTTAGTACTCTTGCCTGGAAAATCCCATGGACGAAGGAA
>NW_011495029.1:5119976-5122212 GCF_000754665.1 Bison bison bison
AGATTAAGTGATTGAATAGATGTAGAGGAGAGTGACAGTCAAGGATGATTCCTAGGTATGTAAATAAAGCAACTGAATCAGCGGTGTGTAATTCACTGAGACAGAGAATACATAATGAAGATCATGAATAGAAAGTGATAATACCAGAAATGTGGGAGAATCATCAGATTTTGGCAATTCATGTACAATGGATAATTTTTACTTGGGACTCTGAAATCAAGACTATTTTTTTTTCTAATTTAGAGTAGAAAGGTATAATTTCTATTTCTGAAATCTGAATGTCAGTGTATTATGAATATTTTGTAGTATATTTTCATTAGCACACTGATTCTCTTGTGTATTTATAGTACTTGATAGATATCTCTTATCTACCCCACTAATATTGGTAAATTTTACTAAGAAACCAAGCTGAAGGAAGATTTTAGCAAAGAAAAAAAGGCCCAATGAAAACAGTAGAATATCTGATTTTAGAATAGCCCAAATGTCAGTAATAATGAAGATATTCCAATAAAAACATAGAATTTATGTACGGCCTAGAGTTACTATTTTTTTCCTCCTTGTAAATACTTCTGAACAATATGTTTTATGGTTATTTGAAATTTATTCTCTGTTAGGAAGATATAGATGGCAAATTTTCTTTCATTGGTATCCAGAGGTTAATAAGACTTTCTGTCTGACTGTGGATTAAATATGAATAGAATTAGATATCAATGAAGCATTTGCTAATGAAAAAGAAAGATATTATAAAAAGACAGGGAAAAGAATCTGAAGGCTAAACATTGGTGATTCATTTGCTCTAATAACACTGATTCATGAATCAGTTCTAGCAATTAATTCATTTTCTCTGATGTGAGTCTTTGGAAAATAATGCTAGTCTTCTGTTAAATTTTTAAGCATCTGATGTAATCATTGCACTTTAATTTTGGATGGTATTTTAATAAGTAATTACTTGAGGTAGTCTAACCTATTTTGTGGTCAGCCTGTTTATTTAAGTGTTACAAACATACACATCTCCTGAAAAATAAAAACAAAAAAGCCCACTACATCTTATTTGTTATTTATACTATAGTGTTACATCTTCCCTTCCCTTCCCAGGCAAAACTTGTAAAAACTGCAATTTATAGTTACTTTATTCATTTTTTAACAGGCATGTTATTTGTCACTCATAATCTAGTTTGTAGTCTAAATGAAAAGGGAGTTTATTTTCAAATCCAAATGTTTCTTCTTACCCTCACTGGGCATTTGACATTGTTCACCAAAACCATTATAAACACTATATCATTTTAAAAACACAATTTCCCTGCCTATCATAACATTGCACTCCTCTGATTTGTCTTGTACCTAACATCTCTCCAATTGCTTGCAAAACTTGCCCCTCTCCATCTTTTTAGCTATAGCTAGTCCTTAAAGCTTTATCTCTTTCATTGCTACACTTTTCCCAGATGATTTGAAATATCACATACAGGCTGATGACTACCATATCTATAATTCTGGTCCTGCTGCCTTCTTCAAACTCCACGTTCACTTTGAAACATATGGCTTGGCATGTGTCTCCATGTAAATATCCCACTGGGGTCTTAAACTTGACATTTCTAATACCAAACTTACTGAGTCATGAAAGCTTTTCCTTCTCCTGTGTTCCAAATCTTTATTAATTGAGTTCTCACGATTAAAATCACTTATATTAGAAACATCATAGACATTTTTAACTCATCCCTTTCTTTCACTCCACATTCAATTTTGAGACCTTATCATCACGCTTTCAGAGTGTCTTTTATATCTATCTCTTCATTTCTATTTATGGCCCTACTTCATGTCTTTATTAACTCTTGCAATTGTTTTTCTTTTCTCTGTTATTTTTTCTAGAATTATTTCCACAGGTTAATTTATACCACTACTCATCTCAGAAATATGTTTAGCTTCTCCACTATATAGGAAAATAGATCTATATTCTTTAGCAAAGCATTCCAACATGTCTTGATCCAACAAACTCCCCAGTCTCAATTTCCACTAATCACTATACATATCCTATGTTATGCTCATTATGATTTATTTATACATTAACATGCCCAGTGTTTATTTTTTAATATAAATTTATTTGTTTTAATTGAAGGCTAATTACTTTATAATATTGTAGTGATTTTGCCATACATTGACATGGATCCACCATGGGTGTACATGTGTTCCTCATCCTGAAACCCCCTCCCACCTCCCTCCCCATCCCACCCATCTGGGT
>NW_011495029.1:5122976-5123378 GCF_000754665.1 Bison bison bison
ATACTCCATTGTGTATATATATGTACCATAGCTTTCTTATCCATTCGTCTGCTAATGGACATCTAAGTTGCGTTCATGTCCTGGCTATTATAAACAGTGCTTCAGTGAATATTGGGGAACATGTATCTCTTTCAATTCTGGTTTCCTTGGTGTTTATGCCTAGCAGTGGGATTGCTGGGTCATAAGGCAGTTCTATTTCCAGTTTTTTGAGGAATCCCACACTGTTGTCCATAGTGGTTGTACTAGTCTGCATTCCCATCAACAAGGTAAAAGAGTTCCCTTTACTCTGCACCCTCTCCAGAATTTATTCCTTGTAGACTTTTGGATAGCAGCCATTCTGACTGGTGTGAAATGGTACCTCATTGTGGTTTTGATTTGCATTTCTCTGATAATGAGTGATGT
>NW_011495029.1:5123849-5126149 GCF_000754665.1 Bison bison bison
CTTGAGGTTTTTTTTTTTTTTTTTGGTATTTTCATATAAATTGTGAAATTATTTGTTCTAGCTCTGTGAAAAATACCATTGGTAGTTTGATAGGAATTGCATTGTATCTATAGATTGCTTTGTGTAGTATACTCATTTTCACTATATTGATTCTTCTGATCCATGAACATGGTATATTTCTTCATCTATTAATGTGCTCTTTGATCTCTTTCACTGGTGTTTTACAGTTTTCTGTATAGAGGTCTTTTGTTTGTTTAGGTAGATATATTCCTAAGCATTTTATTCTTTTCGTTGCAATGGTGAATGGAATTGTTTCCTGAATTTCTTTTTCTATTTTCTTATTATTAGTCTATAGGAATGCAAGGCATTTCTGCGTGTGAATTTTATATCCTACAACTTTACTGTATTCATTGATTAGCTCTAGTTATTTTCTGGTGGAGTCTTTAGGGTTTTTTATGTAGAGGATCATGTCATCTGCAAATAGTGACAGTTTTACTTCTTTTCCAATCTGGATTCCTATTATTATTTTTTTTTTCTGTTCTGATTGCTGTGGAGAAAACTATGTTGAATAGTAGTGGTGAGAGTGGGCATCCTTGTCTTGTTCCTGACTTTAGGGGAAATGCTTTCATTTTTTCACCATTGAGGATAATGTTTTCTGTGGGTTTGTCATATATAGCTTTTATTATGTTGAGGTATGTTCCTTCTATTCCTGTTTTCTGGAGGGTTTTTATAATAAATGGATGTTGAATATTGTCAAAGGCTTTCTCTGCATCTATTGAGATAATCATATGGTTTTTATCATTCAATTTGTTAAGTGGTGTATTATGTTGATTGATTTGCAGATACTGAAGAATCCTTGCATCCCTAGGATATAGCCTACTTGGTCATGATATGTAATCTTTTTAATACGTTGTTGGATTCTGTTTGCTAAAATTTTGTTAAGGATTTTTGAATCTATGTTCATCAGTGATATTGGCCTATAGTTTTCTTTTTTTGTGCAATCTTTTTCTGGTTTTGTTATTAAGGTGATGGTGGCCTCATAGAATGAATTTAGAAGTTTACCTTCCTCTGCAATTTTCTGGAAGAGTTTGAGTAGAATAGGTGTTAGCTCTTCTCTAAATTTTTGGTAGAATTCAGCTGTGAAGATTTCTGACTACAGTTTCAGTTTCCGTGCTTGTGATGGGTCTGTTAAGAATTTCTATTTCTTCCTGGTGCAGTTTTGGAAAGTTGTACTTTTCTAAGAATTTGTCCATTTCTTCCAAGTTGTTCATTTTATTGGCATATAGTTGCTGATAGTAGTCTCTTATGATCCTTTGTATTTCTGTGTTTCTGTTGTGATTTCTCCATTTTCATTTCTAATTTTGTTGATTTGATTCTTCTGCCTTTGTTTCTTGATGAATCTGGCTAACGGCTTGTCAATTTTATCTTCTTAAAGAACTCACTGTTAAATTTGCTGATTTTTGCTACGGTCTCTTGTTTCTTTGCATTTATTTCTGCCCTATTTTTAAGATTTATTTCCTTTTACTAACCCTGGAGTTCTTAATTTTTTCATTTCCAGTTGCTTTATGTGTAGAGTTAGGTTATTTATTTGACTTTTTTCTTTAGGTAAACCTTGAGGTACTTCCCTGGTGGCTCAGACGGTAAAGCGTCTGTCTACAATGCGAGATACTGGGGTCCAATCCCTGGGCTTGGAAGATCCCTTGGAGACGGAAATGGCAATCCACTCCAGTACTCTTGCCTGGAAAATCCCATGGACACAGGAGCCTGGTAGGCTACAGTCCATGGGGTCGCAAAGAGTCATACATGACTGAGCAACTTCGCTTTCACTTTCAAGCCTTGAGGTATTTGTATGAATGTTCCCCTTAGCACTGCTTTTACAGTGTCCCATAGGTTTTGGGTTGTTGTGTTTTCATTTTCATTCGTTTCTATGCAAATTTTGATTTCTTCTGTGATTTGTTGGTTATTCAGCAGCATGTTGTTCAGCCTTCATATGTTGGAATTTTTAATAGATTTTCTCATGTAATTGACATCTATTCTTACTGAATTGTGGTCACAAAAGATGCTTGGAATGATTTCAGTTTTCTGAATTTACCAAGGCTAGATTTATGGCCCAGGATGTGATTTATCTTGGAGAAGGTTCCATGTGCACTTGAGAAAAAAGTGAAATTCACTGTTCTGGGGTGAAAGGTCCTATAGATATCAATTAGGTCTAAATGGCCTATTGTATCATTTAAAGTTTGTGTTTCCTTGTTAATTTTCTGTTTAGTTGATCTATCCATAGGTGTGTGTGAGGTATTAAA
>NW_011495029.1:5127804-5128427 GCF_000754665.1 Bison bison bison
GTGTCAGTATTCTGGTGGGTGGAGCTGGATTTCTTCTCTCTAGAGTGCAAAGAAGTGTCCGGTAGTGAGTTTTGAGATGTCAGTAGGTTTGGTGTGACTACATGCCCAGTATTTAATGACATAAAAACTTCTGATTCAGCTAAAATATCACCACTTTCATGAAGCTTTCTGCCAGTCAAAATCAATACCTTATGTTCTATATTCCTGTAAAATTTTATTTTTACCTCAGTTATAATACTTATATTCTTTTTACTTTGGTAGTTGCTAAAGTATCTAGATCTCAAAATAAATAAACTGCTGTATACACTGAACAGTGTTTGATTATTACTTAGAGTTTAAGTCCTTTAACAATATAATGCTATTTGGGTAAGAAAATATTTAATGTTACAATAACAGACAAAGAAGTTGATTATGAAACTGAGAGAGATGGCATGTGTTTTAGAAATCATACCTGATAAATTATTTTCTAACCAATTTCACAGTGACAAAATAATCATTATTGTTCAAAAGTTTCTTTTTTAGACATTAACATGTTATGTGTTAAATATGGTTTCTAAATCAGTTTGACCATAATTTTTCAAATCCTTCCTCCTTTAGTAACAGAATATGTAGTAATTGAAACA
>NW_011495029.1:5128527-5128874 GCF_000754665.1 Bison bison bison
ACTCTTTTTTTTATTTCTTCTAGGTCCCTGTTAAACCTTTCTTGCATCTTCTCAGTTCTTGTCTCCAGCTAATTTATCTGTAACTCCAATTTGTTTTCAAGGTTTTGGATAATTTTCACTATCAATATTTGGAATTCTTTATCAGGCAGATTCCCTAACTCTTCCTCTTTTGTTTGATTTGGTAGGCATTTATCCTGTTCCTTTGTCTGCTGGGTATTTCTCTGCCTTTTCATCTTGTTTGTATTGCTGTGTTTGGATTGGCCTTTCCGTATTCTGGCAGTTTGTGGTTCCTCTTTATTGTGGAGGTTCTTCACTGTGGGTGGGGTTGGATGGGTGGCTTGTCAAGG
>NW_011495029.1:5129185-5129525 GCF_000754665.1 Bison bison bison
GATTACGGTTTCAGTGTGTCTGCCCTCTGATGCCCTCTTGCAAAACCTACCATCTTACTTGGGTTTCTCTTACCTTGAATGTGGGGTATCTCTTCACGGCTTCTCCAGGAAAGCTCAGCTGCTGCTCCTTACCTTGGATGAGTCACCCTTCCTGACCTTGAACGTGGAGTAGCTGCTCTCGGCCCTCCTGCACCCATGCAACCGCCACTTCTTGGACATGGGGTAGCTTCTCTCGGCCGCCACCCCTGACCTCTGACGTGGGGTAGCTCTTCTTGTCAAGGCTATGATTTTTCCAGTGGTCATGTATGGATGTGAGAGTTGGACTGTGAAGAAAGCTGAG
>NW_011495029.1:5129625-5129961 GCF_000754665.1 Bison bison bison
GTGAAGGGACTCAGCCGTACATATATATGTATCCATTCTTCTTCAAACTCCCCTCCAATCCAGGCTGCCACATAATATTGAGCAGAGTTCCATGTGCTATACAGTAAGGCCTTGTTAAACCAACATAATCTTAATGTGTTAAAATTATGTCTTTGACAAAGCACCGAGTATCAACAGGAACAAAGCAATACATCATTCATTGAAAGCTATTTGGTTTTACCACAAACCAGATAACATATATTAAATTTGATTTATTCTTAGAAGAAAGAAGATAATCATCACTTACTTTTATTTTCAATCACAGTGACCTATGGATAACAGTATCTTTAGGACATG
>NW_011495029.1:5130292-5131153 GCF_000754665.1 Bison bison bison
TTAGGACATGCCTTTGGGATATGGGTTTGGCATTTATAATGTACTTTAGTGAAAATGAAAGTATTAGTCACTCAGTCATGTCTGACTCTTTGTGACCCCATGGACTGTAGCCCACTAGGCTCCTCTGTCCATGGGATTCTCCAGGAAAAAATATTGGAGTGGGTTGCTGTTCCCTTCTCCAGGGGATCTTCCTGACCTAGGAATCAAACTCAAGTGTCCTGCTTTGCTTGCAGACTCTTTACCATCTGATCCACCAGGGAAGTACAAAGCATGTACTTCAACCTACTCTGAAATATCATAATTTAAAAATCATTCTTAGGAATTGTTTGTACATTTTGGATTTCAACATTATAGGTCAGCCATCAAAGCCACCAATAGCCCTTGTAAATTATTTCATAGACCTTAGTTACAGTGTAGCCAGAATAATGGATATAGAGCTGAACAGCAATTCTCTTTGAGTAGACATGCTCCCTTTCTGACAGAGTAGGTATTCTTTGACATCTCTTCTCAAACATTTTCTTTTGAGTTTGTCTTTGAGTCATGGGGTAGTAAAAAAAAAAACTTTCTAGCTACAAAAGTGAAGTTTTGATAATCCTTCTTCAAATACATGAAAAGAAAATAATTTCAAACCGCAAATATCAAAATAACATCGAAATAAGTTTCTAATGATTTCTTTCATACAACATTTTCCTATTTTTCTTTGTGTTAGCTAAAAGACACACACCTGGTAAGAGACAATTATCTATGGGTCTCTCACTTTTCTGCATGACTTGCAAGGAGAGGCATTGTTTGCCTTTTTTCCAGACTACTTGTTTAAAAATATTTGTACAGTGAATTGCTTTAAAAGATAGAGACAATATC
>NW_011495029.1:5131381-5132791 GCF_000754665.1 Bison bison bison
TTTTTTTTTTTTTTTTTTTTTTTGTAATCCAGAATTCTCATGTCTTCTGACAGCCTCTATAAAATTTTGATAAGATAACTCATTAGCTTGTAAGTAGAATAAAATCTCAGATCCTTCAAAGTTCTAGACACATTCATAGATTCATTCTTTCATGTAAAGAAAGACAAAAAGAAGAAACAGCCTCTAGGCAACATTATCTTAGAACAGTGTTTTAAATGAAACAAAAATGAATGTGTTAATGCAGCTTTTCCTAGTGAAAATTCATTATCACCAATTGCAGGCTTCTTAGATAACTAATGCTATTCAAACATTATTTTTCCATTAATTTAATGATTAAATTGTTCTATAATTTCTTTTCATTTGCCCTCTGCATTTTCAGTCTATTTTAAGATTAGTTAAGAGAAAGACCAAGCCAGATACACTTATGTTCCCACACTAATGAGTACAAATATAGTTGTCTGACACTTCGCTGCTTTAGGAAATAATGACTTATTCCATAATGAACAGTGCTGTTCTCTGAGAAAGTGGGAAAAAAATACTTAGTTCATGGTAAGGAAGGTTATAGTTGTATGTCTGAATACATTTTAAAAATAAAAACTTACTATTATCTCTTTTGCATATGTCGATGTTTATTTATATCTGTAGTTTAAAAAGAAAAGATATAATATTACAGCAAACTTCAGAAAATACAGCTATTTTCTATACTCTTGCTTTTAATAGGGGGAAGCACTCTGTCTCTTCCTGTCATCCTTGCTTTGCTGAAGCCAACAGATTCGTGCAACCTGATTTCTAGCTTCTTTCTAAGAATGGTGAATTGGGTGGGCAAATAATTTGGAGGAAATTTCTATAGCAATTAAAAAATAGTAACCATGTATTTTGTTCCTATAGAAATTGTGTGAGTAACTATATCTTACACTGGTGATATTTGAGTTATTACTATAACCAACAAGATTTCAAAAATATTCTATTATTGAGAGGGATGTCATCAAAATTGTAAGATTTTGCATTTCATTATAACAAATAATATAACATGGCAATATCAATAACTTCCTAACTGTTCAGAAATCTCACAAATATGTAATTTTTGACTTTAAAATGAGATAAAAACTGGAGTTCATAATTCAGAAATTACAGAATTCATTGTTTCCCCAGATTACTCAAGCAGAGAAAAATTAGAATGAAGATATTTAGATCAAATTGCCAACATCCGTCGGATCAACAAAAAAGCAAGAGAGTTCCAGAAAAACATCTACTTCTGCTTCATTGCCTATGCCAAAGCATTTGACTGGGTGGATCACAACAGACTGTGGAAAATTCTTCAAGACATGGAAATACCAGACCACCTTACCTGGCTCTTGAGAAATCTGTATACAGGTCAAGAAGCAACAGGTAAAATCAGAAATGGAACAA
>NW_011495029.1:5132891-5133368 GCF_000754665.1 Bison bison bison
ATCAAGATTGCCAGGAGAAATATCAATAATCTCATATATGCAGATGATAAAATCCTTATGGCAGAAAGTGAAGAACTAAAGAGCCTCTTGATGAAAGTGAAGGAGGAGAGTGAAAAAGTTGCTTAAAACTCAGCATTCAAAAAACTAAGATCATGACATCCAGTCCTATTACTTCATGGCAAAAAGACAGGGAAACAATGGAAACAGAGACTTTATTTTGGGGAGCTCCAAAATCACTGCAGATGGTGACTGCAGCCATGAAATTAAAAGACACTTGTTCCTTGGAAGAAAATCTATGACTAACCTAAATACCATATGAAAAAGCAGAGACATTACTTTGCTACAAAGGTCTCTCTTGTCAAAGCTATGGTTTTTCCTGTAGTCATGTATAGATGTGAGAGTTGGAGTATAAAGAAAGCTGAGCACCGAAGAATTAATGCTTTTGAACTGTGGTGTTGGAGAAGACTCTTAAGAGTC
>NW_011495029.1:5133530-5136569 GCF_000754665.1 Bison bison bison
TATATTGGTGAAAAATAAAAGTATTGTTAAATATATTAGTTCAGTAATCAGTCATTACTTTTTTCAAAATTCTGTATCTTAATTGTCTTTGTATAGAAATTTCATTAAAATAAAATATTAATAATAACATAAATCATAATTGAAATAAATCCTAGTGATGGATCACATGTAGTCCCTAAAAAGCAGAAATGGTTTCTTTTTATCAACACAAGGGGCTCTCTGTGGTCAAATTTAATATTAAGATAGACATTAGAATCCCCAAAACTATGCAATTCAAGTATTGTATGATTTCTTTTTTAATATTTTTTTGGAAAATCAAATTTTGCATGAATTAAATTGCATTTGTAATCAGGTTGTATAAAAGTGAACACACACTATATTAGGCTGCTTATTAGTAATCTTTCACATTTCTGCTTTGCCTAACAGCCTCTTTTTCTCCTCCCTAACAGAATTATAGAACTGAGAGTTACAAGGGACCTTAGAGATCAGGTAACCAACTTGTCTTGAGAAGTAGTATTCACTGCAAATACCCATGACAGGTGATTTTCGAGCCTTTTCTTGAATAAGTTCAGCAATGAGGTGGAAAAGTCTAATGGCCATAGAAACAAAATTTTTTTTCACATAAGTTATTTTGTAAAACTAATTTATGTGGTGGAAACAATATAAAATATTGTTTCTTGCAATTATGACAGCATATTTAGAAAGGCAAGCAAACACATAATCTTTCTTTTAACCACATCATGTGACCTTAGTCCCCCAATTAGGGCAACCGGGGATTGAACTCAGGCCCTTGGTGGTGAAAGCAGGGTATGGGAGCAGGGGTCTTAACCACGGACTGCCAGGAAATTCCCCACATAATCTTATTGTTAAGGTTTATAAACATTCAAATATCTCATCAAAAATGGGCTAAACATAAACCTCTAAGCTAAATTCAAGATAAATGATAAGAAATTCAAAGACAATCATTGCATGTTTAAGTAGCATGTTACTGTATTTAATTTGGGGGGAATGCATTAATTAAGAAAAACATGCTTTCTATTTTTTACACTATCTTTTCCTCCTGAAAGTACACATTTCCACTACTGAGAATCTGATTATCAAGTTAAGGATCCACACATTTTTTCACTTTCCTCTCATTAATTTGACTCCTCACTTACAACAGAGCAGGCATGTTGGGAAGAGAAAGTAAAACTTTAAATATTAAATTTCTCATTCCTTAGAAGCTTGGATAAAACAATGTAGTTGAATAAAGGTAAATGTTGTTGGTGGAATGAGCTCTTTTTATTAGATACCAATTTTGTTATCCCTGTTTCTCTTGCTTACAGTCAGTAACTATGCTTAGGTTATGCTTATAAGAATACGTTCAGCAAGGAAATATAGGCATTATCTGTGTCTCTTTTAGCTGAAAGACTGTACAGATACAGTACAATAAAAGATGGTGAGATCTAAAAATAAGCTCATTTACTTTGAAAAGTTCTAAACATTTTAGAAAAATAGCTTGCAAAAGAAAAGATATATAGTAAGGTCTGGGGCCTTACTATACTTGATTTCAAAGGGAAGAGATATTATTTTATTTTGTATTGACAAGCCAAATGGCATCACTTTCCATTTTATATTCATGCTATTTTTAATACTGGCAAAGCTCCAAATTAAAAAGAGATTTAGTATGATTGATAAGTACAGATTTTATTGCAAAGTACTAATTTAAGTTGCTTCATCTTGTATTTGAAGTTTATAAACTCTACTCGGTCAGATAATCTAGAAAAAAAAATTTAGTTGAATACAAAATATACTTAGGATGAAAAGTGTGCTTGTATATGCTGAATATCATGTTCTTTTTTACATTTCTATTCACTTTAAATTATATACATTCCAAATTTACTTCTATAAAATAAAAGATATTAATAGATTGTAGGGCATTACATTAATTCTAATCATACACCAAGATTATAAATAACTAAATATAACATTTATTACTATATTCACAGTCATAAGTAATATATCAATACTACCATAACTCAAGAAAAATACTTTGTCCTAATCCATTCAATTAATAAAAGATAAGTAAAAATGGATATCAGCAGGTCATGGTGGAGAGGTCTGAAAGAATGTGGTCCATTGGAGAAAGGAATGGCAAACCACTTCAGTGTTCTTGCCTTGAGAACCCCATGAACACTAAGAAAAGGCAAAATGATAGGATACTGAAAGAGGAACTCCCCAGGTCAGTAGGTGCCCAATATGCTACTTGAGAACAGTGGAGAAATAACTCCAGAAAGAATGAAGGGATGGAGTCAAAGCAAAAACAATACCCAGTTGTGGATGTGACTGGTGACAGAAGCAAGGTCCTATGCTATAAAGAGCAATATTGCATAGGAACCTGGAATGTTAGGTCCATGAATCAAGGAAAATTGGAAGTGGTCAAACAGGAGATGGCAAGAGTGAACGTTGGCATTTTAGGAATCAGCGAATAAAATGGACTGAAAGACAGTGAAAGTGAAGTCGCTCAGGAAACAATAGAATGGGAAAGACTAGAGATCACTTCAAGAAAATTAGAGGTGCCAAGGGAACATTTCATGCAAAGATGGGCACGATATGGGAAATGGTACAGACCTAACAGAAGCAGAAGATATTAAGAAGAGGAGGAAGAATACACAGAAGAACTGTACAAAAAATATCTTCATGACCCAGATAATCACGATGGTGTGATCACTCACCTAGAGCCGGATATCCTGGAATGTGAAGTCAAGTGGGCCTGAGAAAGCATTACTGCAAACAAAGCTAGTGGAGGTGATGGAATTCCAGTTGAGCTATATAAAATCCTAAAAGATGATGCTGTGAAAGTGCTGCACTCAATATGTCAGCAAATTTGGAAAACTCAGCGGTGGCCACAGGACTGGAAAAGGTCAGTTTTCATTCCAATCCCAAAGAAAGGCAATGCCAAAGAATGCTCAAACTACCGCACAATTGCACTCATCTCACGTGCTAGTAAGGTAATGCTCAAAATTCTCCAATCCAGGCTTCAGCAATACATGAACCGTG
>NW_011495029.1:5136669-5137309 GCF_000754665.1 Bison bison bison
ATGGACATCACCAGATAGTCAACATCGAAATCAGATTGATTATATTCTTTGCAGCCAAAGATGGAGAAGCTCTATACAGTCAGCAGAAACAAGACCAGGAGCCGACTGTGGCTCAGATCATGAACTCCTTATTGCCAAATTTAGACTGAAATTGAAGAAAGTAAGGAAAACCACTAGACCATTCAGGTATAACCTAACTCAAATCCCTTATGATTATACAGTGGAAGTGAGAAATAGATTTAAGGGCCTAGATCTGATAGATAGAGTGCCTGATGAACTATGGACTGAGGTTCGTGACATTGTACAGGAGACAGGGATCAAGACCACCCCCATGGAAAAGAAATGCATAAAAGCAAAATGGCTATTGGGGCAGGCTTTACAACTAGCTGTGAAAAGAAGAGAACTGAAAAGCAATGGAGAAAAGGAAAGATATAAGCATCTGAATGCAGAGTTCCAAAGAATTGCAAGAAGAGATAAGAAAGCCTTCTTCAGCGATCAATGCAAAGAAATAGAGGAAAACAACAGAATGGGAAAGACTAGAGATCTCTTCAAGAAAATTAGAGTACCAAGGGAACATTTCATGCAAAGATGGGCTCTATAAAGGACAGAAATGGTACAGACCTAACAGAAGCAGAAGATA
>NW_011495029.1:5137409-5137723 GCF_000754665.1 Bison bison bison
GTGGATCACAATAAACTGTGGAAAATTCTTCAAGAGATGGGAATACCAGACCACCTGACCTGCCTCTTGAGAAACCTATATACAGGTCAGGAAGCAATGGTGAGAACTGGACATGGAGCAAATAGGAAAAGTTTGAAGGGTATCTCCTGACTGCCGCCCCTCATGATCTTGAACGTGGAGTAGCTCCTCTAGGCCCTCCTGCTCCTGGGCAGCCACTGCTCCTTGGAGGTGGAGTTGCTCCTCTTGGCCGCTGCCCCTGGCCTCGGGCGTCGGGTACCTCCACCCGGTCGTCACCCCTGACCTCACACGTGGGG
>NW_011495029.1:5138508-5139722 GCF_000754665.1 Bison bison bison
GGAAACAGTGTCAGACTTTATTTTTGGGGCTCCAAAATCACTGCAGATGGTGACTGCAGCCATGAAATTAAAAGACGCTTACTCCCTGGAAGGAAAGTTATGACCAACCTAGATAGCATATTGAATAACAGAGACATTACTTTGCCAACAATGGTCCGTCTAGTCAAGGCTATTGTTTTTCCAGCAGTCATGTATGGATGTGAGAGTTGGACTATGAAGAAAGCTGAGCACTGAAGAATTGATGCTTTTGGAGCTGTGATGTTGGAGAAGACTCTTGAGAGTCCCTTGGACTGCAAGGATATCCAACCAGTCCATTCTAAAGGTGATCAGTCCTGGGTGTTCTTTGGAAGGAATAATGCTAAAGCTGAAACTCCAGTACTTTGGCCACCTCATGCGAAGAGTTGACTCATTGGAAAAGACTCTGATTCTGGGAGGGATTGTGGGCAGGAGGAGATGGGAACGACAGAGGATGAGATGGCTGGATGGCACCACTGACTCGATGGATGTGAGTCTGAGTAAACTCCGGGAGTTGGTGATGGACAGGGAGGCCTGGCATGCTGCAATTCATGGGGTCACCAAGAGTCGAACATGACTGAGCGACTGATCTGATGTGAAACCTTGTGAATCTAGACCATTATTGATGAAATCTATGTCTGTATCTATCTCTATAGTATACATCTACAGTGAGAGCAGAGTTATGTGTTCTGCATATATAGATATATGAAGTGAAACATATACATAATATATATGAATTCGGGAAAATGCTTAAATTCTGAATGCTTTTGTTTTTTGTCACTTTACTAACACTACTCCCAGACAACTGCTTTCTTCTTATACTCTTCCAAGGGCCCTCATACACTAAGTCATCCTTCATTATAAAATTCCATCTGATATAATAAGAGCTAAAACTGTTGTAGTGAATAAAGCAATTCTTTTTATTCATTTATTTAAAAACAACTAATTAAATGAAATTATAAATACAATCTAACTACTGAATCAGGATTATCTAATACACTCTTTATTTTGCAAAAGAGAAAGGCTATAATTAATATTCAGTAAATTGATATCCTAATAATTGGAACCAAGAATTGCTGAAGTTTTCATATTACATCTTCAGCTTTTCAAGGTTCCCTCTCTAGAACACCATTAAGGAGGTATATCGTTTTCTTTAATCCTACTTGCTCTTACCTTTGCCTTTACTGATTTGGCATAGG
>NW_011495029.1:5139822-5140610 GCF_000754665.1 Bison bison bison
AGCTAATCCACCAAGGAGAGCAATAGGAAAGAAATCCCAGAAGTCCAGATACAAAGGCATATGGAGAAGTGGCTGCATTTAAAATTTTTACCTAATGACAACTACTGTTCTATGTATAATTGCTACTGTGGATCAGACATGTCCAATTCTATCCTACTATTTGGTAGGATAGCTACTATTTGAACAAATATAATTTATGAACTAAAGTAAATCTTTGCTTACACTTTTCCCATGTAATGGAATTCAACATTTGTAAAGTATCTGTTATATATAAGGCTTTTGGTTGGGCCTAAGGGTAAGAAAAGATGAAGATGTAATGTTTACCCTCAAAGTATTTTTAATATAGTAATAAAATCAATAAAATTGATATTCTATATATTATATATGTTTTATATATACATTCATATGGCATAGAAGCAAAAATGTGGTAAGATTATTACTTGGGCCTGGGGAGCTCCAGAAAGGCACCATTATGCTGTGAAGAATGGGTCAAATTCTGAGTAATAGGTATTTAAAACAGAGAGAACAATGTGAACAAGGGCACAGAAGTGGGAAGTATAGAGTCCAGTTTGTTTGATCCATGAACTAGATGCTAAAGCAGCAGCTGTAAAATCAGGAATGGTAATTAAAATTTTGATGTCTCATTAATCATTTACTTGTTTTATGCATCATGCTGTCTGAGTCATATCTAAACATAAATTTACCTAGCCCAAGGCCAAGATAACAAATGTATTCTTTTATATTTTGTATAAATAAAATTCCAGAAAAACATCTACTTATACTTCACT
>NW_011495029.1:5141111-5141470 GCF_000754665.1 Bison bison bison
TATCAAAAAGCAGAGACATTACTTTGCTGACAAAAATCCGTCTAGTCAAAGCTATGGTTTTTCCAGTAGTCATGTATGGATGTGAGAGTTGGACCATAAAGAAGGGTGAGTGGTGAAGAACTTTTGAACTGTGGTGTTGGAGAAGATTTGAGAGCCCCTTGGACTGCAAGGAGATCAAATCAGTCTATCCTAAAGGAAATCAATCCTGAATATTCATTGGAAGGGCTGATGTTGAAGCTGAAACTCCAATACTTTGGCCACCTGATGTAAAGGACTGACTCATTGGAAAATACCCTGCTGCTGGGAAAGATTGAAGGCAGGAGGAGAAAGGGAAGGAGAATATGAGATGGTTGGATGGC
>NW_011495029.1:5141676-5142759 GCF_000754665.1 Bison bison bison
ATTATTAGGGCATAATTACCCTGAAGCATGATTACAATATGTGCATCATTAAGTAAATGCCAGATTTACTTTGCTATGTTTTATTTCATTATAACTGGTAATTACAAAGGTGTTTAGTAGGTTTTCATGGATTTCTGGATACCACAGCACAATTTCTGGTAATGTAACAAAAGTGTATATGCAACTCTTTTTTTTTTTTTTTTAATTGAGAAATTTTCTTTGGAGGAAAAAAAATAAAGTTTGAGAAAAATAGGCTGGAAAAAAATACTGCAACTCAAATCACCAGTAGCAAAGGTTAACTTCTTTGATTTATAAAATGCTCTTTCCATTCAAAAAGAAAGAGAGACAAGATGGCAGAGGAGCATGTGTATGTGGATCACATCTCTCTCCATTAGGAATACACCTTCAGATACAGAAGATCTTACAGAACCCAGTTGAGAGTGTGCAGGAGTCCCTGACCACCAGAAGAAAATATATAGATGCACAGAAAACTCGGTAGAACAAAGGAAGGAGAGGGAAAAGAGGAGAGTGAGTAGCACTGGACTTGAACCTGGGGGGATAAGGGAACTGAAGCAGGGGTGAGATCTCCACATCAGAGTATCTGTACTGCCTCCATACTCAATCCTCACTTGCCAGAGGCTAGAAAAAACCCTAATACTGCCATATCTCCTGCTCTAGGGGCTCCCAAGGTACCTTCAATCCAAGAAACTGTGTCAACTCCACACCTGATCCTCAATGGAGCAGACCCAAGTCCTTCAATGCAACTTTAGGAGCAAACTCCTGTGGATGATCCACATGCAGAGATGTGGATAAAACTACAGTTGAACTCCAGGGGCAGAATGGCCAAGGAAGGGGATCAAAAACCTTTTAATCAGCTGTACAAACTGCAGGTTAAATCTACATGATCAACAAGGTAGACTCTGTGTCTATGGAATACATAAAAGGACAATGAGATTTCCCACAAAAGAAAACACATTAGTTCTAGTAGCTGTGGTCATTGGAGGAAAGAAAAGGCAGCAGTAGGGCCAGATTAGAGTCTGAGCCATCCCCACAGCAGATCCAGAGGCCAGTCCAGTGTTGGAG
>NW_011495029.1:5142859-5143933 GCF_000754665.1 Bison bison bison
ATGGATGTGAGTTTGAACAAACTCCAGGAGATGGTGAAGGACAAGGAAGCCTGGCATGCTACAGTCCATGGGGTCACAAAGTGTTGGACACAACTGAGTGACTGAACAACAGCGTATTTTATATTTTATAGGTTAAATTTTCCATTTGGCTTATGATCCAATTTGTGTATGGTTTGTGGAATTTATGAGTTTCGTTTCTTTTTCTTCTTCCCCACTTCATTCTCTTCTTTTATCCTCTTCCTCTTCTTCTGCTTGACATAGATCTGTCCAGTTGTTGCAGCACCATTTATTGAGCAGACCATTCTTTCTTTATTTACTACTTTGGGTTTTATTTACAGTTTTGTTGAAAATCATTTGACTATACATGTGTAAGTCTGGGCTTCCCTGGTGGCTCAGACAGAAAATAATCTGCCTGCAATGTGGGACACCTGGGTTCAATCCCTGGGTTGAGAAGATCCCCTGGAGAAGGGAATGGCTACCCACTTCAGTATTCTTGTCTGGATAATCTTATGGACAGAGGGGCCTGGCAGGCTATATAGTCCATGGGGTCTCAAAGAGTTGGACATGACTGAGTGACTTTCATTTCCTTCACTCCTGTACTGTATTGTAAGTTTATTTCTTATATCCCTTATGCATTCCATTGATCTACTTATCTTTTTTCCCAAAACTACATTGACGTCAATAGTGATTTATGCTCAATCTTGAAGTCAGGTCATCTCAGTCCTATAATTCTTTTTCAAAATTGTTTTGTACACCCTCATTCTTAAACCTCAGTGATAATTCTCTCTTCTTTGACAAATATCTAATGATACAATGTGTGGAGATCATGCTTTTTCAAACTCTATAGTTCCTGAAACAGCTTTTTTTTTTTTTAAACTTGATTGAGTAAAAAAAAAAAAAAAACACAAGCCAACAGATTTTTTAGAATTCTTCAGGACATGTTGTAGACTCAGAAGAAAGTAACAATAGGATTCAAATCAATTATAAAATATGTACAATGAAAAGAATAAAAAGTCATCAGTAATGCTTATTACAGAAGGGAAAAATTAATTCAGTCACAAGAAAATAGCTTAC
>NW_011495029.1:5144033-5144454 GCF_000754665.1 Bison bison bison
AGGGAGGCAGGGTGTAATGTGACTCACAGCAAGTAAAAGGAGGCTGACAGATGAGATCAGAGAAAAACACTTATTATTATTTTTACATTTTGATTTGTTCTCTGGTTGTTGTTTTTTTTTTTTCTTCTTCTTCTTTTTTCTGTTTTGCAGTGGTTTTTTATTTTATTTTTGCTATTAGCTCTGTTTAGTAGTAGTAATAGTAATACTAGTTTAGTTGCTAAGTCATGTCCGACTCTTGTGACCCCATAAACTGTAGACTGCCAGGCTCCTCTGTCCATGGGATTCTCTAGGCAAGAATACTGGAGTGGGTTACCATTTACTTCTCCAGGGGATCTTCTCAACTCAGGCATTGAACCCGGATCTCCTGCACTGCAGTCAGATTCTTTACTAACTGAGCTACCAAGGAAGCCCAACTCTATTT
>NW_011495029.1:5144554-5145908 GCF_000754665.1 Bison bison bison
CCAATATCACTGATGAACATAGATAGCAAAAATACCTTAACAAAAATTCTAGGAATCAGAATCCAACAACACATTAAAAGATCATACCCCATGACCAAGTGGGCTTTATCCCAGGGATGCAAGGATCTTCAATATCCGCAAATCAGTCAATGTAATACACCACATTAACAAATTGAAAAATAAAAACCATATGATGATCTCAGTAGATGCTGAGAAAACCTTTGAAAAAATTCAACATCCATCTATGATAAAAACTCTCCAGAAAGCAGGAATAGAAGGAACATACCTCAACATAATAAAAGCTATATATGACAAACCCACAGCAAATATTATCCTCAATAGTGAAAAATTGAAAGCATTTCCTCTAAAGTCAGGAACAAGACAAGGGTGTCCACTTTCACCATTACTATTTAACATAGTTTTGGCCACAGCAATCAGAGCAGAAAAAGAAATAAAAGGAATCCAAATTGGAAAAGAAGAGGTAAAACTCTCACTATTTGCAGATGACATGATCCTCTACTTAGAAAACCCTAAAGACTTCACCAGAAAATTACTAGAACTAATCAATGATTATAGTAAAGTTGCAGGATATAAAATCAACACACAGAAATCCCTTGCATTCCTATACACTAATAATGAGAAAACAGAAAGAGAAATTAAGGAAACAATTCCATTCACCATTGCAACGGAAAGAATAAAATACTTAGGAATATATCTACCTAAAGAAACTAAAGACCTATATTCAGAAAACTATAAAACACTGGTGAAAGAAATCAAAGAGGACACTAATAGATGGAGAAATATACCAGGTTTATGGATTGGAAGAATCAATATAGTGAAAATGAGTATACCACCCAAAGGAATTTATAGATTCCATGCAATCCCTATCAAGCTACCAATGGTGTTCTTCACAGAGCTAGAACAAATAATTTCACAATTTGTATGGAAATACAAAAAACCTAGAATAGCCAAAGCTATCTTGAGAAAGAAGAATGGAACTGGAGGAATCAACCTGCCTGACTTCAGGCTCTACTACAAAGCCACAGTTATCAAGACAGTATGGTACTGGCACAAAGACAGAAATATAGATCAATGGAACAAAATAGAAAGCCCAGAGATAAATCCACACACATATGGACACCTTGTCTTTGACAAAGGAGGCAAGAATATACAATGGATTAAAGACAATCTTTTTAACAAGTGGTGCTGGGAAATCTGGTCAACCACTTGTAAAAGAATGAAACTAGAACACTTCCTAACACAATACATAAAAATAAACTCAAAATGGATTAAAGATCTAAACGTAAGACCAGAAACTATAAAACTCCTAGAGGAGAACATAGGCAAAACACTC
>NW_011495029.1:5146008-5146892 GCF_000754665.1 Bison bison bison
AGAACTCTAGACTGTCAGAGAACTCCTGACCCCAGAAAGTATTAATTAGTGAGAGGTACCATACAGGCCTAAACCTATTTCAAAGACCCAACATCACCTAACTGCCAGCAACACATAGCACAGGATGTCTCACTCAAACAACAAGCAAGGAAAAAAACACAAACCAAATCATCAGCAGAGATGCTTCCCACAGATACCCCCAAAACATACTACTTCACACAGCCCTGCCCATCAGAGGGAAAGATAAAATGCACCTACTCCCACCAGAACACAGGCACACATCCTTCCCAACATGAAACCTACTCAAATCACTGGACTAACCTCACCCACCAAAGGCAGAAACCAAAAATAAGAAGGAATACGATTCTAAAGCCTGGGAAAAGGAGACTTCAAACACTCTAAGTTAGGGGGGGGGAAATGCAAAGAAATACTGCAAAATGAAGGAACAAGGTAAAAACACAAAACCACATAAATCAAGAGGAAATATGCAAACTACCTGAAAAATAATTCAGAGTAATGATAGTAAAGATGATCTAAAATCTCAAGAATAGAGTGGAGAAAATGCAAGAATTAATTATCACATTTAGCAAGGACATAGAGAAAGAGAGATGAACAGCAAAATTACTGAAATTAAGTACTCTAGAAGGAATCAATAGCAGAACAACTGAGGCAAAGGAACAGATAAGAGAGCTAGGAGATAGAATGGTAGGAATAGCAGCTGAAGAGCAGAATAAAGGAAAAAGAATGAAAAGAATTGAGGATAGTCTCAGAGACCTCTGGTACAATATTAAATGCACCAACATTCAAACTATAGGGGTCCCAGAAGAAGAGAAAAAGAAAAGATATGAGAAAATTTTTGAAGAGATCATAGTTGAAAACTTCTG
>NW_011495029.1:5146992-5147472 GCF_000754665.1 Bison bison bison
GATACTGGATGCTTGGGGCTGGTGCACTGGGACGACCCATAGGGATGGTATGGGGAGGGAGGAGGGAGGAAGGTTCAGGATGGGGAACACATGTATACCTGTGGAGGATTCATTTCGATATTTGGCAAAACTAATACAATATTGTAAAGTTTAAAAAAAAATAAAATAAATAAATTGTCTAAATACAGATTCCTTTGAGCAGGTAAAATATTGATTAGAAATTGTATTGG
Source organism: Bison bison bison (assembly GCF_000754665.1). Classification (NCBI taxonomy): domain Eukaryota; kingdom Metazoa; phylum Chordata; class Mammalia; order Artiodactyla; family Bovidae; genus Bison; species Bison bison. The sequence continues at coordinate 5,147,223 of NW_011495029.1, forward strand.
TGAAGGGTTTTTCACTTGTTGGGCCAATGTTTGCTGCTAAATTTCCATATTCCTTACGTACTGTGTCCTTGTCAGTGTATTGATTAATATAATTGGTATATAGGAATGTAAGTAGTAGCTTTAAGGTTTGTAACCTTGGACCCTTGAGTTAATTCTTTTTCTTGTTATAGCCCACCACACCTTTGCCCTATAGGAATGCAACTTTATCTAATGCTTTTGGAGGGTGGCGCCTGACTTTAGAATAATCACC
>NW_011495029.1:5147572-5148265 GCF_000754665.1 Bison bison bison
ACAACTTAAGGTATAAAAACTACTTTGGAAAATAAAGTGCAGGCCTTGTTCACCAAAACTTGGTCTCCTCATGTCGTTCTTTCTCTCACCTTCCGGCTGAATTCCCATCTTGAGCGTGGAGGCTCGTCAAGCCTACTAATTTTGCCTGGTCTTCTAAGATCTGACCGGGGAGGCTTTAGTGTCTCCTCTCCTTCAGGAGAACAGGAGGATGCCTGCAGCCTACGTAGGTGATGCAAATTCCTTATTTTGGAATTTTATTAGCTTTCCACATAAACCAAGTTATTCAGCCTTTTTTCTCCACTGAATTTTCCTGCTGAGCTATCCTTATTCTATTACTCTTTATATCTCTAATTAACATTTAATTAAAGCTATTGTATCCAGTTCGCTGATGCTGTCCCTGCTTTGAATTCCCTGGATCCACCAGGGCTGGACCCCTGCAGTTATTCTTTTACATATATATTTTTTCATACCCTTCTATTTAACTTTGTTTTTCTATTTTTTTCTTTCCTTCCTCTTTATTTATTTCACCATGTTTGCTAGTTTTGTTTTCTTTGCTTTATTACCCAGTTGGAAATCTGCTTCGTTTTGTTTTCCAGTTTGTGTTTTAGTTAGTTTTGCTTTTAATTGGTTGATATCATTTTTGAGTTCCTTTGCTTGCCAGGTGACTCTCTTGCACTTTATTTTTTTGGATTC
>NW_011495029.1:5148365-5150611 GCF_000754665.1 Bison bison bison
AAAAGATATGAGAAAATTTTTGAAGAGATCATAGTTGAAAACTTCCTTAATGTGGGAGAGGAAATAGTCAGTCAAGTATAAGAACAGAGAGTCCCATACAGGATAAATCCAAAGAGAAACACGTTGAAACACATACAAATCACACTAACAAAGATCAAACACAAAGAAGCTATATAGTAAGGATCCCTACATAATTATCAAAGGATCAAACCAAGAAGACATAACAATTATAAATACTTATGCATCCAACATATAAGCACCTGAATACGTAAGGCAAACACTATCAGACATAAAAGGGGAAACTGACCATAACAAAACAAGTAGTAGGGGACTTTAATATCCCACTTACAGCAAAAGACAGATAACCAAAACAGAAAATTATTAAGGAAACACAAGCCTTAAATGACACATTAGACCAGATGAACCTAATTGATATCTTTGGGACATTTCACCTAAATGCATAAGAATTTTTTCTTATTAAGTACACATGGAACATTCTCCAGGATAGACCACATCTTGGGTCATAAATCAAGCCTCAGTAAATTTAAGAAAATTAAAATTGTACCAAGCATCTTTTCTGACCTCAACACTATGAAACTATATATTAGGCACAGGAAAAAATGCAAAAAATGCAAACACATTGATATTAAACAATGTGTTTCTAAATAACGAACAGGTTACTGAAGAAATAAAAAGAGAAATAAAAAAAGTTCCTAGAAATAAATGATAAGGAGAACACAATGACTCAACTATGAGATGCAGCATAAGCTGTTTTAAGAGGGAAGTTTATAGCAATAAAATCCTACCTCAAAAAGCAAGAGAAACATCAAATAGATAACCTAACTTTACATCTAAAACAACTAGAAAAATAACAACAAAAATCCCACAGTTAGTAGAAAGAAAGAAATCATAAACATCAGAGCAGAAATAAATCAAAGGAAAGAGACAATAACAAAAATCAGTAAAACTAAAAGCTTGTTCTTTGAGAAGATAATATTGACAAACCATTAGCTAGATTCATCAAGAAACAAAGGGAGAAGAATCAAATCAACAAAAGTAAAAATGAAAAAGGAAAGGTTATAACAGGCAATGCAGAAATACAAAGAATCATAAGAGACTATTAAGAGCAACTACATGCTAATAAGATCAACAACCTAGTGGAAATGGACAGATTATTAGAAAAGTTCAAGCTTCCAAGACTGAAGCAGGAATAAATAGAAATTATGAACAAGCAAATCACAAGCACTGATACCAAAACAACTGTGATCAAAAATCTCCCAAAAAGCAAAAGCCAAAGCCAGATGGCTTCATATGTGAATTCTATCAAATATTTAGAGAAGAGTTAATGCTTATCTTTCTCAAACTCTTCCAAAATTTGCAAAGGAAGGAAATATTCCAAGCTTATTCTATGAGGCTACAATCACCCTGATACCAGAACTAGATAAAGACATCACACAAAAAAGAAAATAACAGGCCAATATCTCTGATGAAAATAGATGCAAAAATCATCCACAAAATTCTAGCAAACTAAATTCAACAACATATTAAAAAGATCATACACCATGATCAAGTCAGGTTTATCCCAGGGATGCAAGTATTTTTCAAAACACTCTAAGTAATCAATGTGATACAATATTAACAAATTTAAAAATAAAAGCCATATGATAATCTCAATTATCTCAAAAGCTTGTGAAAATTCAGCACCCACTTATGATTAAAAAAAACCTTCAAAAAATGGGCATAGAAGAAACCTACCTCAACATAATGAAAGCTATATATGATAAACACACATCAAACATTATTCTCAATGGTGAAAAACTGAAAGCATTTCCTCTAAGATCAAGAACAAGATAAGGGTGTGCTCTCTCTCCACTATTATTCAATACAGTTTTGAAAGTCCTAGGTTCTGCAATCAGAGAAGAAAAAGAAGAAAAGAAATCCAGATTGGAAAAGAAGTAAAACTCTCATTGTTTGCAGACAACATGATGCTATACACAGAAACCCTAAAGATACCATCAGAAAATTACTAGAGCTTATCAGTCAATTTAATATATTCAAACTCTACAGAAATCACTTGCATTCCTATACACTAACAATGAAAAATCAGAAAGAGAAATTAAGGAATCAACCACTTTCACTATGGCAACAAAAAAAAAATAAAGTATTTATGAATAAACCTACCTAAGGAGACAAAACAGCTGTATACAGGAAACTAAAAGACCCTGAAGAAAGAAAGCAAAGATTAC
>NW_011495029.1:5150711-5151493 GCF_000754665.1 Bison bison bison
AGCTCAACTCCAGAAAAATAAATGAGCCAATCAAAAAATGGGCCAAAGAACTAAATAGACATTTCTCCAGAGAAGGGGCTAACAAACACATGAATAAGCTCAACATCACTCATTATCAGAGAAATGCAAATCAAAACCACTATGAGGTACCATTTCACGCCAGTCAGAATGGCTGCGATCCAAAAGTCTACAAGCAATAAATGCTAGAGAGGGTGTGGAGAAAAGGGAACCCTCTTAAACTGTTGGTGGGAATGCAAACTAGTACAGCCACTATGGAGAACAGTGTGGAGATTCCTTAAAAAACTGGAAATAGAACTGCCTTATGATCCAGGAACCCACTGCTGGGCATACACACTGAGGAAACCAGAAGGGAAAGAGACACGTGTACCCCAATGTTCAACGCAGCACTGTTTATAATAGCCAGGACATGGAGGAAACCTAGATGTCCATCAGCAGATGAATGGATAAGAATGCTATGGTACATATACACAATGGAGTATTACTCAGCCATTAAAAAGGATACATTTGAATAAATTCTAATGAGGTGGATGAAACTGGAGCCTATTATACAGAGTGAAGTAAGCCAGAAAGAAAAACACCAATACAGTATACTAACGCATATATATGGAATTTAGAAAGATGGTAACAGTAACCCTTTGTAGGAGACCACAAAAGAGACACTTATGTATAGAACAGTCTTATGGACTCTGTTGGAGAGGGAGAGGGTGGGAAGATTTGGGAGAATGGCATTGAAACATGTAAGATATCATGTATGAAACGAG
>NW_011495029.1:5153424-5153955 GCF_000754665.1 Bison bison bison
TCTAATGAGGTGGATGAACCTACAGCCTATTATACAGAATGAAATAAGTCAGAAAGTGAAAGACAAATATTGTATACTAATGCATACATATGAAATCTAGAAAGATGGTATCAATTTTCAGGGCAGCAATGTAGACATAGACAAAGAGAACAGATTGTGGACACAGTGAGGAAGGAGAGGGTGGGACGAATTGAGAGAATAGCATGGAAACATAGACATTACCACATGTAAGACAGATAGCAAGTGGGAATTTGCTGTGTGACACTGGGAGCTAAACTCAGTGCTCTATGACAACCTAAAGGGGTGAGATTGGGTGAGAGGTGGGAAGGAGGTTCAAGAGGGAGGGGATTTATGTACACCTATGGCTAATTCATGTTGATGTATGGCAGCTGCTACTGCTGCTGCTAAGTCGCTTCAGTCGTGTCCGACTTTGTGAGACCCCATAGACGGCAGCACACCAGGCTCCCCAGTCCCTGGGATTCTCCAGGCAAGAACACTGGAGTGGGTTGCCATTTCCTTCTCCAGTGCATG
>NW_011495029.1:5154055-5155408 GCF_000754665.1 Bison bison bison
AAAGATTACATAAACAGATGGAGAAATATTTCATATTCCTGGGTTGGAAGAATCAATAGTATGAAAATGACTGTATTACTAAATGTAATCTACAGAGTCAGTACAATCACTATCAAATTACCAATGGCATTTTTCACAGAACTAGGCCAAATATCTCAAAGTTTGTATGGAAACACAAACAACCCCAAATAGCCAAAGCAATCTTGAAAAAGAAGAATGGAGTTGGGGGGATCAACCATCCTGTCTTCAGACTATGCTACAAAGCTACATTCATCACGAAGAGAGTATGGTTGACAAAAAAGCAGAAATATGGACGAATGAAACAAGATAGAAAGCCCAGAGATAAACCCATGCACCTATGGATGCATTATCTTTGACAAAGGAGGCAAGAATATACAGTGGAGAAAAGACAGTCTCTTTAATAAGTGGTGCTGGGAAAATGAGACACCTACATGTAAAAGAATGAAATTAGAATACTTCCTAACACCTTACACAAAGATAAACTCAAAATGGACAAAAGACCTAAATGTAAGACCAGAAACTAAAACTGTTAGAGGAAAACATAGGCAGAAGACTGTATAACATAAATCACAAGATCCTCTATGACCCTCCTCCTAGAGTAACAGAAATAAAAACAAAAAATAAACAAGTGGAACCTAATTAAACTTAAAAAACCTTTTTAACAGCAGAGGAAACTATAAACAAGGTGAAAAGACAACCTTCAGAGTGGGCAAAAATGGTAACAAATGAAAAAACTGACAGTGGATTTATTTTCAAATTATAGAGGCAGCTCGTACACCTCAATACCAGAAAAACAAACAACCTAATCAAAAAGTGGAGAGAAGACATAAACAGACAATTCTCCAAAGAAGACATACAGATGGCTAATAAACACATGAAAAGAAGCACAACAATGCTGATATTTAGAGACAGGCAAATCAAAACTATGAGATATTACCTCACACCAGTCAGAATGACTGTCATCAAAAAATCTACAAAGAATAAATGCTGGAGAAGGTGTGGGAAAAGGGAACCCTCTTGCAATGTTGGTGGGAATGCAAATTGATACAGCCAGTATGGAGGACAGTATGGAGATTCCTTAAAAAACTAGGACTAAAACTGCCACATGACCCAACAATCCCACTACTGGGCATATACCCTGGGAAAATCATAATTGAAAAAGACACAGGTACCCCAATGTTCATTGAAGAAGTATTTACAATAGCTAGGACATGGAAGCAACCTAGATGTCCATTAACAGATGAATGGAAAAAGAAGCTCAGGTGAATATATGCAACGAAATATTCAGCCATACAAATAAATGCATCTGAGTCCATTGTATTGAGCTGACAG
>NW_011495029.1:5156348-5161310 GCF_000754665.1 Bison bison bison
GTGAAGTCACTCAATCGTGTCCGACTCCTAGCGACCCCATGGACTGCAGCCCACCCGGCTCCTCTGTTCATGGGATTTTCCAGGCAAGCGTACTGGAATGGGGTGCCATTGCCTTCTCCTGATGTATGGCAGAAACCAACACAAATATTGTAAATCAATTATCCTTCAATTAAAAAAAAATAAGTTAAAATGTTAAAAGGGAAAAGGACATGGTAAAAATGAACAAATCGAACTAACAAATAGTACATAAAAAAAGAACTGCCAATGACACTTAGAAACAAAATAGACAATACGCTCAATGTCGCTCATCTGTGACATAAAATACAAAGAACAATGAGATATCAGATTTCAACTACAAATGTGTTAAATATTAAAATGTTTGGTAACATATTGAGCTAGCAAAGATGACTTAGATACTCTATTTCAAAGTTATACTCGTGTTCAAAATGATTCATGTACAGGAAAGATATTCATTGTAAAGTCTTTTGTAATAGAAAAAAATGGGAACAACTTTCCATAAACTGAATGCCAGTTAAATGCATTCTGATATGCATGTACATACCTACACATGAGTTTGTTTTTAAATACATAGATTATGTCTGGAAGTATAAATACACACACAAAAAAAGAACTGGGTACAATGATTGCATCCTGAAGGTGGAACTGAGACAGAAAGAGGACTTATTTTTCACTGTATATTCTTTAGTATGTTTTTATGTACTACCACTTTGTAGATAAAGACACAAACTTAAAATATTAATTTTTTCCAAGTCAATTTATAAGCTAAATTATAGCTCTTATTCTTCCTTATTTTCTCTTCCATCTCTTTTCCTTATAGAAAACCCAGTCCTCAAGCTATATGGTGAGCCAAAGCAAAGTAGGTAATCATGCCAGAGGATATGGAAGCTGCAGTGGCCCAAATTAGGGTGTCAGAGTTGAATAAGAAGAACACCTCCATAGGAGCCCTGCATACTAATTATGTTTAAATCATATCCAACTGAAATAAGAAAAGCATGTTAATCAGTTTGAGCTGACATAACAAAGTACCATACACTGGATGGCTTTTAAAGAGCAGAAATTTTTCTCTCACAGTTTTGGAGGTTTGAAGTCCAAGATCAGGTTCCCAACCTGGTCAAATTCTATTGAGGATCCTCTTCCTGGGTACAGATTACTGACTTCTTTTTGTAGCCTCACGTGAGAGAGCAGAAAGGGGAAGCAATCTCATTCATGATTTTTATAAATGCACTAATCCCATTCATGAGGGCTCCATCTTCATAGCTGAGAAGGGCATATGCAAGGAGGTAGTTTGGTACTGGGTATCATAGCTCAAGCAGGGTGAGGAAGACTTCCATGCAGGGAACAGCCTGATTTGAGTTTAAGGTCCAAGTAAGTTGAGAAGGACATCTACATGAGAGGGTTGCAGAGAGGAGGGGAATGGGAGCAAAGTCAAGAGATTAGTTATACATAGAAGGGACTGATCAAGTAAATAAATATATTAAACATAACAGGAGCCAGGTTCTTCACTGTCAGTAAAAAAAGGAAATAAAGGAAAAGGATAAAACTAGAATAAACCCAATAGCATAGATTGAATTTGAAGATAACAATACAAGACCATGGTTTTAAAAATGTAAAATTAGATGTGGAAGTAAATATATAAGTAATTATTTTGCTTGTTTTTGCATACACACTAATGTACATATATACATACCCTCACCTACTCAGTAGGAGAGAGAACCTTGTCACAGTAACATCCCAATATCAGTGAACATATGGAGTGCTCAGATTCTGATTATAAATGTCATTTTATACTAAAAGGGACCAGAGCTGCTTAAAGAAATTACTGATTCTGGGGCTGGTCAAAGAGAATATAAGACTGTGATAGTTGTACTGTGGTTGTGTAGAATAAAGTCCTTGTTTGTAGGAAATATACATTAAACTAGTATTAAGAATTGATAATCTACTCTCAAATAGTTCAGAAAAAAATGATTCCCTGAAGTGTACTTATAACTTTTTCTATAAATTTGTGATTGTTTCAAGTTACATTAAAAAAAAAAAAACTATTAAAAAGAAATTATTCAAAGTCAAGTTTTATCACTGAAGTATTGAATGTCAGCATTCGTTTTTTTATTATTTCATTATTTGCCTCTTTTCCTTAGTTTTGCATACTATACGTGCAGTTGAAGAAACACTGATGGGTCTACATTTTCAAATTTATTTATTTTTTATTTTGAAAAAGTCACCAGAGACCTTTTATATATGCAATTCATTAAAAAGTTGGAAATGCTCAACTGTGCTGGCATTTAATGGTGTTATAGTAATGTTTTTGATGATTTCTCTCTACTTTGGGATTACAGGAAAAAAAAAAAAAACTCCCCAAAGCACACATGTGCATGTGCACATACACACACACACGCACACACACATACACACAGAGTAATAAAAACAGTAAAAAGGATGTATGCATGGTTATGGTAAGCCCATGCTTGAAACTATTGTTAGCTCTGACCATGAATTTATTCTGTCACATTAATCCAACAGGTTTGTAATATGCACCTCCATGACTTTCAAATGCTTTCATTTTTTTCAGGTGATTTGGAACATAATGGAAATGTTTATTAATTGGTAACATGGTGAAATTAAAACATTAACTGGTTTCTGAAGACTAAGTGATCTGTGAAGGAAACAAATTAAGTCTGGTTCATTTCTGTAGCTGGCATACACTCCAAACCTAATCAGCATTTTCTTACTGCTATTAAAAAAACAAAACAAAACAAAACAAAAAAAAACACCTGTAAGCCTCCTGCATTTGGAAACACAGCACTGTCATTCTCATTCCTGTTCAAAACATTCAGGCTAGAGCCATTTTAAAAGATTAGCTTACTGTTATATTATGGAGCATTTATACATAATTTTGAGAAGTTTAATAGGAAAAAATTGAAGAGAAAATATTAAATATGTTCAAAGACAAAAAATACAAGAATCAGTGTATAAAGGACAGAGTCTGTGAATGTATATGACAAAGGTAAGCAAAAAAGAACAAACATGCTCTACTTTTTAAAAATTGGAAAAATAAAATTGCCATTATAAACAAAATTGTTGCCAGTAGTTACAATCAAAGATTGAATTTGTTTTTATAAGCATCCTTCTCTCCTACAAGAGCTAAATAGAAAACCTTTCACTTTCAAGAAAGTACTTGAATACAGAGTTCTGTTAAAAGTAGTTTTCTTGGCTATTTTCAAGTGACTTTCCTACATTTATTTGAATAATGCAAACTTAATACTACAATGACTAGACAGTTAAGACTGAGAAAATGTATCAACTGTTGTATGAAGATTCATTTATTAATTATTCAATGCCCAGAATCTACTTTCCAGAGGGAAACAAATTTAGTGATTTCCTTTACTGTGTCAAAACCTGTTGGAACTTAACATATAATCTCTGCTTCAATCCTCACAATAACACTATAAGAAAGGAGTTGTTATTTCCATGTTGCATGCGTCCAAGTTAGAGGTTAAATAAATCACAATCAAACTGGAAAGTCAAATTCTAGGTCTGACTGGTACTGAAGATTATACGCTTTTCATTAAATTTCCAGAGAAAGCAATGGCAACCCACTACAGTACTCTTGACTGGAAAATCCTATGGATGGAGGAGCCTGGTAAGGTGCAGTCCACGGGGTCGCTAAGAGTCGGACACGACTGAACGACTTCACTTTCACTTTTCACTTTCATGCATTAGAGAAGGAAATGGCAACCCACTCCAGTGTTCTTGCCTGGAGAATCCCAGGGACAGGGTAGCCTGGTGGTGGGCTGCCATCTCTGGGGTCGCACAGAGTCGGACATGACTGAAGTAACTTAGCAGCAGCAGCAGCAGCATTAAATTTCAGGTATAAATATAATGCAGTAAAAATGAAAGGTATTTGGATCTAATCAAAGAAAGCTGTGGTACATATACACAATGGAGTATTCCTCAGCCATTAAAAAGAATACATTTTAATCAGTTCTAAAGAGGTGGATGGAACTGGAGCCTATTATACAGAGTGAAGTAAGCCAAAAAGAAAAACACCAATACAGTATACTAACACATATACATGGAATGTAGAAAGATGATAACAATAACCCTGTATACAAGACAGCAAAAGAGACACTGATGTATAGAACAGTCTTTTGGACTCTGTGGGAGAGGGAGAGAGTGGGATAATTTGGGAGAATGGCACTGAAACATGTGTAATGTCGTATATGAAACAAGTCACCAGTCCAGGTTCGATGTACTATATACTGGATGCTTGGAGCTGGTGCACTGGGACGACCCAGAGGGATGGTACCGGGAGGGAGGAGGGTGGAGGGTTCAGGATGGGGAACACGTGTATACCTGTGGTGGATTCATGTTGATATATGGCAAAACCAATACAATATTGTAAAGTTAAAAAATAAAATATTTAAAAAAATCCCTTTGGAAGACTAAACTAGTATAATTCACCGTTTGTAGCAATTACATAATGATAAAGTTTTGTCAAAGAATGAAATGCTGAAGGCCTAAGACTTGAACCCTCAAAATCTGCCTTTAGCACCTATGTACTTTCAGTTCAGTTCAGTTCACTTGCTCATTCATGTCCAACTCTTTGCAACCCTATGAATAGCAGCACACCAGGCCTCCCTGTCCATCATCAACTCCCGGAGTTCACTCAAACTCATGTCCATTAAGTCGGTGATGCCATCCAACCATCTCATCCTCTGTCATCCCCGTCTCCTCATGCCTACAATCCCTCCCAGCATCAGTGACTTTTCCAGTGAGTCAACACTTCCTATGAGGTGGCCAAAGTATTGGAGTTTCAGCTTTAGCATCAGTCCTTCTAATGAGCACACAGGACTGATCTCCTTTAGGATGGACTGGTTGGACCTCCTTGCAATCCAAGGGACTCTCAAGAGTCTTCTCCAACACCACAGTTCAAAACCATCAATT
>NW_011495029.1:5161852-5163743 GCF_000754665.1 Bison bison bison
CTCTGCATATAAGTTAAATAAGCAGGGTGACAATATACAGCCTTGACACACTCCTTTTCCTATTTGGAATCAGTCTGCTGTTTCATGTCCACTTCTAACTGTTGCTTCCTGACCTGGATGTAGGTTTCTCAAGAGGCAGGTCAGGTGGTCTCGTATTCCCATCTCCATGACCCAATAACTGCTTGACATTAGCCACTGCTGCTGAAATAATTATACCCAAAGATGAATAATCCCATTCCAGACTAGAGGGATATTTCTAGAAATAGGTTATCAGTCTTATAGAATATGTGTATCATTAATTTGAATAAATACATGCAATACATTATTATTACATCTAGGTGTGACACAAAACCTGGGGAAATAACTAATGATATTGGGTGACATATTTTAAAAGGGATATTTCACCCAAATAAGGTTCAATAAATATTTACTTTATTCTTCCATTTCAGAGATGTTGAGGCATTCACTCAATGAAAACTTCAACCTCATGACCCTTAGGCCTTTTGAGCCTCTCCAACATCATAATTCTCTTTTCATAATGTAGTTTCTTAGATTTTATCTATTTTGTCTTCTTTGACATATTATACTTTCATGTTGTTTTGGGATATTTTCAAAATTCCCATTTGATTTTCTCTTTCATCCAATGGTTTTGGTTGTTCAAGAGTGTGTGGCTTAGTTTATATGTATTTCTAAATTTCCCCATTTTCTTATAGTTATTGATTTCTAGTTTCATTACATTATGACCCCAAAAGATACTTGTAGTGATTTCAATATCCTTTAATTTGTTAAGACTTGTTTTTCAACCTAACATACGATCTATATACTTCAGCTATTGGGTGGAAATTATTGCATGTGTCTGTTAGGTTCATTTAGTCTATAGAATTGTTCAATTCTGTTATTTTGATATTGATTTTCTGTCTGGAGATTCTATCCATTATAGACAGTGTGTGATATTGAAGTCTCCTGTTATTATTAAATTGCTATTTCTTCTTCAAATCTGTCAATGTTTACATTATATATTTAGGTACTTTAATGTTGAGTTTATATATTTTTTTAATTGTTATGTCTTCCTGTTAAATTGACCCTTTTGTCATTATTTATGACCTTCTTTGTCTCTTGTAAGTATAGTGACCTTTGTTCTCTTTTGATCATGATTTGCATGGGATGTCTTTTTCCTTCCTTTCACTTTCACTTGATATTTGTCTTTAAATATACAGTATATTTTGTATGCAAAATATTTTTGAATCTTTTGTTTTTTAATCCATTTAGCCCCTCTATGTGTTTTAAATGGGGGATTTCATCCATTTATGCTTAAAGTATTATTGATAGGTAAGGACTTATGCCTGTATTTTGTTAACTGTTTTCTGAGTGTTCTTTCATTCTTTTGTTTCTAACTTCCTTTCTTGCTGTCTTCCTTTGTGATTTAATGATTTTGTAGTAGCAGTAGTATGTGATTCTTTGCACTTTCTCTTTTGTATATCTCCTTGAGATTTTTTTCAGCCTTGTCAGTTATCATGAGGCTTATATAAAATATTGTTTAGTTATAGCAGTGTATTTTAAGATGATAACAATTTTATTTCTTCTTCTCCTACATTTTATGTTGTTGGTATCATAATTTAGGGCTTTTAATGTTGTGCCAACATCTGCTGGATCATCAAAAAAGCAAGAAAGTTCCAGAAAAACATCTATTTCTGCTTTATTGACTATGCCAAAGCCTTTGACTATGTGGATCACAATAAACTGTGGAAAATTCTGAAAGAGATGGGAATACCAGACCACCTGACCTGCCTCTTGAGAAACCTGTATGCAGGTCAGGAAGCAACAGTTAGAACTGGACATGGAACAACAGACTGGCTCCAAATAGGAAAAGGAGTACATTAAGGCTATATAA
>NW_011495029.1:5164205-5166514 GCF_000754665.1 Bison bison bison
ACTGATGTTGAAGCTGAAACTTCAGTGCTTTGGCCACCTGATGAGAAGAACTGACACATTTGAAAAGACCCTGATGCTGGGAAAGATTGAGGGCAGGAGGAGAAGGGGATGACAGAGGATGAGATGCTTGGGATGGCATCACTGACTCGATGGACATGGGTTTGGGTGGACTCCCGGAGTTGGTGATTGACAGGGAGGCCTGGTATGCTGCCATTCATCGGGGTCGCAAAGAGTTGGACATGACTGAGCGACTGAACTGAACTGATGTTGTATATACATTAACAAATTATTATATGTGTAATTCTTATTAATACTTTGGTCTTTTAGCTTTTATACTTGTACCACTATTGCAGTATTAAAATATTCTGAATTTGACTTTATATTTTCCAGTGAGCTTTATACTTTCATATGCTTTAATGTTACTAATTAGCATTCTTACATGTAACTTGAAAAAAACCTCTTAATCAAGGCAGCTCTAATGGTGATGAACTCCCTCAAGTTTTGTTTGGGAAAATCTTTATTTCTCCTTCATTTCTGAAGAATATCTTTGATGGATATAGCATTCTTGTGTTATAAGATCTTTTCTTTCAGCACTTTGAATGAGAAAATCATCCTATTCTCTCCTGGTCGTCAAGATTTCTGCTGAAAACTTCACTGATAGCCTTATGGAAGTTTCCTATTATGGGATAAGTCGCTTTTGCTCTACTTCCTTCAAACTTCTCCCTTTGTCTTTAGGTTTTGATAATCTGATTATAATTGTCTCATAGTCTTCTTTGGCTTGAGCTTATTTGGTTACTTTTGACCTTCATGGATCTAGAGATCTATATCCTTCCCAAGATTTGACACATTTTCCGCCAGTATTTCTTTAAATAAGCTTTCTTCCCCTTTCTCTCCTTCTCCTTCTGAAAGTCCCAAAATGTTTATATTGATTCTGTTACTAGTATCCTATAAATCCTGTGGCTTTCTTTACTCTTTGTCAGTTTTCCTTTCTTCTCCTCTGACTGGATGATCTCTCTTTGAGTTTGAAAATTCTTTCTTCTGCTATTAAAATTGTTGTATTCTTCAGCTTTAGAATTTATTTGGTTCTTTATTGTGATTTCTGTATCTTGTTTGAACTTTGCGTTTTGTTATTGCATTGTTTTCCTTATTTCATTGAGTAGTGTGTATATGTTTTCTTGTAGCTAATTGAACTACCTTAAAACAATTATTTTGATTTCATTGTTAAGAAATTCATAAATCTCCATTTCTCTGGGATCTATTACTGGATTTTTATTAGTTTCTTTTGGTGGTACTATGTTTGTCTGGTTCTTTGTGATCTGTGTAGCCTCAGGTTGATATCTATGCATATGAAATACTTTTTCACATCTTTGGCAGATAAAGACCTTCTTCTGCCAAGTCCCTGAATACACGGAATTGCCCTCAGGATTGCCAGAAAGTGTGGCTGAGGCCAGGAGACATATCTACAGTTGAATACATGATTTTCAGATCTGTTAGATAGGTAGTGGGTGGGTGTAGTGTCAGGTCTCCAGTGGACAAGACTGCTTCCGGGATCATGTCTAACAGTGCTTGAGCTATATCATGGGGCTACTTCTGGATTCACAGTCAAATACACAGGTGATAGAGCAGATACTAGAGGCCCAGATGTGTGTGGTTTCCATTGGTTCCCTGGGTGGGTCCCTAAATGCGTAGGACTGATTCTGGAGTGCAGTAGAGTGGGATTGTAACTGGGTCACAGGGCCTGTTATTTGAGGGCATGGACAGATGTATCTTCTGCAGGTCTTTCAGCATGCAGGACTGACTTCTGACCATAGCACATCACAGTTGGAGCTGGTTCACAGGGCTACTTCAAAATCTGTAGCCAGGATTGTGGTAGAAAGGCCTGTTGCAGAGGACATAGATGTGTGTGGCTCCTCCCAGGTCCCTTGGTGGACAGGATTGGTTGTAGGACTATAGCCAGGGAGAAATGAAATCCAGTTCTTGGTGTGATAGCTGCTTTCAGTCTGCAGCTGAGACCATGTTTGGCAAGCTTGCCACTGAAGTACAGGACTGTCTTCTCAGAGTGGCTCTCCTCAGTCTTGGACTTCACCAGGAATTTGTGATCTCTTGCCTAGATATGAAAACTCCCATGAAGGCACTTTTTTCCCCCTATGGATGGTTACCATATCACTGTGTCCATGGTGGAATGCAAGCTAGGGACCCCCTCTTGCATCTTCTGACGTTACTTTCTAGGTATATTTTTTAAAAACAGATAGGTCTTTTTGGTTTCAAGACTCAAAATTAGGTTTGAAATAAAGCTTACCTGATTTTCA
>NW_011495029.1:5166699-5168768 GCF_000754665.1 Bison bison bison
TATGGTTCACAAAGTCTAAAACATTTACTATCTGGCCATTTACAGAAAAACTTTGCTGATCCTTGGTATGATGATCAAAAAATCATTTCTAAAATGATCAGCTTTGGACAAATGGCTGAGGTAGATAAAATATAAGATGATTATCTTACAATACCAAAATTAAAGAGTCACTTGGAAAAGGGTGAGGTCTGTTAAAAGGATAAAATGAGACAACTTGAAAGAGTTCCCAGGGACTAAATCTGAAGAGTTTTGAGCAGCAAAATAAAGTTAGTGTTGGATTACAAATCAAAGTATAACATAAATAATCATGAATCCATATTAATACAAGTAATTGAATCAATAAATAATTATGGGAGAAAGGACAAAACTTCCTCACCAAAAATATTAATCAATAAATGTGGAAGTAATGAAAAAAATAGAAAGTGTCAATTAAAACAGCATAGTAATACCTGCTAGAGGTTAGAGCCACAGAAGGATACTAAAAGGAGTAGATAAAAATTTAAGGAGAAAGAAGATATTTGCATAGCCTTGAAAATATTTCCCCTGAATTTTTAAATAATTATTGTGGTAGATTTTAGCATAAGTCTACAAATTCTTTGGTACACTTTTTTCAAGAATTGAGTTTGATTCCCTTCTTCTCATGTATGGGCTATAATATAATTACTAATAAAATAGTAACTTGGCAGTTACCCCCTTAACCAAGTGATCAAATTCAACATCAACAGTAATCTCTTTATACCAAGTAACACCTCTTATAAAGTGATGAGAAAGGTACTTTCTCACTGTGGTATTCTTCCTGAAGATCTGTAACCTTGGTATCATGAAATTAAAAAAAAATGAGAAATGCTTTACAAACAGCTAACCAGTGATATTAAAATGTGTCAAGATCATGAAATAAGAGATAAGATTGAGTAATTTCCAAGAATTAAAAGAGAACAGAATAAATGATAACTAACTGAAATGTAGTACCTCGAATTAGATCCTGGAAAGGAAAATAAAAATTATTAGGCTGTATTGTAAGCTGTCTTACATAATTTATTTTATAGCAAATTAATTATAATCATACACTGTTCCCAGCTTATGCAATGTATTTTCCAAATTCTTGTTCATATAAATTTTGAAAAGGCTCTATTAAAAATGTTAAACTGGATTCTTTACCATAGGACTTTGTAGAATTTTTAATATACCAGTGTGCTCTATGAATCTTAAACAGTATAAACAGTATAAAGTTTTCCTAATGTCTGACCATAGGTCAATATTGCATTGAAGATCTCATAGGATTTGTGTAGGAAAAAAACAACACAAACTTTCCTTTAAATGACACAGTTATACCCTTATTGCCTTAGAGTGATATTAGCTCCCTTTCTATTTTAATATTTGTTAAGTTTTAATATGTTCCAGTTATATACTAAGTGTTTTATATACATTATGTCATATAATATTCAAAACAACCCTGTGAAATAATTGCCCAGGTAAGAATTTATTCCCTGAAATGCAGTCAAATGTGTTTAAGGGCCTATGATGATAATAAACCTTTGCCCATCTGACTACGAACCCAATGTCTTTAACCACTAAGCTAGACTGCTTGTCTGAACTAATGTGGTGCTGTTCCTAAATAAGACAGAGTAATTAGCCATATATTTTGTTAGAGACTTTAATACTCATTTATGAATTTCCATGGAGCCATGTTCTATTACCTCTTAAACTACTCTTTTATAGTAACTTCTAGAAATATTTCTAACTCTTAGATTTGTAGACTATTACACATGGATATCAGCAAATGGTCAATACCGAAATCAGACTGATTATATTCTGTGCAGCCAAACATGGAGAAGATCTATACAGTCAGCAAAAAAAGACCTGGAGCTGATTGTGGCTCAGATCATGAACTCCTTAATGTCAAATTCAGACTTAAATTGAAGAAAGTAGGGAAAATCACTAGACCATTCAGGTATGACCTAAGTCAAATCCCTTATGACTATACAGTGGAAGTGACAAATGGATTCAAGGGATTAGGTCTGATAGAGAGAGTGCTTGAAGAGCTATGGAGAGAGGTTTGTGACATTGTA
>NW_011495029.1:5169202-5169705 GCF_000754665.1 Bison bison bison
GCAAAGGAGGAAAGGAAAGATATACCCATTTGAATGCAGAGTTCTAAAGAATAGCAAGGAGAGATAAGAAAGCCTTCTTCAGTGATCAATGCAAAGAAAATGAGCAAAACAACAGAATGGGAAAGACTGGAGATCTCTTTGAGAAACTTAGAGATACCAAGGGAAAGTTTCATGCAAAGATGGGCACAATAAAGGACAGAAATGGGATGGACTTAACAGAAGCAGAAGATATTAAGAAGAGGTGGCAAGAATACACAGAAGAACTTTACAAAAAAGATATTCATGACCCAGATAATCGCAATGGTGTGATCACTCACCTAGAGCCAGACATTGTAGAATGCTAAGTCAAGTGGGCCTTAGGAAGCTTCACTATGAACAAAGTTAGTGGAGGCTATAGAATCCCAGTTGAGTGATTTCAAATCCTAAAAGATGATGCTGTGAAAGTGCTGCACTCAATATGCCAGCAAATTTGGAAAACTCAGCAGTGGTCACAGGACAGGAAA
>NW_011495029.1:5169805-5172534 GCF_000754665.1 Bison bison bison
TCAGGTGTTCAAGCTGCATTTAGAAAAGGCAGAGGAACCAGAGATCAAACTGCCAACATCCGTTGGATCATTGAAAAAGCATGAGAGTTCCAGAAAAACATCTACTTCTGCTTTATTGACTACGCCAATGTCTTTGACTGTGTGGATCACAACAAACTATGGAAAATTCTTAGAGAGATGGAAATACCAGACCACTTGACCTGCCTCCTGAGAAATCTGTATGTAGGTCAAAAAGCAACAGTTAGAACTGGACATGAAACAACAAACTGGTTCCCAATCCAGAATGGAGTACATCAAGCTTGTATATTGTCACCCTACTTATTGAACTTGTATGCAAAGAATATCATGTGAAATGCCAGGCTGGATGAAGCACAAGCTGGAATCAAGATTGCCAGGAGAAATATCAATAACCTTAGATATGCAGATGACATCACCCTTATGGCAGAAAGTGAAGAAGAACTAAAGGACCTCTTGATGAAAGTGAAAGAGGAGAGTGAAAAAGTTGGCTTAAAGCTCAACATTCAGAAAACTAAGATCATGGCACCCGGTCCCATCACTTCATGGTAAATAGATGGGGAAACAGTGGACACAGTGGCTGAGTTTATTTTTCTGGGCTCAAAAATCACTACAGGTGGTGATTGCAGCCATGAAATTAAAAGACGCTTGCTCCTTGGAAGAGAAGCTATGACTAACTTAGCATATTAAAAAGCAGAGACTTTACTTTTCCAACACATGTCTGTCTACTCAAAGCTATGGTTTTTCCAGTAGTCATGTATGGATGTGAGATTTGGATTATAAAGAAAGCTGAGTGCAGAAGAATTGATGCTTTGAACTGTGGTGTTGGAGAAGACTCTTGAGAGTCCCTTGGACTGCAAGGCGATCCAACCAGTCAATCCTAAAGGAAATCATTCCTGAATATTCATTGGAAGGACTAATGCTGAAGCTGAAACTCCAGTACTTTGGCCACCTGTTTGGAAGACCTGACTCATTGGAAAAGGCCCTGATACTGGGAAAGATTGAAGGAGGCAGGAGAAGGGGAAGACAGAGGATGAGATGGTAGGATATCATCACCGACTGGATGGACATGAGTTTGAGTAAGCTCTGGGAGTTGGTGATGGATAGGGAAGCTTGGTGTGCTCAGTCCATGGGGTTGCAAAGAGTCGGACATGACTGAGCAACTGAACTGAGCTGATCTAGAATACAGACATTACTATATTTTAAAAAGCTGTTTATAAAAATAATTCTTACACATTTGTTTTGTTCTTTCTGTTTAGTCACTAAATCATGTCCAACTCTTTGCAATCCCGTGGACCAAACTTTCTAGGCAAGAATAGTGGAGTGGGTTACCATTTCCTTCTCCAGCATATCTTCCTGACCCAGGGATTGAATATGCATCTCTTGTATTGTCAGGCATTGGCAAGAGGATTTTTTACCATCTGAGCCACCAGGAAAGCCTACATATTTGTCTTAAGTCAATAGAGCAATTGATGAACTGGAGATATCTGTTACAAATTCTTAAGCAAGTGTCATTGACGATTAATTTGGTATAAATTTAAACCCCTCATACTTCTCTGAAACAAATACAAGTGTACTTACACTTTTTCCAAGCATGAGAAAACTGGAACACAGAAAACTGAAGCCTCTAATATATGAAATATACTCTAATGTATTGAACGCTACCAAAGTTGATAAATATCAACATTGGGAAATTACCTAGTTTTTTTTTTTTTTGTCAGTTTGTAACACCAGCAGTTAGAATAGCATATGGTAATATTAAGTATTTAGTATAGTTGAATGAATGAATGAATGCATTAATTCAGAAGTACCCCCAAAGAACTCCTAATTAATTAAAATATTTCATCCCAAATCCCTCATGT
This sequence comes from Bison bison bison, assembly GCF_000754665.1. Classification (NCBI taxonomy): domain Eukaryota; kingdom Metazoa; phylum Chordata; class Mammalia; order Artiodactyla; family Bovidae; genus Bison; species Bison bison. The sequence goes on from NW_011495029.1 coordinate 5,171,683, forward strand.
CCAAGTATATTTTAAATAAGTAATTTTTCTTGGTTTCTATTTTGTTTTTGTTGTTGAGACTGAAGGGTGTAGATAAGAATATTCCTTCCCCTCACTCAGTATTATAGAACTGAAAGGGCTCTTGAAGATAATTTTTCTAAGCATCTCACCTTAAAAAAAGTAAAGCCCAGGTTTGTTAAGAAGTAAATTGACATCATGGAGATTATACAGGGAATCACCACATTTCTTCTAAGAATTTTTTATTTAACATTCTCCCCACCTTCAAATGTTCATCTAAGTGATTCTTCTTTGTCCTTTAAAAAGAGTGCATGCATATTTCTAACTCTGTACTAACTTTTGATAAGTTTATTGAATATCAAATTCATTTACTTGATTATAAATATTTTGAAAATAGAGTTTCTTTAGACTCACATTTGCATGCACAAATATACACACACATGCACAAAGCTTGTGCTTTGTACATTTCAACAAATATTTATTACCTGAACAAAATTATTAAGTGAAAGACTAGGGGCTAAACCTAGGTTTTATGAATATGTGCTGGGGAAACACAGCCTCACATTCAGGCTTTTGACTTCCACTTCGTCTCATAAGAATGGGCCTTGGCCCTGGAATACTTCCTAAGAGATAAGTTGTCACAGCTTATGCTGGACTTATCACCTTGTGTGGGAATATCATTTCCTGGTTCATATTCAAGGTGTGTTCCATTGTTAGGTTTAACTATGTGTACCATATGGCACCTGGCCAATCCCTCTGCTGTATCTGTCCCATTTTGGAAGGGGACAGAGTCTTTCTGCTGTAGCATGAAGTGGATTCACACAAGCTAATTGCCCTATGTCTGCTACTGAGAGG
>NW_011495029.1:5172634-5173399 GCF_000754665.1 Bison bison bison
GACTCACTGGTCATGGGAGACTATGTCCACTACTGAAGTTGATCTTCTTCTGCCTCTTCTCTGTGTGAGTAAACCATTTTTCCACCCAGTGTTTGGTTGTGTTATTTTCCTTGGTAATGCTGATATCAAGACACAGTTGGCAGAAGTGCTCAGACTTCTACTCCTGACAATAGGCAACAGAGATTACTTGCTTGACAATATGATTCTTTCCACAACATTATCTTGCCACTTCCCTAATTTCATTTTTAAGTCTATTTGAAAATAAAACTGCATAACCTATGTGGAAATTGGTTTTCTACTGAAATAGGTTTGTCTGCTTCAGACTCTTCAAGATGTTGTAATATATCCAAAAGTAAAATATAAAAACTAAGAGAAACCCTTTGAATAAGAATGGGTTTTTAAAATTCCCAGAGTCAAGGGAAGGATATGAAATGTCCAAAATACTGAAATGTACAAGACAGACAACTGAGTGGTTGCTTAGAACTTGGAAGGGAGGAGATGAAGAGTAACTATTAATGGGTTGGAGGTTTCTTTTTGTGATGAGAAAAATATCCTAAAATCAGTTAATGGTGATGGTCACACAAATCTGTGATTACTCTAAAAACCATTAAATTATACACTTTAAAAAGGTAAACGTTATGGTCTATAAATATCAAAATATAACTTTAAAAAATGCCCACCCCCGGTGGAAGGAAATGATCCATAGGAAAACAGGTGTAAATTGCAATTAATATGCTTTATACCAGAAAGGTAAGATATTACCTA
>NW_011495029.1:5173499-5173845 GCF_000754665.1 Bison bison bison
AATAATTTTGTGCTTATTTTTTTTTTAGTTGTAAAACTCTAGCTTTTAATACAATTCAAAGATTAAGTGAAAGAAAAAATGTTTTCAAAGAAAAATCTACAGAACACCTCACCATGCAAGATGGGTAATTCTTTAGGGATATCAATATGCCTTAATAAAACATGATATTTTACATAGGTTAAAATTCTAAGTTTAACAACAGCTATATGTATCCTTGGATGAAGCACAAGCTGAAATCAAGATTGCTGGGAGAAATATCAATAATCCCAGATATGCAGGTAACAACACCCTTATGGCAGAAAGTGAAGAGGAACTAAAGAGCCTCTTGATGAAGGTGAAAGAGGAG
>NW_011495029.1:5174047-5175939 GCF_000754665.1 Bison bison bison
TTATAGCATAATCATATTTGGACCCAATTTCAGCTATAATACTTACTTGCTGTGTGACCAAGTTACTTAACTGCTTTCATCCCCTCATGTGGGGCTATTAACAATGCCTAATTCACAGGGTTGTTATAAGCATTAAACATAATGTCACATGTTAGTCACTTTTGTTTTACAGTATTTGCAGTTCCAAACTATTGTCTATAATTCTACCTGCATGATCATTTTTGCTTTTCTTTTCTGACTATGAAAAATTTGCATATTTCAACTCTAGACTTTAATCTTTAGTCCCATAAGCATTTTCATTTTTGTTCCTCTTCCTTTAATGTGGGAAAGTTACACATAAATACCTTCATTCTGCTACATCTTGCATGCATTAGGAATGAAAGTCCTCAAGGTAAACTTACAGTATTTGAATCCCATCTCTAACATTATTAACTGTGACCTTTGGTAAATCTATTGTTTTACTTTTTTCATCTGTAAAGCAGAGAAAAATTATTAGCATCATAGACTATATATTTTTGTATATATGATGCTAAAGATAGTACTTGATAAATAACAAGTTCATAATAAATGTTTATATTAGCAATAATTAAGAGTGTATTACTTTTTATAAAAATCTTCAGCTCATTTATCCATAAACATTCCGATGTAACTTGTATTTTATACTAAAGTCTTATTCACCCTTTCCACCAGCCAGTTTCATCCTCTACTTTATCCCTATGTATATTAGATAGCCCTTTGTGTACTATATAACCCTTTCCTTCTCATACTTTTTTCTTTATCATGACTTAAGTGCCTTGACAAAGTCCCATCCTCATAGTTTGAGTTCATTCAGTGTCTGATTCATGGATAATCAGAGGATTACCTCTGAGATCACTGACTATTCTAGAGTAAATCATAAATTATGTTTGTTAAGCTTCTTGGATACAAAGGTTCAGAATAGGCAACAGGGATTCTCTACAATATATCCAGAATAAGTAACATAATCTCCATAATATCTAAGTATTCTTGATTTTTAGCAGAAAATAATTCATAAATATCTGTGTTATCTTTGCAGTTAACCTCCTTAGGAACAAATAATTGAGAAACTTTGAAAAGTCAACTCTTTTTCTTTGAAACATACAATGAATAGTTTCAAGCTTTCACAGATTGTTATAGAAAGTTTTGTGTTGCAGTCAAATTAAGGCAATATTTTGGTTAAGTATTATAATAAATTATAGCTGTTCAGAGAAATTCAGTTGCTAGTTTTTTGTTACTGGCAGTGTCCTGGGTAAAGTTATGAAAGGCTCACAACCATTACTGGCTGTAGTAAACCAGCACCTCCATATATTAATGTAAATTTTCTCCCAAAATGTAAACTATTTTGAAACAGAATTGGTTATAATGGTATAATGAATTGGTATAATGTGGATTCTTTATTATTAATGACCTGATATATAGATTAAGTAGTAAGTTACTGTTTGCCTTTGGAAAGTTTGAATATTGCTTTAAGGTCCTATAGGTTTCTCTTTACTTATTCAGCTTCACTCGTTCCTGAGTTTTAGTAATCTGGTATGCATCATTGTCACTTTTACATTAGTACTGAGCATTTATGCTAATTTAGTATATTGCCAAAATTTTTACTGTTAGCTTCTGAACTGAGAATTAAACCTCATAAAGTCAGCTAACTGTGCAGAATATTTCAATATATCACTGTCAATGAATCATAAAGTCTCTAGTCCCTTTAGTGCATTGATTAGCTCAAGAAATAGAGATATTTTCATTTACATAACAGATGAAAATATGCCCCTACAATCCTCTTGAGCACCTCAGTTGAAATGTACAGTATTTTTCATAACCAGCTGTTATCATCTCCTTAAGCTGTTGTTATGTGATAAAATCTTCTAGTGTATACT
>NW_011495029.1:5176313-5176823 GCF_000754665.1 Bison bison bison
ATTATTATATTCATTTATAATTATATATTCTTGAAACAAATAAAGAATCATTTCCCTTGTTCTTAAAATGAAATTTAACATTAAAGTTGATATCATATGTTGATAATACACTTGATAACACGTGTTGATATTACTTTCATTTAAGCCATTTAAGATATGCCTTAAGCATTTACTTGTATCTCATTTGTACATTGAAAGAGGAAATGGCAACCTATTCCAATATTCTTTCCTGGAAAATTCCACTAGCAGAGGAGCCTGGTGGGCTACAGTCCATGGGGTCAACTGAGCACGGCTCGGTGGTGGCAGCATTTGTACATATTTCCATTTTAAAAGAAATGACAAACATGCTCCTAACTACCATAAACTTAAATTGTTGGGAAGTAAGAAGTGACTGAGGAGTAATTAGGTATTCTGAGGGTGAATTGTTTCTACTGGTTTAGAAAATTACATTGAACCTGTAACTTCAACATGCATTGTTTTTCTTTAAACTTTTGTCTATAGGAATAATTT
>NW_011495029.1:5176923-5179087 GCF_000754665.1 Bison bison bison
AAATTAAAAGACACTTGTTCCTTGGAACAAAAGCTATGACCAACATAGCTTATTAAAAAGATTCGTCTTTTTATTACAAAGATCTGTGTAGTCAAAGCTATGGTTTTTCCAGTAGTCACGTGTGGATGTTAGAGTTGGACTATAAAGAAAGATGAGTGGCAAATAATTGATGCTTTTGAACTGTAGTATTGGAGAAGACTCTTAAGAGTCCATTCGACTGCAAGGAGATCCAACAAGTCAATCCTAAAGGAAATCAGTCGTGAATATTCATTGGAAGAATTGATGCTGAAGCTGAAGCTCCAATACTTTGGCCACTGGTGTGAAAAGCTGACTCATTGGAAATGACCTTGATCCTAGGAAAGATTGAAGACAGGAGGATAAAGGGATGGGAGAGAATGGCATGGTTGAATGGCATCACTGACTGGATGGACATGAGTTTGAGCAAGCTCCAGGAGTTGGTGATGGCCAGGGAAGCCTGGTGTGCTGCAGTCCATGGTTCACAAAGAGTAAGACATGACTGAGTGACTGAACTGATACTTATCTTTCAAACATCAGCTATTCCTTTATATTCTCATCTAAATATTCTTAGTAGATACTTCCCTAGTTACTTTGGTGGGCACCACTAGATTTTGAGATAGAAGTTTCCTCTGTCATTATTCTGGTACCATGATTGATTTACTAAAATTGTTTTTAAAAGAGCAAAATGTCCTTTTAGAAAATGGAACCCCTCCTTTCACCCCAGCGAATAGATTTTATAATCTATTCTGTAGTTTGCTTAAGGATTTCAATATGCTAGCTACATCCCATAAGGGATCACTTACAATTTATAACCCTCAGAGTAACTGCACCAACCTATTATTTGACAAAAGCTGGGAAAGCAATCATTTTTTCCTGGGAAGGAAGACCCAAGTTTCATTATAAGCGTGCTACTATACTTAATTACACTAGGTCCTAATCTGGGGTTTACAAAAGGAAGGAGACAATGAAAAGTAAGCAAACAACAGCCAATAATGTTTTTAGAAGTGCTGAATGTTTTAAAATAGCAATAGTCTCTTGACAGCATCCTTATCAGCAAAGATTTCCATCAGTATGGCAGGAATATAGTTGCTATCATCAAATAGAAAGCTGCACAGTCACTGAAATTTTTTAGAATGAAGCCCTGTGCACTGTTCCCAAGTGCTCTTGGTCATCTGAATTGATTTTCACCACTGGGAATAGTGGAAATACCAAAGAATGCCACACCTCTCCTGAATTAAATGGCCTGACAGTTATATCATATTGTAAAAGTCAAATACAAAAGAATTTGATCTCCAGATTATTTTTATGTAGTAAATTTCATGATTTTATTTATTTTTAAAGAGTTTATATCCAAGTGAATGTATTTTTTCCAGTTTTGTTGAGATATAATTTACATTCATCACTGTATAATTTTAAGGTATACAGCATGATTTGATTAACATATACTGTGGAGTAACTGCCACAATAAGTTTAGTTAACAGCCATCATCTCATGTAGATACAAAAAAGAGAAAGAAAAAGGTTTTCTTCCTTGTGATGAGAAGCCTTAGGGTCTACTTTTTAAAATAATTTTCAAATACCATACAGCAGCATTAACTATACTCATCACATTGTATGTTATATACCTGGTACTTGTATACCAAAAAAGTTAATCAATAGTCAATCTAAGAAATAAAAAAAAATATTCAAACCAACCTGAGGATTATAACCTGGCAAACATCTTTCAGAAAGCTCTAAGATGTGTTCCAAAGAGGTAATGGGGTAAATCAGTATATATGTGATTTTAGAGAAGGAATACATGCATTCAAGTACATACCTTGGTAGAAGGTTACTGCTATTTGCAAGGTACAGATATCTTAGTTAATGGTTTTAGTACTTTTCTAAGTATAGGAAGATGCAAGAAACTGAGTTTATAAAATTTTCTTTTGAAAATATTTAAATATCTCATGGCCTGTTCTGCCTGTTTTCCCAGAGCACTGAATGCCTCATCCTGATCTTTTAGCAACTGGACTGGCTAATGACTTGAATCTTATAGAACTAGATGATGGGCAAAATTACTTATTTTAGAATCACTTACCTTATGGCCTTATTAATATTTCTACCAAGATTTGCAAGGCATTTCCTGATCAGTATGTTCACGGCACTGC
>NW_011495029.1:5179187-5180688 GCF_000754665.1 Bison bison bison
GGCAGCCCAACAGCCTCCCCCGTCCCTGGGATTCTCCAGGCAAGAACACTGGAGTGGGTTGCCATTTCCTTCTCCAATGAATGAAAGTGAAAAATGAAAGTGAAGATGCTCAGGCGTATCTGATTCTTAGTGACCCCAGGGACTGCAGCCTACCAGACTCCTCCGTCCATGGGATTTTCCAGGTAAGAGAACTGGAGTGGGGTGCCATCGCCTTCTCCAGTTCATGGCACTAGGAACATCCATTCCCAGGTCAAATGAGGATTCTGTTGACAGACATTTGGTATGCTATTATTGGACCAGGCCCTATTAAGAGTAGCCAGAAACCTCTAGACTGCCTGTCTTATTAGTCTGTCATGGTCCACAAAACGGTGTGCTTTTTTTTTGCTTTTTCCCATATCTAGAGTTCAACTACTACAATCTTATCATTTCAGCTCAGTCCAGTCTCAGTCGTCTCCGACTCTGTGACCCCATGGACTGCAGCACGCCAGCCTTCCCTGTCCATTACCAACTCCTGGAGCTGGCACAAACTCATGTCCATAGAGTCAGTGATGCCATCCAACCATCTCATCCTCCGTCATACCCTTCTCCTCTTGCCTTCAATCTTGCCCAGCATCAGAGTCTATTCTAATAAGTCCATCCTTCACATCAGGTAGTCAAAGTATTGGAGTTTCAGCTTCAGCATCATTCAGAAATATTCATTTCTTCCAATGAATATTCTGGACTGATTTCCTTAAGGATTGACTGGTTTGATCTCCTTGCAGTCCAAGGGACTCTCAAGAGTCTTCTCCAACACCACCTTTCAAAAGCATCAATTCTTCAGTGCTTAGCTTTCTTTATAGTAAAACTTTCACAGCCTAACATGAATACTAGAAAAACCATAGCTTTGACTAGATGGGCCACTGTCAACAAAGTAGTATCTGTGTTTTTTAATATGCTATCTAGGTTGACCATAGCTTTTTTTTCAAGGAGCAAGCGTCATTTAACTTCATGGCTGCAGTCACCATCTGCAGTGAATTTGGAGCCCCAAAAAATAGCGTCTGTCACTGTTTCCACTGTTTTCCCATCTATTTGCCATGAAGATCATGGATGCCATAATCTTACTTTTCTGAATGTTGAGTTTTAAGCCAACTTTTTAACTCTCCTCTTTCACTTTCATCAAGAGGCTCTTTAGTTTCTCTTCACTTTCTGCCATAAGGCTGGTGTCATCTGCATATCTAAGGTTATTGATATTTCTCCTGGCAATCTTGATTCCAGCTTGTGTTTCATTCAGCCTGACATTTTGCATGATGTACTCTGCATATAAGTTAAATAAGCAGGGTGACAATATATAGCCTTGACGTACTCCTTTCCCAATTTGGAAACAGTCTGTTTTTCCATGTCCGGTTCTAACTGTGTCTACTTGACATGCATGTGGATTTCTCACGAGGCAGGTAAAGTGGTCTGGTATTCCCATCTCTTTAAGGATTTTCCATAGTTTGTTGTGATTCACACAGTCAAAGCT
>NW_011495029.1:5181936-5183216 GCF_000754665.1 Bison bison bison
GATACTTCATCATGACCCCTTACAGGATTGAGAAAAGAATGTTATCTTGTAAGGAGTTACATGGCTGATGCCAAAAGAAGAGAAACTAATCTTTATGGTAGAGCAGAAATATTTCTGCCACTAAGGAGGTCATATTAACACATAATGTAGATGTGCAGAGCACACTAGAGGGGAGGAAGGAGGCCCAAATAGGGAGAGAAAAAAAATGTTTTAATTTTCTTGTTTTCCCTCAAATATGAATTTTTATTTCATCATAGATATTTGTCTTATAACTGTAAGTTTGTATATTCTGACTACCTTCATCCAACTCCCCTCTCCCCACATCTGGTAACCACAAGTCTCATTTCTTTTTCTATGAGGGTTTTTTTTTTTTTAATCCCACATAAGTGATATAAGATGGTGTTTGTCTTTCTTTACCCAAATTATTTCACTTAACAAAATGCCCTCAAAGTCCATCCATTCATGTTGTTGCAAATAGCAGTATTTCCTTCTTTTATGGTTGAATAATATTCCAATGTGTAAATGTACCACATGTTTAATATTCATATGCCAATGGCCACTTAGTATTTCCCCATATCATGGATATTGTAAACAACCTTGATATGTGGTGCTCTGTGATGACCTAGGATAGGGAGGGTGGGAAGGAGGCTTAAAAGGGAGAGGATATGTGTACACTTATATCTGACTTACATTACTGTATAGCAGAAATCAGCACAACATTATAAACCAACTATCATCCAATTTAAAATAATAATAATAATACAGATCCAACACATGGGAGGGAAAAGGCAACCCAATTTAGAAATAGGCAATTTCTAAATGAATACTAGACTGGAACAGATAAACAAATGGCCAGTAAATACAAGAAAGGATGTTCAAAATCATTAGATATGATGGAAATGCATATTAAAACTACAGTGACATAACACTTCACACCTTAACAGAATGCCTAAAATCAAGAAAAAGATGATGGCAAGTGTTGGTGAGGACGTGGAGAAATTGGAAACATCATGCATTGTTTGAAGGATTGCAAACAAAATACAAACAGCTTTGAAAACCAATCTGACAAGTTCCTCAGTTATCATAGCTATCATATGACCCAGAAATTCTATTCCTAGACATATACTCAACTGAATCCTGAGTTCCAAAGAAGAGCAAGGAGAAATAAGAAAGACTTCATCAAAGATCAATGAAAAGAAATAGAGGAAAATATAGAATGGGAAAGACTAGAGATCTCTTCAAGAAAATCAGAGATAGCAAGGGAACATTTCATGCAAAGA
>NW_011495029.1:5183316-5183715 GCF_000754665.1 Bison bison bison
CTGAGGTTATTGATATTTCTCCTGGAAATCTTGATTCCATCAAGCCCAGCATTTCACATGATGTTCGGAACTGTATATTTGGTCATTAGTTTCAAGTCATCTAATCATCATTAATTTTTTCTGAGTCTCAGTTACCAGTTGGTAATGCAAGAAACAATAATCTTATAGAGAAGGCAAAACAAGTAACATATCTAGTCACATTAATAGGGTCAAAAGTAAGTATTTAACCTAGGAACTTCAATTAGGAGTGGCTCAATATTTTCCCAGTATCTGATCTGATCATTCTCTTCTGCTCCAATAGCTATCTGTAAGGGAAATTATATATTGGCATTGTACATAAAGTTCACCAAAGATGTCTGCACATACAAAGTGAGTGATGGTTCATCATGACCACTTACA
>NW_011495029.1:5183815-5184209 GCF_000754665.1 Bison bison bison
TTGGCAACATCCACTGGATCATCGATAGTACAAGATACTTTGAGGAAAACACCTACTTTTGCCTTATTGGCTATGCCAAAGCCTTTGACTGTGTGGATCACAACAAACTATGGAAAATTCTTAAAGAGATGGGAATACCAGACCAGCTGACTTGCCTCCTGAGAAATCTGTATGGCAGTCAAGAAGCAACAGTTAGAACTGGACATGGAACAACAGACTGGTTTCAAATTAAGAAGAGAGTACATCAAGGCTGTATATTGTCACCCTACTAATTTACCTTATATGCAGAGTACATCATGAGAAATGCTGGGCTGGATGAAGCACAAGCCAGAAGCAAGCTTACAAGGAGAAATATCGATAACTTCTGATATTTAGATGACACCACCCTTATGGC
>NW_011495029.1:5184909-5185585 GCF_000754665.1 Bison bison bison
GGTCACAAAGGGTCAGACATGACTGAGCAACTGAACTGATCAGATCAAATCAGATCAGTCGCTCAGTCGTGTCCGACTCTTTGCGACCCCATGATCGCAGCACGCCAGGCCTCCCTGTCCATCACCAACTCCTGGAGTTCACTCAAATTCATGTCCATCGAGTCAGTGATGCCATCCAGATCTCATCCTCTGTCGTCCCCTTCTCCTCTTGCCCCTAATCCCTCCCAGCATCAGAGTCTTTTCCAATGAGTCAACTCTTCGCATGAGGTGGCCAAAGTACTGGAGTTTCAGCTTTAGCATCATTCCTTCCAAAGAAATCCCAGGGCTGATTTCCTTTAGCATGGTCTCGTTGGATATCCTTGCAGTCCAAGGGACTCTCAAGAGTCTTCTCCAACACCACAGTTCAAAAGCATCAATTCTTCGGTGCTCAGCCTTCTTCACAGTCCAACTCTCACATCCATACATGACCACAGGAAAAACCATTCCCTTGACTAGACAAAACTTTGTTGGGAAAGTAATGTCTCTGCTTTTGAATATGCTATCTAGGTTGGTCATAACTTTCCTTCCAAGGAGTAAGCATCTTTTAATTTCATGGCTGCAGTCAGCATCTGCAGTGATTTTGGAGCCCAGAAAAATAAAGTCTGACTCTGTTTCCACTGTTTCCCCAACTATGTCC
>NW_011495029.1:5186814-5187419 GCF_000754665.1 Bison bison bison
TTCTTGCTATTTTTTGGAACTCTGCATTCAGATGTTTATATCTTTCCTTTTCTCCTTTGCTTTTCGCTTCTCTTCTTCTCACAGCTATTTGTAAGGCCTCCCCAGACAGCCATTTTGTTTTTTTTGTTTGTTTGTTTTTCTTTTCCATGGGGATGGTCTTGATTCCTGTCTCCTGTACAATGTCACGAACCTCATTCCATAGCTCATCAGGCATTCTATCAGATCTAGGCTTCTGCTGTGTTACTGGTTGCGGCATAGAGTTGCATTACTGTGATATTGAATGGTTTGCCTTGGAAACGAACAGAGATCATTCTGTCGTTTTTGAGATTGCATCCAAGTACTGCATTTCGGACTCTTTTGTTGACCATGATGGCTACTCCATTTCTTCTGAGGGATTCCTGCCCGCAGTAGTACATATAATGGTCATCTGAGTTAAATTCACCCATTCCAGTCCATTTCAGTTCGCTGATTCCTAGAATGTCAGCATTCACTCTTGCCATCTCTTGTTTGACCACTTCCAATTTGCCTTGATTCATGGACCTGACATTCCAGGTTCCTATGCAATATTGCTCTTTACAGCATTGGACCTTGCTTCTATCACCAGT
>NW_011495029.1:5187519-5188661 GCF_000754665.1 Bison bison bison
GCAACACCTACCATCTTACTTGGGTTTCTCTTACCTTGGGCATGGGGTATCTCTTCACGGCTGCTCCAGAAAAGCACAGCCAATGCTCCTTACCTTGGACGAGGGATATCAACTGAACTGACTGAGACATATATCCAAGAAAAATTAAGACACATGTTCACCCAAAATCTTCATGAATATTCGTGGCAGCATTATTCATAATAGCCAAAAAAGGGGAAACAACCCAAATGTCCATCAAATGATGAATGGATACACAAACTGTGGAATGGAACAGCATTGGAATTGTAAAGTTCCAGACAATTGAATATTATTTGGCAGTTAAAAGGATACAAGCAGCAACATGAATGAACTATGAAAACATTATGTTAAGTGAAAGAAGCCAGTTACAAAAGACCAGATATTATATGATTCCACTTATGTTAAATATCCAAAGTAGAACTTTCTGTCCAGAGACAAAATGTTTGTTAATAGAAGTTGCCTGAGGACAGAGTGGTTGTGAGTGACAGTCAAATCTTTGTGGTTTCTTTTTGGTGTGATGAAAATATTCTAAAATTGAATGTGATGATAGTTACATAGCTCTGTGATTACACTAAAACTGTTCAGTGGTACACTAAATGGGTGAATTGTGTGGTTTATAAATTATGTCTCAAAACAGCTGCAACCAAAAAAGAAAAATTGTCACCATGTATATGGAGGTGAAGATATCTCTTCAACTTAGTGTTTTCCTTTTCTTTGGATATAGTTCCAGATGTATAACTGTTGGATCATATGGTCGTTCTATTTTTAATTTTTTGAGGACTCTCCAAATTGTTTTACATAGTGGCTGCACTATTTATATTCACATCAACAGTATACAAGTGTTCCCTTTTCCCCACATCCTTGCCAGCATTTGTTATCTCTTGTTTTTTGATGATAGTCATTCTACCAAATGTGAGATAGAATCTATGACTTTGACCTGTGTTTCCCTGGTGATTAGTGATATTAAGCACCTTTTAATGTATTTGTTGACCATTTGTATATCTTCTTTGGTAAAATATCTATTCATGTCCTTTACTCATTTTAAATTGGATTGTGTGCTCAGTCACTCAGTCGTTTCTGACTCTGCAGCTCCATAGACTGTAGCCCACCAGGCTCCTCTGTCC
>NW_011495029.1:5189044-5189778 GCF_000754665.1 Bison bison bison
TAATAAAGAAGTCAGGCAAATGAAGGAACAAAGTGTGTCTAAAATGTGTGCTGCCTCTAGGCAGCAACATGTCAGCTTGCATTCCCATGAACAACTGCTCCAAAGTAATGACTGTTTGACAGGAATTCTTTCTCCACTAGGGGGTCAGTTATGTGAGAAGTTGAATATTTTAAAAGAGTTGAATTAATGGAACTAACATTTATTTAACCAATTTAAAAATACTTCCTTCTTTCTCCAAAATACACTTGCCATTTTTATTAGAATTGATTTAAACCACTGAAAATATAAGTAGACCCAAGCACTCCATGAACAAAACTGGGGAAATTATTTCATGAATCAAAATTCAAGGATATGTTCTTTTTCTCTGTCTACTAGGTGACGTGATGATCAGCTGGGGCATGGCACAAATCTCAGTTTTTCTATAAATGGCTCCTTGATCCTTCTAGAGAGTTTTTGTGAATCTTTCCTTTTATCTGGAAGCAACTTCTTCATGCTTTCCATGCCAAATCATGCAATGCACTGAAATTATATTTTCATGCTTACCTTACTACTGTGCATTTTAAAGAGCTGGAATCAGGTGTGTATTCATCTCCCTACCTCTACTAATCAATACAATTCCCAAAGCATAGGAAGCACTTCAGATCAGATCAGATCAGTTGCTCAGTCGTGTCCAGCTCTTTGCAACCCCATGAATCGCAGCACGCCAGGCCTCCCTGTCCATCACCAACTACCGG
>NW_011495029.1:5190691-5193150 GCF_000754665.1 Bison bison bison
ATTTCTCAAGAGGCAGATCAGGTGGTCTGGTATTCCCATCTCTTTCAGAATTTTCCACAGTTTATTGTGATCCACACAGTCAAAGGCTTTGGAATAGTCAATAAAGCAGAAATAGATGTTTTTCTGGAACTCTCTTTCTTTTTCCATGATCCAGCAGATGTTGACAATTTGATCTCTAGGGAAGTTTATAGCAATACATAATCCTACATCAAGAAACAATTAAAACATTGAATAGATTGCCTAACTCTACATCTAAAACAACTGGAAAAAGAAGAACAAAACAACTTAGTGGAAGGAAAGAAATCATAAATATCCAAACAGAAATAAATGAAAAAGAAATGAAAGAAACAATAGTAAAGATTAATAAAACTAAAAGCTGATTCTTTTAGAAGATAAACAAAATTGACAAACCCTTAGCCAGACTCATCAAGATAAAAGAGAGAAATCAAATCAATAAAATTAGAAATGAAAAAAGAAAGATTACAACAGACAATGCAGAAATACAAAGGATTATAATAGACTATTATGAACAACTATATGGAAATAAAATGGATAACCTGGAAGAAATGGACAGATTATTAGAAAAGTCCAATCTTCCAGGACTGAACCAGGAAGAAATAGAAATTTTGAACAACCCAACTAAAAGCACTGAAATTGAAGCTGTGATCAACAGTCTCCCAAAAAACAAAATCCCAGGACCAGATGGTTTCACAGGAGAATTCTGTCAAACATTTAGGGAAGAGCTAATGCCTATCCTTCTAAAACTCTTTCAAAAAACTGCAGATGTAGGAACACTTCCAAACTCATTCTATGAGGCCACCATCATGCTGATACCAAAACCAGACAAAGACAACACAAAAAAAGAAAACTACTGGCTAATATCACTGATGAACATAGATGCAAAAATCCTCAACAAAATTTTAGCACACAGAACTCAGGAACACATCAAAGAGCTCACACACCATAATAAAGTTGGTTTTATTCCAGGAATGCAAGGATTCTTCAATGTACACAAATCAATCAATGTGATACACCAGATATTAACAAATTGAAAGATATGATAATCTCAATAGATGCAGCAAAAGCCTTTGACAAAATTCAGCACTGACTTGTTATTAAAACTCTTCAAAATAAAAAAGGAGGGAGGCATTCAAGGAACCTACGATTTGTTGTTAAAACTCTTAAAAAAAAAAAGGGGGGGGGGACATTCAAGGAACCTACCTCAACATAGTAAAGGCCATATATAATAAGCCTACAGCAAACATTATTCTCAATGGTGAAAAACTGAAAGCATTCCTCCTAAGATCAGGAACAAGACAAGGGTGTCCATTTTTTCCACTATTATTCAACATAGTTCTGGAAGTCCTAGCTATAGTAATCAGAGAAGAAAAAGAAATAAGAGGAATCCACATCTGAAAAGAAGTAAAGCTCTCATTGTTTGCAGATGGCATGATACTGTACATGGAAAACCCTAAAGATAGTATCAGAAAGTTACGAGAGCTAATCAGTAAATTCAGCAAAGTTACACAGTACAAAATCAATACACATAAACCATTTGCATTTTTATATGCAAATAATGAAAATTCTGAAAGAGAAATTAAGCAATCCATCCCATTCACCATTGCCACAAAAAGAATTAAATATCTAGGAATAAACTTACCTAAGGAGACAAAAGAACTGTACACAGAAAATTATGAGACACTAATGAAAGAAATCAAAGACAACATAAACAGATGGGGAGATATGCCATGTTCCTGGGTAAGAAGAATCAATATTGTGAAAATGACTATACTACTAAAAGCAATCTACAGATTCAATGTGATCCCTATCAAATTACCAGTGGCATTCTCCCCAGAACTAGAACAAAAAATTTCACAATTCATATGGAAATACAAAAGACCCCGAATAGCCAAAGCAATCTTGAGAAAGAAGAATGGAGCTTCCTGACTTCAGATTATACTACAAAGCTACAGTCATCAAGACAATAAGGTACTGGCACAAAAACAGAAGTATAGGCCAATGGAAAAAGATAGAAAGCCCAGAAATAAACCCATGCAACTATGGGTACCTTATTTTTTTGCAAAGGAGGAAAGAATATACAATGGAGCAAAGACAGCCTCTTCACTAAATGGTGCTGGGAAAACTGGACAGCTACATGTAAAAGAATGAAATTAGAACACTTCCTAACGCTATGCTGCTGCTGCTGTTAAGTCGCTTCAGTCGTGTCCGACTCTGTGCGACCCCATAGACAGCGGCCCATCAGGCTCCCCCTCCCTGGGATTCTCCAGACAAGAACACTGGAGTGGGTTGCCATTTCCTTCTCCAATGAATGAAAGGGAAAAGTGAAAGTGAAGCCGCTCAGTCGTGTCTGACTCTTCGTGACCCCATGGTCTGCAGCCTACCAGGCTCCTCCATCCACGGGATTTTCCAGGCAAGAGTACTGGAGTGGGGTGCCATTG
>NW_011495029.1:5193407-5194059 GCF_000754665.1 Bison bison bison
CTAGAGTAACAGGGGAAAAAAAGTAAACAAGTGGGACCTGATTAAGCTTAAAAGCTTTTGTACAATAAAAGAAACTATAATCAAGATGAAAAAACAGCACCCAGAATGGGAGAAAATAATAGCAAATAAAACAGCTGACAAAGGATTAATTTCCAAAATATACAAGCAGTTCATACAACACAATGCCAGAAAAACAAACAACCCAATCAAAAAGTGGGGAAAAGACCTTTAAATAGACATTTCTCCAAAGAAGACATACAGACAGTGTGAAGACAGTGAAATCGCTCAGTCGTGTCCGACTCTTTGCGACCCCATGGACTGTAGCCTGCCAGGCTTCTCCATCCATGGGATTTTCCAGGCAAGAATACTGGAGTGGGTTGCCATTTCCTTCTCCAGGAGATCTTCCCAACCCAGGGATTGAACCTGGGTCTCCCGCATTGTAGGCAGACAGTTTACCATCTGAGCCACCAGGGAATTTATGAAGACATACAGATGGCTAACAAATACATGAAAAGATGCTCAACATCACTCTTTATCAAAGAAATGCAAATCAAAACTACAATGAGATATTACCTGGCACCAGTCAGAATGGCCATCATCAAAAAGTCTACAAACAATAAATGCTGAAGATGGTGTGGAGAAAAGGGAACAC
>NW_011495029.1:5194159-5197636 GCF_000754665.1 Bison bison bison
CACCATATGACCCAGCAATCCCACTCCTAAGCATATACCCTGAGGAAACCAAAATTGAAAGAGACACATGTATCCCATTGTTCATTGAAGCATTATTCACAATAGCTAGAGCATGGAAGTAATCTAGATGTTCATCGACAGATGAATGGATAAAGAAGCTGTGGTACATATACACAATGGGACATTACTCAGCCATAAAAAGGAACACAATTGAGTCAGTTCTAATGAGGTGGATGAACCTAGAACCTATTATACAGAGTGAAGTAAGTCAGAAAGAGAAAGATAGATATCGTATTCTAATGCATATATACTGAATCTAGAAAAATGGTACTGAAGAATTTATTTACAGGACAGCAATGGAAAAACAGACATAAGAATAGACTTTTGGACATGGGGAGAGGGGAGGAGAGGGTGAGATATATGAAAAGAGTAACATGGAAACTTACATTGCAATATATAAAATAGATAGCCAATGAGAATTTGCTGTATGGCTCAGGAAACTCAAACAGGGGCTCTGTGTCAACCTAGAGAGGTGGGATGGAGAGGGAGACGAGAGGGAGTTTCAAAACGGAGGGGATATATGTATACCTATGGCTGATTCATGTTGAGGTTTAACAGAAAACAACAAAATTCTATAAAGCAATCATCCTTCAATTATAAAAAAGAAAAAAGCTGACAAAAGGGAACTTCCAAGAGCATTCTCACCCCCACATGGGGCAAACAGGATGTTTTGAAGGAGTATAGGGGTTTGTGCCTTTTATTTTAATATATATTAAACACATTTTTTAAAAGTGAAAAAAAAAAAGAATTTCAGGAAAAGATTCACTTTTTAAAAGCATTAAATATTGCTTTTTTCACAGTAAGATTTTTAAATAATTTACATTTTTAGCTTTTTAATAATGCTTATAAATGCCTTTCAAAACAATTTCACTAATAGCTAATGAAACTCATAAGACTATCTTGTAAATGTATGTTACGGCAGCTTCAAAAGCTGTCACTATATGGTTTTGGCATAAAGTGTTCAATAAGAGTACTAAGTGAGACATAATAGCACAAATTTTGCAGACTAATACATTTCCTTTCTCAGCCTCTAAACATGGGCATAACCACTTTAGCGCTCATTTTGGTTTCTTAAATATGACTTTTTATGATGAAATGAGTTTAGTTGTATTTAAAAAATGGATTAATATAAAATGGAATATGTGTATATTCTTTAATAGCCATAAGGAGGGAAAAAAAACTTTTGTTGCTTAAGGAGACCTTTAAAGGAAGAAGAAAAGAGGGTTGAAAATAAAGTGAATAGGAAATAAAGTCCTCAGATTAAGATTTACAAAGTAATCCTTTTCCAAAAATGTATTCATTTATACTTTCAACAAGATATCATTACTTTAATATTCAGTAACTTTGCAGTTAATATTGACGTTGTATTAATGACTATTACATATATCCGCTTTTTCCTAAGTATTTCATCTTTGACAGCCTGCTGTGTTTTTCTAGTTTTCTAATTGATGAGCTTTTCTCACCTTGTGATTACCTAATTTTCACTTAATTGCTTTTAGTAATAAAGTTCATCTTGCATTTTTCTCCCATAAGGATTAGATTTTTTTTTTTAAGCAACAAATCATCTTGTAGAGCTGAAAATGATGCATCACATTAGGATGGTTTCTTTTCCTCTGAGAATTAGAAGACTACAATTTCAACTGAAGGTTGAAAAGGTTATTAAGTCTCCTATATTCAGTTGTTCATAATTTATTGAATGTCATACATAAACTTTCATTGGAAGAGAACATTTTCCAAGAAAAAGAAAGCAATGTAAAACAATATTAAACCAAATATATTTCCTCTTTATAAAACTATTGATGTGAGATCGCTTTCAAGCTCAGTTTTTCACTCAACATATTCTACAATTTATCTTACTACTTCAACATCTCATCAACAAGTGCTCAAACACATTCAGGGCTATTTATTACAAAGTAAAACAACTAAAGACATTGTAAAATGATCATTTTTCTTATGTCCATCTTTTGCTTTAATAAAAATTTTTACATTAACTGCATATTTTCAGTCAGGATAAAACTTTCAACTGTGATACCAGATACATTGCTAGAAGACAAATTTTCATATTAAGCATAAAGTTGTGCCAAATATATAAATTAATACATATATTTTAATATGGCTACCATTTAGAATCAGAACAATTATTTAGACTTAATTTTCATATCATGACTTTACTGTATCTAAAAACAAAAAAGTAGTACAGCCTTTAATGTAAGGGGTCTACATATAAACATTTCACTCTTAAGAAGACTAACTCAATTATGTTATCAAAATAAAGTTTCTAAGGTGATTCTTTTCATGAAACTTTTCAGTCACATCAATATTTCAAGATAAACCATCAATCAATTTTTCTTATATATCACATAAGAATATTGAAAATTCTCAATTTGTGATCCTTGTGAATTTAATATTAGCTCATCTGGCTTAAGATGCAAATATGAGGACAGATCAATAATCACACAGCTATGTAACTGATACTTTCCTAACACTTGAGGTAAAATAAAAACTTAAATACTGTGTAATGAGAGCCTCCAATTTTGTGGATTCTCTCATCCACCTAAACTTTGAGTAAAAATTTCTTTCAAATATTATTCACTAATTCTCATTAGTGCTTAATGCCTTTAAACAATACTTAGCACAGCTGTTTTTGATACTCCATATTAAGTAGTTGTTAATGGGATAATCACTTATGAAAGACCAGTGAGGCTGCAAGATGGGTAGACTTTATATTTTGTGTAATAAATATTGCCATTGAGGTTTGCAAAGTTTTTTTTTTTTTTTTATAAAAATAGCAGTTTTAAATTACTATCTTTTGTGTAGTTATAAACTTAACTATAATCTATAGCTATGAGATTTTAATATATGATGACAGAATGTTTCATGTTTGAGTTATAAAATCTCTGCTGATATAATCTCCATTATCCTGGCCACTGTTGTACTTCAGGTTCATTTGGTTAGAAAATTGCCAACAAGGGGCCCTCTAATGAATAATACAGCTTCAAAACATCATAAGCATCCCAGTCTGATCAGTTTCATAAAAGGGATGATGAGTTATTTCATGAACAGCAT
The DNA here is from genome assembly GCF_000754665.1 of Bison bison bison. Classification (NCBI taxonomy): domain Eukaryota; kingdom Metazoa; phylum Chordata; class Mammalia; order Artiodactyla; family Bovidae; genus Bison; species Bison bison. The sequence continues at coordinate 5,197,286 of NW_011495029.1, forward strand.
ATTATTAGGAAAAACTTGGAGACTTTGCTACTATGGTGTTTCCTTGGTACTCAAACTAGATAGAAAGAATTAGAGAACTAGGCAAGTAATATTTGTTCTGATGTGACCCAAATTGTGGCCATGAAGTGACAAGAAATCACCACTATAAGCGCGGGCGGCTCTGACCGGTGCACTAAGCACGGGCGGCTGCGACCTGCGCACTAAGCATGGCCAAGAGAAGCTACCCCACGTCCGAGGTCAGGGGCAGAAGCCGGGAGGACCTCATGCCTGAAGGGCGGTGGCCAAGAGGAGTTACCCCACGTCCGAGGTCAGGGGCAGCAGCCAAGAGTGCCAGACTGCGATGGCACAGGA
>NW_011495029.1:5199021-5200299 GCF_000754665.1 Bison bison bison
TGTGATCACTGACCTAGAGCCAGACATCCTGGAATGTGAATTCAAGTGGTCCTTAGAAAGCACCACTATGAACAAAGCTAGTGGAGGTGAAGGAATTCCAGATGAGTTATTTCAAATCCTGAAAGATGATGCTGTGGAATTGCTGCACTCAATATGCCAACAAATTTGGAAAACTCAGCAGTGGCCACAAGACTGGAAAATGTCAGTTTTCATTCCAATCCCAAAGAAAGGCAATGCCAAAGAATGCTCAATCTACCACACAATTGCACTCATCTCACACGCTAGTAAAGTAATGCTCAAAATTCTCCAAGCCAGGCTTCAGCAATACATGAATCATGAACTTCCTGATATTCAAGCTGGTTTTAGAAAAGGCAGAGGATCCAGAGATCAAATTTCCAACATCCGCTGGATCATTGAAAAAGCAAGAGAGTTCCAGAAAAACATCTATTTCTGTTTTATTGACTATGCCAAAGCCTTTGACTGTGTGGATCACAATAAACTGTGGAAAATTCTGAAAGAGATGGGAATACCAGACCACCTGACCTGCCTCTTGAGAAACCTGGATGCAGGTCAGGAAGCAACATTTAGAACTGGACATGGGAGGGGGAGGTGCTAAGATGGTGGAGGAGTAGGACGGGGAGAACACTTTCTTCCCCACAAATTCATCAAAAGAACAGCTAAACGATGAGTAAATTCCACAAAACAACTTCTGAATGCTGGCAGAGGACATCAGGCACCCAGAAAAGCACCCCAAGTCTTTGAAAGGAGGTAGGAAAAAATATAAAAGACAAAAAAAGGGACAAAAGAGGGAGGGATGGAGTTCCATCCCGGGAAGGGAGTCTTAAAAAGAGAGAAGTTTCCAAACACCAGGAAACCTTCTCATTGCTGAATCTGTGCCGAGCCTTGGAAGCACAGAGGGCAGCATAACAGGGAGGAAAAATAAATAATTAAAATCCACACATTGCCAGCCCTACGGTAACTCCCCCAGCAGAGAAGCAGCACAGACACCTGCATCCGCCATTAGCAAGCAGGGGCTGGGCAGGGAGGCGCGGCGCGGGCTGCATCACAAGGATCTGGCCTGAATACCCCGAGCGCTATCTGAGCGAAATAATTTGGGCTAGCAAACCAAACTGTGGGATATCTACAACGCGAAAAGCCAGCCCTAACCTATGACACCACCAGGCCCGCACACAGAACAAAGGACTGAACAGAGATAGCCGGCTGCAGACCATCCCCCTCTGGTGATAGACAGCCAGAGCCAGAAGGGGGCAATAGCAG
>NW_011495029.1:5201601-5202049 GCF_000754665.1 Bison bison bison
CCTCCCTAACCCCTCTCTACTCTACCCAACTTTGTGAATTTCTGTGTGTTCCAGATGGTGGAGAACACTTAGGGAACTGCTTACTGGCTGGATCTGTCTCCCTCCTTTTCATTCCCCCAATTTATCCTCCTGGCCACCTCTGCCACCTTCTTCCTTCTTCTCTTCTCTGTATAACTCTGTGAACAATGCTGAGCGGTCCAGCTGTGGAGTGCACATAAGGAAGAGATTACTGAATAGCCCACTCTCTCCTCTACTGATTCCACCTCATCTCATTCGGGTCACGTCTAACTCCCTCCTCACTCTTCTCTTCTCCATATAAAGCTTTAAGCCCTTCTGGATGAAACAAGTTTCAGGGCAAGACATACCAAGCAAATTCTCCAGCAGCAAGGAACACAGCCCTGAGCTCCAAGATACAGGCAGCCCAAAGTCACCCCAAAACCATAGACAT
>NW_011495029.1:5205114-5206001 GCF_000754665.1 Bison bison bison
AGGATACATTATTGGTATATAATCCTAAGGAATGTGGAGAAAGAAAAAAAAGTTTGTCCTTTCTTCCTCCTTGAGAATTCCAGACCCCTCTCTCCTTGGGGACTCCTAGATTTCCTATCAACCTGCCTAGGAAATGACTCTCTCATTCCCCCCTTTTCTTTTAGGAGAATTATGTTGCCTAGGGAAAAGGGGGCGTCATTCTCATTCCATAACTACTTCCAAGCTGACAAGGGGTGTTGTCCCTAAATTGGTGAGGCAACATATTCTCCTAATCCTCATATTGAGGATATCTGATCCAGGGGCCCCAAATAGTAGCTGGAGGAAGCTACAGCAGTAGCAGGAGTTTGAGCAACCATTTGTAACTTAAAAGCTTTCATGTGGCTTGAAACAAATCCAGTTATACAATTACAGATGCAGGGAGCAAACAGCAAGAACAAAACAACCAGAATTATTGTAATTAATATAGTTGTCCACCATGGGGAACTAGTTAACGTTTCCCAAAGTGAAGCAATTGAGGCTTCAGGAGTATCCATGGCCCTAATCATCTTGTTCATGTGGATAGTAAAATGAGTAACATTCGTGCTTATATCAGGTATATATGTACAGCACTGGGTATGAATAATGGCACAAGTTCCTCCTTGTGCAGCTGTCAGAATATCTAGAGCCAATCTGTTTTGTAAAACCACCTTTCTAATTTGTGCTTGTTCAGCATTAAGAGCTGAAATAGCCTTTTGAGAATCTTGTAATGCCTGTTGAGTAAAATTAGTCAAAGCATCCACTCGTAACATAACATCTGTAGTTTCCAAAGAGGGAACAAATGCTGCAGCCAAATAATCATACCAATAAAATACAGACCTTGCCCACTGAGTTTTAAGGTGGGGTAAATT
>NW_011495030.1:0-17620 GCF_000754665.1 Bison bison bison
ACTCTCTTGCTTTTTGCATGATCCAGCGGATGTTGGCAATTTGATCTCTGTTTCCTCTGCCTTTTCTAAAACCAGCTTGAACATCTGGAAGTTCATGGTTCACGTATTGCTGAAGCCTGGCTTGGAGAATTTTGTGCATTACTTTACTAGCGTGTGAGATGAGTGCAATTGTGTGGTAGTTTGAGCATTCTTTGGCATTGTCTTTCTTTGGGATTGGAATGAAAACTGACCTTTTCCAATCCTGTGGCCTGTGCTGAATTTTCCAAATTTGCTGGCATATTGAGTACAGCACTTTCACAGCATCATCTTTCAGGATTTGGAATAGCTCAACTGGAATTCCATCACCTCCACTAACTTTGTTCATAGCGATGCTTTCTAAGGCCCAGTTGACTTCACACTCCAGGACGTCTGGCTCTAGGTGAATTAGTGCCTTCTTAGATGGATATAACATTTGAGAAAAATGGCAATCCACTCCAGTACTATTGCCTGGAAAATCCCATGGACCGAGGAGCTTGGTAGCTATAGTCCCTGGGGTCACAAACAGTTGGACACAACTGAGCGACTTCACTTTCCTTTACTTTCCTTTACTGGTTATAGGCTTCCCTGGAATGAATCAGATGGTAAAGAATCTGCTTGCTGTGCAGGAGACCTGGGTTTGATCCCTGGGTTGAGAAGATCCCCTGGAGAAGTGAATGGCTACCCACTCCAGTATTCTTGCCTGGAGAATTCCATGGACAGAGGATCTTGGTGGGATAGAGTCCATGGGGTTGCAAAGAGTTGAACATTACTGAGTCACTAGTACACTTTGACTTACTGGTTATAAGACTTTAGAAACATTAGTCTATTTAGTTTTCATGGGTGATTTAAGGGTCTTAAAGACTTTAAGGTTTAGGGGGAGATAATGTCAATACTTGTGAAAAAGTAGACCTGAAGTAAGAGAGATGTTCATTTGACTTTTTATTTTTTTAATGTATATGTGTTTTGTTTTTTTTTTGAGTGTAGTTGCTTTATAATGTGTTAGTTATTAGTTGCTGCTATACAGCAAAGTGAATCAGCCATGTGTATACATGTATTCCCCTCTTCCTTGGATTTCCTTCCCATTTAGGTCACCATAGAGCATTAAGTAGAGTTCCTTTTGCTATACAGTTGGTTCTCATTAGTTATCTATTTTATACACTGTAATGTATGTATGTCAATCCCAGTCTCCCAGTCCATCCCACCCTACCTTGCTGCCTTGATATGTCTCTATTTCTGCTTTGCAAATAAGTTCCTCTATGCCATTTTTTCTAGATTCTATGTTTTGTGTTAATATAAAATATTTGTTTTTCTCTTTCTGACTTATACTTCATTCAGTATGATAGAGTGATGTTGAGGTGTCTCTCAACATCTTTGTTGGCCAAGCCAGTGGACCACATAAAGAACTTGCAACATTGCTTTTCATTGCACATACCATTGACTTCTTTCCTCTTTTCTCCAGAGAAATAACTATGTTCACTGCTGTTGATTCATTCTTTCCAAGCAATCTGCAGTAAATGGATGCTAGATTATGGAAAATCAGAGCTAAAATCTGTGGCTTTAATTGACATTTTCATATTCCAGCTAAGACAGTGAATTGGTGATGTGGTTCCTTGACTCAACATTTTTTAGTTTCACATTTTGGCAGCATAAGGGCAGAATATCAGTGGAAAGATCTGGTGCTGAAATATTTCAGAATCAGCCCTACTGTGGTTACTGCTGTTACATAACTTTAATAATGGATCCCACTATTCAATAAGTGGGTAGCCAAGAAGGTGGGGCTGGCTAAGCTATTTTTTGATGCTTTCTGCAGACTACATGTTTTCTCATTAAATGTACTTTACTGGAAAAAAACAGATCGGAATTTTGGGTGATAAAAAATTTTTAGTGAATATAATATAAATATTATAAATATTTATAAACAATTAAGGGGAATTATATAATTATTATAGTAGGCTTTAGATCTTTTGAGATTAGATTCCTTCTGAATTTTCTTCTCTAACTGGGTCCATTGCTTGTTTCTTGGGACCTACATTTGCTTGTGATATGATGGAGAATTCCAGTTAAATGTTTTATGGGTAGAGAGGGAGGTACAAGAAAAGCTCAAGAAATCCTCAATATTAAGTCAGAATGAATTCAAGACATTTCTTGTTTCTTTGAAAAGTTTGACTATTCTTAGTATATTAGTGATGACCATTGATTTATCAGAATTAAATATCAATGATTATGAAGCTGCTAGGACAAAAATTAATTCCATGAAGTAATTGCCAAGGTCTTACCTAGTAGGACTAATTTTAATGGTAGTGGTTACTATCACCTCAAAGAGAAAGCATAAACCAACATGAATGCTTAGAAATAGATGTTTGCATTAGTGGTGTGCAAGTTCAAAATGAGGAATCACAATTTACTTCCTATAAAAAACTGTGTCTTTGTGATATATGAAGTATCTCTACTTTTTCTCACATTATCCTGTAGTATATACCTTCCACCTTCATACAAGTGTATCCTGTCCTTTCTAATCTTTGCTTAATTTAAATGTAGGTGACATCTGGCTATTCTAAATGAGCAACCAAATGGACTTGGACCACAAGGGATATTTGCATCTCTAGTATTCATATCTCCCCTTCATGCTCCTCTTATTTAAATTCTGTCCACTCTTTGGGGATCTAGGTCTGCTCTATTGAAGCTCTCTCAGTTACTCTAGCACCACCTCTCCTTTCTCTGAGCTTTTTTGCATCTAAAGAAACTACCATATTTTTCAGTATTATTTCATACAAAACTCTAAGGGCTGTGAGCTCATTCTAAATTTTATGTATTATAAACTTTATGAATTTTACACTATCTAGTCCAGAGTGGACAAATTGGTCCTCCATAATTATACTTGGTCATTAATTGGTCAAAATTGATGTGATAATGGAGAGAGTAGCATGAAAACATATACACTGCTGCTGCTGCTGCTGCTGCTAAGTCGCTTCAGTCGTGTCTGACTCTGTGCAACCCCATAGACAGCAGCCCATGAGGCTCCCGTCCCTGAGATTCTCCAGGCAAGAACACTGGAGTGGGTTGCCATTTCCTTCTCCAATGCATGAAAGTGAAAAGTGAAAGTGAAGTCGCTCAGTCATGTCCGACTCTTGGCGACCCCATGGACTGCAGCCTACCAGGCTCCTCCATCCATGGGATTTTCCAGGCAAGAGTACTGGAGTGGGTTGCCAGTGCCTTCTCCAAACATATACACTAACATATGTAAAATAGTCAGTGGGAATTTGTTGTATGATTCAGGAAACTCAAACCAGGACTCTGTGACAATCTAGAGGAGTAGGATAGGGTGAGAGGTGGGAGGCAGGCTCCAGAGGAAGAGGACATATATATATCTGTGGCTGATCCAAGTTGATGTATGGGAGAAATCAACACAATATTGTAATTATCCTAACATTAAAAATAAATTTAAAAAAATTGGTGTGATATTTTTTCCTCCCTCTTCCAAATTATAGCAGAAATGAAAGGTCTCATGCATTAAATGGCTTTGGCAATGCAAAATACTTTTTGATTTTCATCAATCATGTATTCAAGAGGCAAATTATAGCAAAGGAACACTGCAAGGAAAGTAAACCTCATTTCTTAAAGGGGAACTTTCATATCACTCAACTTGCTGAGTAGTCTTGGGTTTGGCTTCTCTAATCTGTAGTTTCCTCATCTCTGAAAATGAGAAGTCATATTTTTGACCATTTGCCTCGTGCAGTTTTGTTGGGGAAATGTACGTGTCTGAAGATACCGCTGTTTATCAGCAGCTGCCTTTGTGATGAAGGAAGTCCCATTATCACCTGCTTTATGATTCACCATGCATAGGAAGGAACCTGGGAAGACCTAATATACATATTGCTTAGCAATTTTCCTGTTTTTTTTTTTTTTTTAATCTATCAGTGTGTTGTGAACTTCTTTTCTAAACACAATTCAGAGTTTTACCTCTTACTGTTGATTTGTTTCCAGAGTAGATAGTTCAGGGGAACTCTGTTTTTACTGGACTCTGACCCAAACTAGATGGCAGCAACTTGGTTTTGTGGTGAAACCTTTTTTATGTTTTGAGGAAGTAAAGGATTTGACATAGCTCTGCTTGGTGGGATGGGGTAGGAATTCCATCGTTATGGAAAGAAATGAAAATATGTCAGCCCATTACTTGTAAGTTGCAATAAACAACAGCAGTACTTGAATTTGGCTAAAGGTATTTTTGTGTCTTGTTGGTTTAATGGGGTATTGATGTTGCTTTGTTTTATAGAGAATTGCCCAGATCAAAACCCCCGTCTCAGGAACTGGGATCCAGGACAAGATTCTGCAAAACAAGTTGTTATCAAGGAAGGAGATATGTTTCGTCTGACCTCAGATGCCACAGTGAATTCTATAGTTATTCAGGATGGAGGTAAGTAACGGTCTCTGTCTATGGGAACAGCAACACTTGATGTTCTTTATGTAGAAAACTATCGTTGGCATTTAGAATGTGGTGTCACTCTAACTGTGGAGACAGGAAAGATTCCTAAGTTAGAAGTGTAGAATTCAACAGCGAGAAGGGCCTTAGGAATCACTCAAGTCAAGACCGTTGATTTATACAGAAAGAAAGAGCTCCAGAAGGTCATTTCTCATAGCTAAATCTTTGTTACAACTATGGAGAGTGATGAGAGAATTAATGTAGGTTAATATAGGTAAAAATGAGATTCAGATTTGTAGAGTCTTAGATATTTTTCTAGAAATGATTTACCTTTAAAGTGAATGGATTGAAATTCTTACACATGGGCATGTTTAGGGTGTTGAGATATGAATTCTCCACTTCTTTGTTTTTAAAACAGATTCAATTTTCTAAGCAGACTTTTAGTAAATTCTTTTTCCCAACTTAATTGCGGAAGTGCTTTTTCCCCTCTTAAGATGAAAGCTATTTTTCTGTATCTTAGAAAGATATTTCAGAAACTGGCTTACTTAGTGTTATTCCCTGCAGGACTGCTTGTATTTGGGGATGATAAAGATGGATCCAGAAATATTACTTTGAGGACTCGTTACATCCTGATCAAGGATGGTGGGGCGCTTCATATTGGAGCAGAAAAATGCCGCTATAAATCCAAAGCGACAATTGCCTTGTATGGCAAGTCAGATGAAGGTGAAAGTATGCCAACATTTGGCAAAAAATTTATTGGTGTGGAAGCCGGCGGGACACTGGAATTACATGGGACACAGAAGGCATCATGGACATTGTTGGTGAGAACTCTGAATTCTTCAGGCTTGACCTTTGGCTCCTATGCCTTTAAAAAGGACTTTTCCAGGGGCCTCAATGTGAGGGTCATTGATCAAGACACAGCCAAAATTTTGGAAATTGAGAGATTTGATACCCATGAATTCCAAAATGAAAGTAGGCGACTTCAGAAATTCCTGAGAGACCAGGATCCGGGACGGATTGTTGCCATAGCTGTTGGAGATTCAGCTGTTAAAAGCCTCTTACAAGGAACCATACAAATGATCCAGGACCGGCTGGGAAGTAAGCTGATCCAAGGGCTGGGCTACAGGTAGGCATGCATATCTTTTTTTTTTTTTTTTAGCATGAAGATATATTTTACAATTTTTTATTTATTTAATTTTGACTGTGCTGGGTCTTCCTTGCTGCAAGGGCTTTCTCTAGTTGTGGCAAGCTGAGGCTGCTCTCTAGCTGTGGTGCTTGGGTTTCTCATTGTGGTGGCTTCTCTCGTTGCGGAGCACAGACTCTAGGGCCCTCAGGCTCAGTAGTCGCGGCTTGAGGGCCCAGTTGCCCCTTGGCTGGTGGGATCCTCCTGGACCAGGGATCAAACCCATGTTCCCCTCATTGGTAGGTGGACTCCAAACCACTGGACTACCAGGGAAGCCCCATACATATCTTTTTTTTACTTTCCTTCCCCCTGCATATTTGAATCTGTGTCTGTGTGAGAGGAGAGTGTGATGGAGAAAGTCAGGTGTCAGAATGGCCACTACAATTTGGAAGTCTGGTTGCCTCTTGCTTTGAATTGGAGGACAGAATACTGGTTACAAAGCTCTTTTCAAAGCTTTGATTTACGAAACACTTTGTGAATCTTAGCATTGAACTTGTGAAAAATTAAGAACAGGAGTGTGGTTCTGAAAAACAATCAGTTTAAGGAAATTGACTTCTTCTTATAGTATCTTCTGAAGATCATATGAAATTCAGGCTAATTGAGGCACCTTATGAGTTGGAAGGGAGAAGGCAATGGCACCCCACTCCAGTACTCTTGCCTGGAAAATCCCATGGTCGGAGGAGCCTGGTAGGCTGCAGTCCATGGGGTCGCTAAGAGTCAGACACAACTGAGCAACTTCACTTTCACTTTTCACTTTCATGCATTGGAGGAGGAAATGGCAACCCACTCCAGTGTTCTTGCCTGGAGAATCCCAGGGACTGCAGGGCTTAGGGCCCCGTTCTGAGCTAGGGTGTAAAAGTTGTCTTAAAAGCATGAAGAGGGGTGGAACATGCACAGGTTTCTTTTTCTTTTCTTTCTTTCTCTTTTTTTCTTTTGTTTTTTTGAATCCTTTAATTTGAATCTTGTTTGATTGGCACTGTCCTATGAGACCCTGGCACAAGTTGGAGGGCTAGGAAGTTCATCCAAATAGTAGTATTCATTCCTATAATTTATTCTTGTCTTCTTGTGCCATATTCTGGTTAATCATGATTTCTTAATGCAGTTCTGGGGAAGTAGCTGGCTCAACATTTACAAAGAAAACAGAAGTTTTCTGCTTACTGTTCACAATAAAGTCAGGGGATATCTGCAGTGAAAAGTTAGAGAACTTCAAAACTGGCATGTTGAAATGATCTAGTTTCTCTTTTTTTCCTTTGATGGTTGATTTATCTAGTTATTATTTTTTCCTTTGGTTAGTGTTGGAATGGAATATTATCTGTAGAAGTTGTAGAGAAAATTAAGACAAAAATTAGTGAAGAAAAAGGGTCTGTAATGGTTTTAAAACTCTTTTTACTCACACAGGGAATATTTGTTGTTGTTCTGTCGCTAAGTCGTGTCCCACTCTGCGGTCCCATGAACTGCAGTATGCAGGCTTCCTTGTCCTTCACTATCTCCTGGAGTTTGCTCAAACTCATGTCCAGTGAGTCAGTGATGTCATCCAACCATCTCATCCTCTGTCGCCCCCTTCTTTTCTTGCCCCCGGTCTTTGCCAGCAACAGTCTTTTCTAATGAGTCGACTCTTTGCATCAGGTGGCCAAAGTACTGGAGCTTCTCTTCATGCTCATGTGCAGGTATTTCTGTAATTGATAGACCTAGGAGTGAAAGCATGGTCTGCTCAGATACCCACTCTATTTCATTATCCAGTAGTACCAGAGATAGTAACTTTTGTTTCTTTATGTCATTATTGTTCTAGATTTGTGTGATCATTAGCTCTGAATGTTTTGTTTAACTTTTGGGGTAATCTTCTCCCTATTGTTTTCAAATTCCTTTTAAAATATTGTGGCTGATTTGACGGAGAAATTAGAATTGTGATCCTTTGCCAATGTTCCTTTGCATTGCCATTATCTCCAGGGTACATAAACATGCCCCTTTGAAGATAATGTTCTGGCACGTTGAAATTTTCCTCAAGTGGAGGAGGGAAGTAGGAGTGTTTTGGAGATAGTGTCAGTAGAATAGAACATTGTTTAATAGTTGCTGAGGCAGTTCTGGTAAATAAAGGAAGCCTCTGATAGTCTTCCTCTCCTTCCCTCATATAGGAGATAATAAATTGAAGCATTCTTCATTTGATTCTTTCTGCTGTATCAAAGAATATAAATAGAGCTATAAAGCACAGTCAGCCAAAGAGTAGCTAATCCATGCAGGGGCGGGGGTGGGATTTGTAAGGATGTAGGCATGCATTGGTTAACTTTCATCTGTGAATATCCAGCCATCTGTCTAGCATAGATTATATTTGGCATTTTTTCCCCCTACAATAGGAAGCTGAGATTTTTCTTTTCATGTTTTAAACCAGGAGTCTTAAGGCTAATTTTCTGATGTTTTGTCTTTGTTCTTTCTTTCTTTCTTTTTTTTGAATTGACTTTGATCATAAGCTTGAGCAAAGTCCCTGGAATGTTTATCACAGTATCACAGTAATAAAATGGTGTTTTTCAAGTGTATGCTTTCAACAAATAGTTATAAAGCATATAAAATTAAAAACCTGTTGAATAGTGATTCTATAGCTTTAATAATATTAAACTAATAACCCAGTGGTCTCAGCTTTGTTTTCACATCTGAGATCTTAAAAAGTCCCATGCCCAGGGCCCACTGTACATCATTTACATCAGGATCTCTGAAGCATAGGACATCCTCCCCGCTCCCCACTGGCAGTGTGTGCAGTCAAAGATGACACTTTCTGTTCTAACCTCTGACCTGTGACTCAGGTTCTCAGTGTGGTTCCCAGACCAGCAGCATCAGCATCACCTGGGAACTTGTCAGTAATTCTATGGCCCCACATCAAACAATCAGAAGGTGGGGCCCAGCAGTCTGGTTTAACAAGCCTTACGTTTAATTCTGATACCAATGAGGTTTGAGAACTCCTGCTCTAACTTGGTGGTTTTCCAGTGTGGCTGCACAGTCAGAGCATCTGGGGAAGTTTAAAACAGACTAATGCTAGGCCCCACCTGTAGAGATGTTGGTTGTATTGGTGTGGGCTGGGTCTAAGCTTGGATATGTTTCTAAAGCTCCCATATGATTCTGTTATGTAGTTAGCTTTGAGAACATTGCAGAGATAAGAGTGGAAAAGAGACCAGACAATAATCATTTAAAAAGAAATGGGGGCTTCCCTGGTGGCTCAGATGGTAAAGAATTTGCTTGCAATGCAGGAGACCTGGGTTCAGTCCCTGGGTTGGGAAGATCCCCTGGAGAAGGGAGTTGCAATCCATTCCAGTATTCTTGCCTGGAGCATTCCATGGACAGAGGAACCTGGTGGGCTACAGTCCTTGGGGTCACAGAGAGTCGGACACACTGAGTAACTAACACACACTGGTGATCCAGTGGTTAAGAATCTGTCCTCTAATGCAAGGGATGCGGGTTTCATATCTGGTTGGAAACTGACACCCCACATGTTGAGTGGCCAGAAGATTAGAAAAAATAGTAAAAAAAAAAAAAAATAATGTGAATGAAAAGAGTGTGCATTGAGGAAGTCAATGATTAATTGAAATCATAGTAATCAGTGTTTCACCTGTTACAGAACTGGACAAACAGGGATTTAAAATCCAGGTGCATTTCCTTCTGTGATGTCAGTTTTTTCAGTCAAGTTTGTACTTGCAACCACATGTGGAAAAAGACTTGGAGGGATTGACAAAAATGAAATAGAATTAATAGCACCTGTCATAACATCTGTGTTGGGGATTTGGGTCAGTACCATAACAAATAATCAGTTGCACCTGCTCTTTTTCCTTCTAGGCAAGCTTGGGCTTTGGTTGGTGTCATTGATGGTGGCAGTACTTCTTGCAATGAGTCTGTAAGAAACTATGAGAATCATAGTAGTGGAGGGAAGGCTCTCGCCCAAAGAGAATTTTATACTGTGGATGGTCAGAAGTTCTCTGTGACAGCTTATAGTGAATGGAAGGAAGGTAGGCGAGCAGTTTATACTCTTGTTAATACGTTGGTAAGTATTGTGACAGACATTTTTTAAAGTGACATTGTATTCAAATGACGGTCTATTTCGATTTCTCAACCGGTTGAAGAAGAAACCTGTAGTTTTCCAACTATAGTTGATCTTTTAGGCTGAAACAAAACTTTTTTTTTCTGGATTAGAAAATGATCTAGTTTAGGCATCCTCAGTTGGACATTGTTCTTCATTCTTGAGTCATTAGGTGTGGTTAATGGATTTGTTTCCTAGATTTAGTATCAGTCGAACCAATCTGGATGTGAGCTGTCTTTTATTATGTTCTGTGATAGTGAACTGGTTTTGTACTTTGGATCTTATTGTTATATAGCTGTATGGACAAATATTACCTTTAAACACACGCTGTGTAAACAAATTACTCATTTTCTTGGCAATGTTTCCATGATAATTCAGCTACTACGTTTATCTTATAGACAAACTGGAAAATGGAGAAAAGTACAAAATTAAAATTAATGTTTCACCCTATCATTCAGAGTTAATTAGCATTTAAAATCTATGTTCCCTCCCCTAGTGTTCATTTTGTCTTAACCTGCTTTCCTTTCCTTAAATAATATATTATAAAGTTATCTTAGGTCTTTACTTTTCTTGAGCATATTTTGAAAATTAGAATCCACCTTTCAGAAGAACTATCATGTCTAACAATGATACTCTGACTTTTTTTTTAATGGAAATTCACTGAAGAATTTCTGTATTTTGCTGCTAGATTTTTTTGGCTCCAGGTGAATTGGCAGTCTCCTGTCTGTGCTTGCCCACTACCTTTCTTTTCCAAGCCAGTATTATACCAAAATTAATGTCAAATGAGTAATTAAAAGGTGCTTTATTACATCTGTAATTACCCAGAAAGGTTTATTTTAGGCTGGCCACATACCTCTGTTTTTAGCAGTACTGTAGCAAAGTATTCACTGAAATGGATTTCTGGAGACAGAATGCCTAGGTTCATGTCCCAGCTCTTTTGCTTACTGTATGATGATGGCATATAACTTTTAACTTCCTAACCCTTAGTTTCTTCATCTGAAAGTGGGGATAATAATGGAACTACCACATAGGGCTGCTGTGAATATCAAACATGAAGAATATGACGTTTTTAGCACAGAGTATATAGTAAGCACTCAATAAAGGTTAGCGTTTTAACAGTAATGCAAACATGACTTGGGATATAACTGTATTTTGTGTCCTTGTAATTAAAAAAAGAGTCTTTTGCTTTAAAACAAACAGATAAACAGTTCCTGGTATATAATGGGACTTCCACATGCTCCATTTAAGGAGCCTTCTGAGTTTGAGGTGAGGAGATGGTATCTATTTATGGATGAGACTGGAATCAAGGCTAAGTTCTCTGCCTCCAAGACTATTGTTCTTTCAACCACATCATGGTTGGCCTCTGGCAAAAAACATAGGTAGATGAGAAATATTTCTGAGCAGGAATTTGGACTTGCATGAAGTGTTTAGTGGAACTTCTTTCAGTAGGATTCCAGGCAGAGGACGACAAACTTGGAGTCAACATTTCCTTTGTGAGAACTTTTGCTTACATTTTCACATTACCAATGACTGCTCTTTTCTGGGAAAGTATACATTCTGGCTATCTATTGTAGGATATTGTTTGTGTTCTGTGTTCTCAGTGTTTCCTATTTTCTGGAAGAGGTAGCAAGTCACTCCAGGAAGCTAGGATGATGAACGTATTTTCTTTCATACTTCCAGTTCTAGTGCCAGTAGGAGATATCTCAGGAAGGATTTTCTTCTACATCCAGAAAAAAGTGAAGAATTGTTGAATCATACAGATTTTTCTCTATGTAACCTTGCTTTTTTTTTTTTTTAACAGAAACAAATTCTAATGATCTTTTAAGTTAAAACTTATTTATCTAGAAAATTTTTTTAAAAACATCATTGAAATTTTTTATGAAAAAAAGTTAATATTTCTTAGTTTCCCTTTTTTAGATAAATCTTTTTGGTTAAATCTCAAATTTTGGGTAGTGATTATCATTGCTACCATGATATTTTGGCTTATCTTTACTCTTAACCTGCCTGTTTTAGTTCTTAGGAAGGAAGAATGATATAGAGGTTAGGAAAATTGGACTCTGGAATTAAATTAGCATTCATTGTGGGCTCTTTTTTCAGCTATTAGTCAGACTCCCTGGCCTTTGCTTCTTTTATCTCTAATGCATATAATAGTTCCTCTATCTCAAAGTTGTTTTGATGAAAGGTTATTATGTATGTGAAATCCCAATAATTGTTAACTGTCATTGATAGTTATTATCTTTATTTAGACAAAATTCCATTATGGGCTTTAGTATTTATGTGAAAGAAACATAAAGAAAAGACACTTTACATTTTTAGGTTCCTTCCTTTTTTTTTCTGTTTTGTTTTGGTGCTTTGTAGACACAGGAAAGCATGGTAGATCAGTCTAATGGAGCAGATTTCAGAACTTGCTCAGGTTAGGTATTATCAGGTATCCCTAAGACTGTAAGGATATTTGTATTATTCTTTGTGTCTTGCCTAAATATCTTGCATTTTGATTCCTCTAACTTAAGTAAATGAGTTTTTTTATTCCTATTATTGACTATTATATTTTTTTAAATTAAAAAAAATTTTATTTATTTGGCTGCACCAACTCTTAGTTGTGGCATGCGGGACTTTAGTTATGGCATGCAGGATATATTATCCCGACCAGGGATGGAATCTGGGTCCCCAAGCACTGCAAACTTGGAGTCTTAGCCACTGGACCAGCAGGGAAGTACCTCATCGACTTTTAGGGTCAGTATCTTCAAGTAGCCCCAGAGTAGTTTGTCAATTAATTGGAAAGGTGATACTGAAATACAGATAGTAAACAGATATCTTTGAAATACGGTGTTTCCCCACATTTCCATATTTTCCATAGCTTCCATCTATTCCATATTCATTTGCATTAAATCAGGTTTGGGACCATGACAGGTTGTATCATGGACACTTTGAGAAGCAGGGAACAGTGTAGAAGCAGTGCAGAAGCTTCTGCACTTGGTTGCATGTTAAAGAGTGCAAGTTAGAGAGATGTTGGGTCAGCTTTTCAGTTTCCATCTGCCTAGTTGGGAACCAACTCTGAATTTCAGAAGGGGGTCTCAGGAAAGATCAGTGATTAGTAGTTCCTGGATTGCATGTCTGATGTTACCCCAGGAAAGGTGCTGAGTTGGCCTGGGGCACTATCACGTGGCCTTTAGGTCCCTTTGCAGATGATCGTGGGGACACTCATCCCTTCAGTAGACATTTGATGAGTCTGCACTGTGAGACAGAGCAGTGAATACATGGTGCTTTGCCCCCTTCACTGATGTCGCTTCCAGGGAGGTGAGCTGTCTTCCCATTGGAATGATACTAATCATACCAGAGTCAAATAACAGAATAAGAATACTGGAGGAATGGTTACTTCCAAGAGGATGTTTGGGAAGTCCAGAAAGGTTTGCCTGAACTTTATAAGATGAATAGTATCTTGGTTGGTAAATTAAGAGTGGATGGACACTGTAGACAGAGACTAAATGATGAGCAGAGGTCTAGAAGTGAGAAATCACCTAAGGCCAGCTTTTATATTTAATGTTAAGATTCTGTGTGTTCATGTCCTATCATTTCCTGTGCATGGGTCAGACTGAAGCATTGCTGGCTTACATTTATCTTTCGATTTGTGAATCAGTTGAAGGGGTTGATTTTAGGAAAAAAAATCACTTTGTTTCTTGCTTTTTGGTCTAGGTATTTCTTTTTCAGGTTTCTGGGTAGAGGCCATAGATGGAGTAAAACTGCACCTGCTGGATGATGTTAGTAGTTGGGAACCCGGAGATCAGATTGTGGTCGCAAGCACGGACTATTCCATGTACCAAGCAGAGGAGTTTACTCTTCTCCCCTGTCCTGAGTGCAGCCGCTTCCAGGTCAAAGTCAAAGGTATCAGACTGCTCAGAAGGCTTCTTGGGAAACACTCTTCTTGAGATATGATTCTTGGGATTCTTTGTTTTTCCTTGAGTCGTCATTGTCACCATCATTGTCATCAATATTGAAGGTCTTAGCAGTGGGGAGCTTTGAACACTAGAGTCCCAGAGGATGTTGGATAAAAGTAGTCATCAAGCAATAATGTTGCTGTTAATGATGTATCATAGACAAATCAGTGTTTTTATGCCAGTTTCTATGTTTAAAAAAAAAGAGATGCAAACTAGATGGATTGAATTTTTTCTTTGAAGATGCTTTCAAACTTCTTTTTTATTAAATTTCTGCTATTAGATAATAGTAAACTAGGTTTATTTTTTAAATAGAAGTGTCTCTTTTTTATGTAAAAAAATGAAACTCACAGTCTTTGAGTGTCTGCTTTCTTGGCCAGAAGTAGATCTCACAAATATTTAAAATGAAACCGAAAAGATACTTTCATAAAACTACATTTCCTATCATAATCTTGACGAATGTATTTTTTGAGAGAGAGCAATATACAGTGGGATCCTTACTGTAATCTCTGTTTAGAAAGGATGACTGACATTTACCAGTTACTTATTTTGAGGCTGGTGATAGGCAAAGCTTCTTCCTTCATTGCCTCAGTTATGGAATTCATTGTGCATTCATTCATTATATTGCTTTCCATGCTTCTGTAATACAAATTATGCATTACACATTTATGATACAAAACAAAAGAATTTAGAGTAACTATTTAATAAGTACTCACTCAGTGGGTACTTTAGAACTTTCAAGGTTAAAGGAAACTTTTTTGCTTTAAAAAAAATGAAATTGACTCACTTGGCAGTTTTTTCCTGCTTCACTCAGTGTTGTACTCTTCCTTCTTGACCATACAGGCCATAAGCAGAAAACTGAAAACTAAAAAATCATCATACCATCTGGCATTAATTTTGTTTGGAAATTCCCATTGTTCCTAACAAGTATACATAATAATGAATCTCCATTATTTGGTTTATTTGTGTTTTTCCTTCCTGAGTTTGTATAGTTAAGATCAGATAAAAGCTCTTTGGTAAAGTGTTTCTAAGTTTTTAGTAAAGGTGGGGATTTAAATGTGCATAAGAAGTGGAAAGAAAAGGTCGTTATTTCTGGACTGTTAATGTCCAAATGCAGGTTACTTTAGCTTTGAAGGAGAAGCAAAAAAAACTTTCCACCCTATTATCAACATCTACAAAATCATTAGTTTTCCTAGGTACGGCATGCACTGGAGTATTCATGTATCCTCAGGGGAGTAGAACAAGAGCACATGGACAGGAAGCAGAGACAGCATGGATTCTTAGCTAGCTTCCAGATTATTGGTGCTGTTCAAGAGAAGACTGAACTATTGGCTTTGCCAAAAAGTTCGTTTGATTTTTTATGTAACATCTTCTGGAAAAACCCAAATGGAACTTTTTGGCTGACCCAGTACTTTAGGGAGGAGTAAGCTCTCTGTGTGTGGGTTTGATAGTTGGGAGTGAGGGTTAAGGGCATTGAGTGTGGGTGATTGGAGCAGAAAATCCATAAAATCTCTGCTTCCTGGGATTCTTTTGTTCTGAGGTATCGAAGAATGGAAACAAACAATAAATTTAATAATGTCTTGAAGTTACAAGATAAACATTACTGTCTTTTTGATATAAGTTTTATGTTTTCTTTGTTCTGATGTTATTTTTGCCTTGCCCTCATCGACCAGAAACGCCTCAGTTCCTGCACATGGGTGAGATTATAGATGGTGTAGACATGAGAGCTGAGGTTGGAATTCTTACCCAGAATATTGTTATCCGAGGAGAAATGGAAGACTCATGCTATGCTGAAAATCAGTGTCAGTTCTTTGATTATGATACCTTTGGAGGACATGTCATGGTAGGCAAAAGGATTTAATGAATTCTTTGAAACTGTGACTGCTAAGTACATGTTTGACAAAGCTTTCAAGTTTTGGAATGGCATCTTTATGGCTATTAAAATCACATTTTATTTCTCTTTTCAATGACAAGGAGATTTTAGATGATTAAAAGATAACATTATATCTTCATGTAGTTGATCTGGACTCTTAGTTAAATCATTTAAGAATTGTCCTGTGAAGAAGGAAATCAATTTATATTGGGAAGAATCAGTTATAAAGACAAAAAAAACCAAATAATCTCAGTATCATGCATGCAATCTCTGAAAGGATCAGGTTTTTTTTTTTTTTAAACATGATATTATGAAAGGGTAAGCAGTAGTGATGTACATATTCAAGATATGTTTCTGTAAAGATATTTTTTATATGCAGATTTTTTATTCTGTAAAAGTACTGAGCACTTATGCACTAAATGTTGCTCTGTGTACTACTAATCTATTTGACTCCTGGGCTGCATTTTGGCTACATGTGTCTTAAAATCAGTTTTGTGTGAGTAGGATATTATTTTTGGCTATGTTTCTGTTATGCTGATTTCTGAAATGTTGGTCAGTGTCATGACTTTGTTTTTAGTAGTGTGATTGAAAATCCAGAGTTTATAAATATTGAGACTGCCTAAGTTGTGGATCATAGAGGCATTTTAAAAAAAAAAACAGAAGTAAACAACATTATATGCTAACTAAATCATTGAGGGAGGATTTAGAAATAATTATTTATCAAACTTCAGTGGAGATTATAGAAATGAAAAAACAAGACTAGATAGGAAATGACCAAAATATTTGAACAAACCCACACATATATACAAAAATCATTTTTGTAGCCTTCCTGGTTACCTTTCCTTGATTCCTAATAAGAGGCTATTTTTTATTACTCTTTAAAGTATTCATTTATGTAAAGAAGCATTTGCTAAATTCTGAGCTGGAGATCCAGGAAAACAGGATGTAAAAGAAAGATGCTTTCATTTCTGGTCTCCTTCAGATATTTTCTATTAAAACAATATTTTGGGGGAATTTCCTTGGTGATCCAGTGGTTGAGAGTCCGCCTTCGAATGCAGGGGACTCAGGTTCGATCCCTGCTCAGGGAACTAAGATCCCACATACCACAGGGCAACTAGAGAGCCCATGCACCCAACAAATATGCTGCACGCTGCAACTAAGACCTGATACAGCCAAATAAATATTTTAAATAAAAAACAATGTATTTTGTTACTTTGCTTCTGAGCTACTTTACCCTAAGCTACTTTGCTTATGTGTTAGTTTGATTTTTGGTTATCTTATAGATAAAGAAAAATTTTACTTCAGTCCATCTTTCTCATGTGGAATTGAAACACATGGGTCAGCAGCACCTGGGGCGGTACCCTGTTCATTTTCATCTGTGTGGAGATGTGGATTACAAAGGAGGGTACAGACATGCAACATTTGTGGATGGCCTGTCTATTCATCACAGCTTCTCCAGGTGCATCACTGTGCATGGGACAAATGGCTTGCTGGTAAGTAACCTCATATTGTGTTGATATATTTTATGAAAACAGTCACCTCTCCTTCATTCCCATGACTTGTCAATTTTATACAAGTAAGCCGTTGGGCCACAAGTCTTACTCTGTCCTGCTTTCCTGAGAATTCTGCTGTTTTTCTCTGTTCTCTTAAGAGATCAGTGAACCCTGACATTTGACTTTGCCCCATCAGCTAAGATGAAAATTTTTTGCTTTTGTACTCAGCATGCCTCATGAATAGCACTTGTCAACCACAGCCAGTCTTGTTACCAACGACATTATACACTTGTATTTTGGCAGATAAAAGACACCGTCGGATTTGACACACTGGGTCATTGTTTCTTTCTGGAAGATGGTATTGAACAGAGAAATACTTTGTTCCACAATCTGGGACTCCTCACCAAACCAGGCACACTCCTTCCCACGGATCGGAATAACTCCATGTGTATCACCATGCGGGAAAAAGTATTTGGAAATTATATCCCTGTGCCTGCCACTGACTGTATGTGAGTAATTGGTGGAGTGAAAAGCTCACGTGTGATGGCCAAGGCCTGTTGGCTTTTGGGGATATGTTTAGTGGGAGGTTTTTAGAAGATGGGATTTTTCCTGACAAATATTTAAATCACCTTAAAAAAAATGTC
>NW_011495030.1:17720-19137 GCF_000754665.1 Bison bison bison
AAAAAAAATGTCTTTCAGGGCTGTTTCAACTTTCTGGATTGCTCATCCCAACAATAATCTGATTAATAATGCAGCTGCAGGCTCACAGGTAAATAACACTAAAGTGCATCTGTGTTTTTTGCATTCTTGTTTGTAAGTGTCCTGGTTTATGTGTATATGCAACATAGTGTGTGGTAGTCTAACTCAAGCACCTTGCTTTCTGGTACTGCTTATTTTAGCCAGCTCTCAGAGCAGGCTGTGGTTGAGATGGTTCTTCTGTTTCTTCACATCGTTTGTGCCAGTTAGTATTTATGAGTGTACAAAGACAGATGCTAAATGGAAGAAAAGAGGGGGCTAGTATATCGGGTTATCATGTCATCTCCAGAGTGTATTTTTAGTGTATTATGTACAATCCTTTTGGCTTCTCCTATTTCAGTCATGTGTTCATGAGTAAAAAAAGCCCTATGAGACTGGGTTATTCTGTAGAATATTATGACAATGGTCATTCTGGTCAAAGGGCATATCCTTTTTGTTAAATACAGGGATTTTATACACTTGGAAATTCCACCTCCTTAGTAAAGCAAGGACTCAACTGTGTGCCTTTATTTAACTTATTTATTTATTTTTGGCTGCACTGGGTCCTCGTTGCTTTTCTACGGCTTTTTCTAGTTGCAGCAAGCGGGGGCTACTCTTCATCGTGGTGAGTGGGCTTCTCATTGTGGTGGCTTAACTCTTGTTGTGGAGCACAGGCTCCAGACACACGGGTTTCGGTAGTTGCTCCATATGGGCGTGGGACTGTAGAGCACAGACTCAGTTGTTGTGGCACACAGGCTTAATTGCTCTGAGATGTGTGGAATCTTCCTGAATGAGGGGTCGAACCTGTGACCTCTGCATTGGTGGGAGGATTCTTAGCCACTGCACCACCAGGGAGCTTCAGCTGTGTGCCATGTACTAGTTATGAGCCTTATATTGTTTCACATATACTCAGGGATAATTTAAGAGAATAAATGAACTATTTTTGGATGACAGAAATGTCTCCTGGATAAACTCGGAGAAATTTACATCTGTAATTGAGTGTTTTTATAATGCAGCTGCTAATTTATAATGTACAAATGAATCTTTAAGACATAATACTATTATGATTATATCTATGCTGAAAACTGTATAGGACAGAAACATGAGCTTTCCAGCAAAACCTGAATATTCATATACATACATCATGGCTATTAACACTTTAAAAAGGAAAGGAATACCTATCATTGTTTTCCAGAATAAAGGAAAAAATTACCTGGAGGGAGTATTTCTTCAAGATAGCCAGAAAACAGGTATCACTGGGTGATGGTAGAATTTACATCTGTGGTTTTTCTTTTTTTTTTTATTGCACATCACTCCTTTATTTTATACTGATCTGGAAAAAAGATATTTTTAGTACAGTTAT
>NW_011495030.1:19237-41549 GCF_000754665.1 Bison bison bison
AACATGATTCAGAAGTCAGGCACAGTGAGAGACACACTTGGACATGATCAAGAGGCATTCCGCTGCCACAAAACAGTACGGCAGGGGAGGGATTTTAAAACACACAGCAGGATGAACTCCTACACCTTAGAAGTCAAGGAGCTTATCCCATGATGGTATAAGGAATGACTTATTTGCTGATGACCACATGTGGGAATATTTCAACCGCCACTAAAAACCCCAGAAGGGTTTTTTTTTTTTTTTGTATTTATATATATATTTTTTAAAGTAAATGCAACACAAAAACATTCAGGATTGATCCAGCCTTTTAGAGTCAGGGAGGAATATTTGATTGAGTCACCATGCAGGTTACATTCACCTTCCACTGGAATGACTGGAGCCCCGAGTCACCTAACAACTGTGCCCGGCTGGCCTCTGGGGACACGAACAGGCTCTTACTTCTCCTCATTGGTCACACCTCAGCATGGTTTTCTCCCTGTCCCCTACTCAAGCAGCTCCTTAGTAATAAACCACCATCAAACCCCCCAGTGATGACCTCTCAACACTTCTGGATAAGTCTTCCCTCGGCTTGGACTGAGGACCATGCCCCAGACGTGCCATTCTGACTAGACTGTATGAAGGGAGTGGGAGCAAGAGATAAAATGGCTAATGTGGAATTGGGAGCCGCTGGTCCTCACCTGTAGCTACAACTTACAATGCCTATAGATGTCATCAGTGGGACATGTGCCAGGGAGAGGTGCAGAGGAATAGGGTGGGCCAGGGCAGGGGAGGAGGGTAATCCTTGGGAAAGTAATCTGCTGCTTGCCCTCACTTCTTGGCCTTGCCCTGGGCAGCCACAGCCTCTATGGCTTTACGCATGGTCTCCTCATCCCTCAGGAACTGCATGGGCTTGATGGGCTTCAAGTTCTTGTCCAACTCATAGACCATGGGAATGCCAGTTGGCAGGTTCAGCTCCATGATAGCCTCTTCAGAGAGACCCTCCAGATGCTTGACGATGCGCCAAAGGCTGTTGCCATGGGCTACAATTAGTATCCTTTTCCCCTCCTTGATCTGGGGGCCAATTTCTTCATTCCAAAAGGGAAGAGCTCTGGCAATTGTGTCCTTCAGACTCTCACAGGAGGGCAGCTGGTCTTCAGTGAGGTCTGCGTACCTGTGATCCTTACTGATGTTGCTATAGAAGGGATGGTCGGGCTCCATGGGAGGTGGCGGGACATCATAGGAGCACCTCCAGATCTTTACCTGGGCCTCACCATGCTTGGCAGCAGTTTCTGCCTTATTGAGGCCAGTCAGACCCCCATAGTGTCGCTCATTAAGGCGCCAAGTCCTCACCACTGGCAGCCACATTTGGTCAATGGCATCCAGCACTGTCCAGAGGGTCTGGATTGCTCTCTTCTGCACTGAGGTGAAGCAGATGTCAAACTCATAGCCAGCATCTCTCAGTGCCTGCCTGCCTCGTGAGCCCGGCTGGGCTCAGGTCCGCGTCGTACCAGCCGCTGAAACGGTTCTCCAGGTTCCATGTGCTCTCACCGTGCCGGATCAGCACCAGCTTGTAGGCAGCCATGGCTGCGGTTCGGGGTGCGGCGCAGACTCTGTGGTTTTTCTTAAAAACATAAAGCATAAGATTCTGCCTTGACAGGGCAGAGACCTGGGCATTCAATCATTTCAGTCTTCTATTCATTCATGTTTCATCAAATATTTCTTGAGCACATATAGGATTTATACTGAGATGAGATTTTGAGTAGAGGTGGCCAAGGATTTGATGTGCAGTCTTACCCCAGGATCATCTGATCTACATTACATTACAAATGAACACAGAGCAGAGACTCCTTTCAGCTATTTTCAGAAATCATGGGTTGTAGATCAAAGTAAATTGCAAAGAGTCCATGAAAAATGTAAGTTGTGGTTGCCAGACATCCTTATGAGGGCTCATTTGAGAAAAGAAGAAAGCAGGTGTCTATCTTTTTCCATCTCTTATATGTTCCTCTCCCTTTTCATTCTGTGAGTTCTTTTTTTTCTCTTTAGAAAAACTGCTCCTGTAAAGCTCATGTTTTGGCAAGGGTTTTCCTCCCAAAGTAAATCAAACCCTTTTTTCTTGTACCTTTCCACTGCCTTTTACAAAGCTCCCTTTACCTGTCTTGACACCACAGTGTTTTAACAGGAAACAGCTGCTACCTCCTTATCCCCCTTTTTCCATCCCTCAGCCCCAAACTCTACTGCGTCTTGGGAGGGTTCACTGCCCTTAGTTTATAAGGCTATGGTGTGGAGCCTTCTTCATAGCCCTCTGAGTCTGTTTTGTGCCCAAAAGCACAGAGGTGGCAGACACATTCTTCAGAGGAGTTTGTTTTTACTGAGACCTATCTGTAAAGTTTTATCATGGAAAAATGCCAAATACTGCTTTCATTTTGCTGATATGTTTTTCACAATTCATCTGTGTTCCTAAAGGACTTTGTCAAAACTAGTATAGTACTTATTAGCTATACTTTAGTTGTCTCTGTGTTTCCCATGAGACTATGAATTCTTTGAGAATAGGCTATTGTATACCTGGCACTAAATGAATGTCTGCTAAATTTGAATCGATACTGTACTTTTGGACTATATATTTGAGTTTTAGCAATCTGCTTAATCAGTGTTCCTTGATGTGAAGTTGTCTTTCACATTGGGCTGATTTTTAATTAAATTGTAAAGTAAAAAAATGTCACAGAGATTAAGAGCATTTCATTTCATTTTATATCCTATTTTGAGTGTCAGAAAATTTCAAACTCTTAACACTGAGATTGAACAGACAGGACCCAGACTGAGACAGCATCCTGATTCATGCATGTGGTGGTTTTTTCTCTTTGGCAAAAATTTGCCTCAGGATAGGAAGGGCACTGGAGTTGTTTGAAAGAAGTCAGTGATCTCTGTGTGTTGATGGATAGTTGTTTAATAGGTATGACTCATCTATTGATCAGGTTTGGAGGTAAATAGGAAAAAAACCCCATATTGCTAAAAGGCTATCCTGTCCTGGTCATGTGAAAGGAAGGGAGGCTTGTTTGGTTCTAGTTCTGCATGACTTTTTAAAGCTAATGATAGGAAAGTTATTTTGAATAAAATTTTGGTATCAGCCAGTTCTATCTTTTGTCCCATCTTAAAAGCGAAAGTAAATTAGCTTTTAAAAAAATCAAACCTGATACACTGCTTTGAGAGTTGGTTACATGAGTACACAACTTTTTAGAGTCAACGCTGAAGCTGAAACAATGAACAATTCGTGTTAAAAAGATTAAACTTGTTTGTGAAATGCTTAGTTTACGTGAGGGTGTTTCATAGAGTGGTTTTATAAAAGGATGCCTTTAATGACCTTGCCCTTTTAATTATAGGATGCTGGAATATGGTATTTATTCCACAAGGAGCCTACGGGGGAATCGAGTGGATTGCAGCTCTTAGCAAAACCAGAACTCACTCCGCTGGGAATATTTTATAACAACAGGGTCCATTCAAGTTTTAAGGTAGGTTCCTAAGTTTTAGCAATCAGTATGTATAATTTACAGGATAAAGGATGGACTACTGAGAGATGTTAATACTAGTTAGAACTTGTCATCAGAGAAAGTAATTTGTGATTAAAAAAGCTGACTCTTAATCCTGCCCCATTCAGGATGTATAGACAGCTTTCTGTTTATATACACACAGAAATAAATGCTGTGGCACACATGTGCATGCACTCTGAATAATTATAATAATGGACTTGAACCATGAGTCTTCATCCTCTTTCCTTCCGCTCACTTTCCTTCCAATCTTTAATATCATTGCATGTTTCTAAGGACGTACACATTAGTGTATTATATGCTTTTGGGGCTTAAAAAGCATATTTTCTCTCTTCTCTCAGTGCTGATGGAATGTCCTATTGGACATTTAATATAGTTAAACAGTGAAATACTGTTTGAGAGTATTTGACCTAATTTAAAATGATATGTAGGTCAAATAGATGAAAGGCCATTTAGGAACTCTAATTTTCATGGTATTTGACACTTAACCTCCTCGGTGATAAACACATCTGGTTCATTTTGTACTCTTGAGGCATCTTGATATTTTTATCATGTGATACAGTACCCAGATTCTTTCCTCTGATGTGATCCACATCAAAGTTCAATTAATAATTTCCCTTTATGAAACTCAGAGGATCCTCCTTTAAAAACCTAAGTGTGATATAATTTGAAGAACTTAGAATCACTTGATGAAGACAAGAGAGGAAAAAACTTTACACAGAATTGTGATATTTATGAACTGAATAGTTGATTAAGAGTGGTAATTATTGAAAACAGTGCTTCAAAGTAGAAGTCCTCAAAATTTTAAAATTATTGGTGGTATTACAAAAAAAACCTCATTCTAATTAATTTTGTAATATCATGTACCATGAGGAAATGTAATATTCTACTATATCAATTCAAAATAAAAGATATTAGATCTGAATAAAGGGTGGATTATTAGATTTTAAATTTAAATTTTTTAAATTGGAGACTACAGTATTCTTTCTTAAAATGCAGTTGATTACATAACCTTTATTAAAATCCTGTTGTCTGGATTCTTAAGCATACTGACTCTGCATCATCTGGCATTTGCTTCTCTTTAGTCTTCTTTCTTACCTTCGTCCCTCCATATATTTCCTGATAATCCATCTAAGATTTTTTTTCCCCTCAGATGTGCCATGCTTTCTCTCATCCCCAGAGGTTTTGTACAAATGATTCCCTGGAGTGCTTTCCTCTGGGTTCTTTAGATGTTTCCCACCCACTCCCTGCCCTTCAGTCTCTGACCTGGTCTTCTGTGTGGCTGGTTCCTTCAAGTGTCAGCTTTCGAATTCAGGACATTCCCTGAATTCTCTCTCCTGCCTTCATAGAAGGTCTCATCTTGGTGCCTTTCTTATGTGCTGCCAAAGCATCATCTATTTTCTTCGTTATATGCTTACTATATTGTTTTGTAATTGTTTATTTAATTGCGTATCTTCCTCCTCGTTTATGGAGTAACAGCAAAGACCATGATTTTCTGGGTGACGTATAATTCTTGGTGACCCCCAAGGTGGGCACTAAAGAAAGGTTTGACCAAATGCATAAAATTATTAAAAAAAAACACAACAATAAAGTAGCCATTTTTGTAATACTTTTTTTGGCTGTTTACCTCTTCTCCCTCCTTTTTTGGTAGATGTGATAAGCTAAAACTTATTTTCATGTATCCTATATGTCATTATAACGTGGGATTTATATTCATTTCAGTCCATGATTATGTTTTCCAGGCTGGCTTATTTATTGACAAAGGTGTCAAAACAACCAATGCTAGTGCTGCTGACCCGAGGGAGTACCTCTGTTTGGATAACAGTGCAAGGTAGAACTGGTCCTTTTAAGTCACACTCGAGCCGTATCTTGCCAAAGTAAAACTTCCTGAGTTGAGCCATTGCCCTCTTCTCCAGTAACATAGTTAAACTGAAGTTTTCTAGGTTTGTAGGAGGGTTTTGAAAAAACATTTATTTTGCTGTTCTGGGTACTGTGGCTGGGCTTTTTATCTTAGTTAGATGCCAAAGAAATTGATGCTTCTTCTCTTTTTGACAGTTGCAAATTGATGTTAGAAAGAGTTGTAGAAAGAGAAATAAAGAGAGATATGTTGAAAAAGGGTCCAAATTTGGCCTACAGTAGAATATGATTCATCAAAAAATAAGCTAAGACGTTTTAGTATAATCCCTGAAAACCAAGGAATATGTAATTTATTGTTAGTGGTCAAAATGGAATATTGCATTAAATCTATTTCAAAGGGAAAAGTCTCAAACTTGATCAAGCTAGTTCTGGTTCAGTTGTTTGTAGTCTCAGATTCACATCATAGCTGGGCTCTTTGTTACTCTCCTTTATAACCACAAAATGTAATTGGTATATGGATCAGCATTTCAACAAAGTTTTTCTTTTTTTCTGAACATCCTGTAAATGAGCCAAAATAAATAAGATGTCTCCAATGGAAACAAAATTTTCCGGAAGATGGCAACTTAAGGTCATACTCAGTAGAAACTGTGTATGACCTTAAGTTGCCATTTTTTTCTGGGAAATTTTGTTTCTATTGGAGACATTTAATTTATTTTGGCTCATATACTTCATGTTAAAAAAAAAATTTGTTGAAATGCTGATCTATATCCCAGTCATTTTCCAGGTGGCTCAGTGGTAAAGAATCTGCCTGCCAACGCAGGAGACGTAGGAGACATGGGTTCGATCCCTGAGTCAGAAAGATCCCTTGGAAGAGGAAATGGCAACCTACTCCAGTATTCTTTCCTGGGAAATCCAATGGACAGATGAGCCTGGTGAGCTACAGTCCATGAGGTTGCAAGAGTCAGACATAACTGAGTGACTGAGCATGAGCATGATATGAGCCAAAATAAATAAAATGTCTCCAATGGAAACAAAATTTTCTGGAAAAGATGGCAACTCAAGGTCATATTCAGTAGAAGCTGTGTGTATGTTATTTTTCTATACTTCAGATGGATTGACCAACTAAAGGATTTGAAAAGGAGCTAGGTTTAATAGACTCTGTTTGCAGTCATTTATAAAAGGATGCCAGGTGCTGTTGTTCACAAAGGAATAAAGTAGGAGCCACTCTGTAGGTAGGTGAAGCAGAATCACTGTGACACAGTAATAAAAGAGAAAACCTGAATATGTTAGTCACTCAGTCATGTCCGACTTTTTGTAACCCCATGGACTGTAGCCCGCCAGGCTCCCGTGTCCATGGAATTCTCCAAGCAAGAATACTGAAGTGGATTGCCATTCCCTTCTCCAGAGGATCTTCCCAACCCAGGGACTGAACCCAGGTCTCTTGCAATGCAGGCAAATTCTTTACCATTTGAGCCACTATGGGTGGCACTTAAAGAAAAGGATGCCAGGTGTTGTTCACAAGGGAATAAAGTAGGAGCCACACTTTAGGTCAGTGAAGCAGTTTTACTTGTGACACAGTAAAACTGGGGAAATAAGTTAGTAAAACTACTCATTATGAAAGATCAAGTTAAGCCTGAAAAATATTAAAGCAATGCTCAGATGATGTTTGAGAAGTGGAGAAATTGTGAGTATTGTTTAAATAAAACGCAGAGTGGTAGACACTTAATAGCTGAGCAAGATATGACGTAGAAAAAGAGGAGATAAACTTGAGATGAAAAAGGAGCATATAGATGGCAATAAATTATGAACCAAAAAGAGAATATTAACTGACAAAACAAAGGAATCTTGCTAGAAGATTACTACTGTTTTTTGAGAGTTTGTTATAACTGGTAGAACTAGTAATGTGTGCTTTGCTAAGGTATTAATAGTATTAACCAAAAAATCTTTACATAAAACACAATCGACTCTCTTATCTGCCTTAAAAATTATATGTGTGTATATGAAGGGATGAATGAAGAGAATGTATTTCAGAATCTGTTGATGTTTTCATTATACTTGACAATAAAACAAACCTACTCATAATGGTTTAAGAAGCTCCTTAGCCTGTGTATGCATGTCTGATATCATGATAATGATGATCTTTTCTGTGCTCTCTATACTTTTCTCACTAGTTTATAAAGCATACAGGTTGGTAAGGAGTTAGACTCCATTTGGAAGTTGTTATTGAAAAGAACTGATTGTAGAAGAGTAACAAGACATTTAGCAACTAGTATATACATTTAATTTTGTATAAACTGATGAATAAAATATGCCCACATGCATTCATGCAGTCCAGACATGACTAAAAATGATGAAACTCAAACACAAATGAGTAATAAGTCAGCCCATGAATTAAACATCCAGTTCATGGGATTCAGAAGGTATTTAATGTGTTCATCAAAGGGGAAGCTGACTTAATAGTTAATCAGATGAGTCTTTCCTTGTATCTTCAAGATGTGAAACTACAGGAATCCAAAGATAAGAATATTTTAACTCCAGAAAGCTCTCAGGTTAAGACAGGGAAATTTCATCTAAGAGAGTAAAAGAACATGAAAACTGACTAGTACATTTAAAGCAGAAGACAAGTGAGAGTCAGGGAGTGTGCTGAAGGCTCATAAGTTGAAGGGGATGGAAAATTAGCTGCATTTTCTACAGACTAAGTGGAAAGGAGGATGAAAAATAAAGGGCATTTAAGCAAGTGGTCAACGATTTATATGGATAGGAATTTCATAAAAAATGAGATGGCTACAGCAGAAAATTAGATGTTGCTTTATTGTATTTTTTTTTGGCTTTCTTTTAGAACATTGTGTAGTTTCCTTTCCAGAACTGTTCCATCTGCTTGATATTATGAAATGACCGCAGATCTGTTTTGCAGCAGCTACAATGCCAAAAGAGTGGGCGACGGCTCAGTCTTTTTACCCCTTAGGTCAGAGCTATTTAGTGTAAGGGGTCACATACACAATCTTGTGGAGTGCTTTCTAGAGTGCTGTCCTTATTATCTGTTCTCCATGATCCTGTCACCAAATAGCAGCTAGTGACCAGTTAAAAAGTGAAATTCGGTTGTATCATTGCTCTGACTCCATGTTTCTGACAACTTTCCATCACACTTATTGATCCACCTACTTTATTCAGGTATGATTGACATGTAAAAAGCTGTGCATATATAGTATCAAGAACTCAGTAAGTTTGGAAATAAGTACACACCTATGAACCATCAAGGGCAAAGTTTCCTTCTGTCTCCTTTATGGACATTATTTTATGAAGTAAAAAATTAGTTTTTTTTGTCAAAAGACCTATAGACTAGCTGTCTAGAATTTATTTATCTTATAAAACTAAAGCTTGTATACCTTTGACCATCACCTCCCCATTTCCTCCTCCCTCCAGCCCCTGGCACCGCCATTCTACTTTTCCCATTGCATTTAGAATAAAGAACCACATCCTTGCCTGAAACATGCCTTCCTCTCTGTCCTCTTCCTCTTGCTTTGTACTTACCAGCCAACCTGCTTGTTGTTCTTGAACATGCCAAGCTCGCTCATGCCTTTGCACTTGCTGCTTTTTCTGCAAAGCTGCTTCTCCCATTGTAACATACGTCTTTGGTGGGTACTGCCATGTCCCAGCAACTTTCAAAATAGCATTTGTGCGAATGATACTTCATGGTTATATGGTTGAAGCATCTCAACTTGCTGAATGGGTTTTTGTAAAACTTTCTAGTTTTTCTCTCTCCACCTCCCCAGCTTTGTAAGATTATGATGGAAGTGATCTTATTTTAAGTTAGGAGGCATTCTGGAATTATTTGACCTGTTACACTTAACAGTTTTTAACGCCAGTTTTTTTTCCTTGGTCTTTTCATTAACATCCTTGTAAACATTTTAGGAAGAGAAAGAAAAAGTAAAATTGTCTTTATAACTAATAAGTCGATGAAATACAGTCTACTTTTTAAAGTGCTGATATTTTACTTTTTATATTTTTATAATAATAGATTTACAGTATATTAGTGTCAAATGTTGGAGAAGGCAATGGCAACCCACTCCAGTACTCTTGCCTGGAAAATCCCATGGGCAGAGGAGCCTGGTAGGCTATAGTCCATGGGGTCGCTAAGAGTCAGAGACGACTGAGCGACTTCACTTTCACTTTTCACTTTCATGCACTGGAGAAGGAAATGGCAACCCACTCCAGTGTTCTTGCCTGGAGAATCCCAGGGACGGGGGAGCCTGGTGGGCTGCCGTTTATGGGGTCGCCCAGAGTAGGACACGACTGAAGTGACTTAGCAGCAGCAGCAGTGTCAAATGTACAACAATGATTCAGTGTTTTTATAGATTATACTTCATTTAAAGTTATTATAAAATAATGGCTTCATTTCCCTGTGCTGTATGGTATATCCTTGTTGCTTGGGTTGCCATTTCCTCCTCCAGAGGATCTTCCCCACCCAGGGATCGAACCTGTGTTGCTTATGTCCCCTGCATTGGCATGTGGGTTCTTTACCACTAGCACCACTTGGGAAGCCCTGTTTATTTTATACATAGTAGTTTATATCTCTTAATCCCATACCACTATCTGCTCCCTCCTCCCTTCTCTCCACACTGGTAACTATTCTGATAACTACTCCTTTGTTCTCTGTATCTGTGAATCTCTTTCTTTTTTGTTACATTCGTTTTATTTTTTAGATTACACATATAAGTGATAATGTGGAGCATTTATTTGTCTTTCTTTGTCTGACATATTTCACTAAGCACAATACCTTCTAGGTCCATCCACATCACAGATGGCAAAATTTCATTTTTTATGGCTGAGTAATATTCTATAAATATAATCTCTTTTAAATTTAGGCATTTTATAGACATTGAACTCAGATTTCCCTCTATATCTAAAACATTTCACCAGCACACAACTCAAATAATACTCTGGTTCACAGATATGTATGTTGGAATATATGATTAATTTACTCAGTAAGTTTATTTTAATGTCATGTAACTTAAAAATTTGTGAAAACATGCTGTATTTCTTACTTTGAGGTTTTTGTTTATTTTTGAAATGCTTTTAGTGCTTGGAATATTCTGTAATGTCCACTCTATAAGATAAATTGATGAAAAACAAATACGAAATCAGTTTTCTGCAAATTTGTGATTTTTTTTTCAGTATTTTAAATGTAGATATTACGTTGTATCTTGGTTTTTTTGTCTTGTTTTGGTCAAGACAAAATCTTGAATCTTGTTTTTTGACACTTAAGCTTATAATTTTAAATAGCTGATTCCCATTGCCTTTTCATTACTCTTTAAAAGTGTCTTTTTTTTTTTTCTCCCAACCCTAAGGTTTCGGCCTCATCAGGATGGAGACCCTGAAAAGCCACGTGTTGCTGCTTTAATTGACAGGCTCATTGCTTTTAAAAATAATGACAACGGAGCTTGGGTTAGAGGAGGAGACATTGTTGTTCAGAATTCAGCGTGGGTATTCTCTATGAAGTTATTATCTGATGACACTGATGTATTTATTTTAAGACTATTTTTAAAAACTCAGTAGACCGAAAGTACAGTGGTGGTTTCTGGAGTCATAGTATCATTACTAATAGACAGGACAAGCTCTGAGGAAGTATATTAACCGACTGCAAATGTTTGGAATCGTCTCATTCTGCTGCTGTTATTGGAACTAAACTTGTCTGGTGACATGAGAGCTTTTTGATGAGATTAAACAGAAACTGGGACTTTATATAACAAACATGGTCTATGTCAGAGAACTAAATAAAGATTTCGAAACTGCCTTCACTTTTTTCCTTCCTCTTGGAAACTCAGTTTCATGATGTTCTTCCACTGCCATTCAAAACAAAAGTTGAATTCCACCTTAATAAGTCTGTTGACTTATGTTTTAACATGACTTGAGGCAGTAAGCCTCTCACTTCTTTTCCATTTGTATACTTTTAGGAGAAGCCTGAGGTATGTCGAGCTAAGATTTGGTGTTCAGGAGTTTAGAAAAATGTTTTTTTCTGGCTGATACTGATATTAGTTGCTTGACATTTATCACGAAAAAACTGACACTGTATAAAATCTGTAGAAATAATTTGGAATTAATATTGAAAAGTTTTGAAGAGAATACTATGATCTAATTGATAAAAATTAGTCATTCCTTGGTATTCATGGGGGATCAGTTTCAGGACCCCAATGGGTACTAAAATCTTGACGCTCAAGATCCTTATATAAAATGTCATAGTATTCAGTATTTGCATATAACCTATACACATCCTTCTGTACACTTTAAATCATCTCTAGAGTACTTATTATACTCAAGACTGTAAATGCTACCTAAATAGTTGTAAATACAATGTAAATGCTATGTAAATAGTTTCCAGCACTAGAAAAAATTTTGCTTTTTGGAGTTTTCTGGGATTTAAAAAAATATTTCTTATCCACAGTTGGTTGAATCTGTGGATACAGAACACACAGATATGGGAGCCAACCTAATGATAAAAATTGTAAATATAGGTTTTTAACACATATTCTCTTTGGGCTTCTCTGGTGGCTCAGACGGTAAAGAATCTGCCTGTAATGCAGGAGACCTGGGTTTGATCCCTGGATTGGGAAGATCCCCTGGAGAAAGGATGTCTACCCACTTCAGTATTCTTGCCTGGAAAATTCCATGGACAGAGGAGCCTGGTGGGCTATAGTCCATGAGGTTGCAAAGAGTCGGACACGACTGAGTGGCTAACACTTTCACTTTTCATGTGCTCTTTACTCTGTGCCAGACGCTGTTCTAAATAGTTGAAATGAATTAGCATTTTAATGCTCAGATATCCTATGAGGAAGCTTATAGTGTTATTTCAGCCTTTAGGTGAGAAAACTGAGGGACACACAAGTAACTTGCCCAAGGTCACACAGCTAGTAATTGGCAAAGCTGAGATTCAAACCAGGTGCCTTTACCGTGGAGACTATGCTTTTAGTCATTGGAAAGTGAAATTTTTGTGTGGTCTTGGAGAATAAATATTATTGGAACTTCTTGGATTTTATGACAATTAAATATTGAGAGAATTACTTCTTACATGATGTGATAAATTAAAATGTTCCTTCATTCTCTTTAGATTTGCAGACAATGGAATAGGACTGACCTTTGCCAGGTTTGTAATTACTTAAAAAATATTTATCTGTTTATTTTAAAGTTGTAAGGTAAAATAACCTTGATTTTTTTTTTTTTGAATAGCACAGGAATGCTGTATCATTTATTAACATTAAAAAAATAGCACTCACTTCTTGATGCCACTAGAGGGCCAAAAATACATTTTTATTGATTAATTGAATTCACACCAAAGTAGGTTGCTCTAGCTGGAATTGCACAGAAGGATAGGCCCATCACATTTTTTGCTTAGAAGAAAACCCTTGAGCTTTCGATTAAAGATCTTAAAAAGCAAGGGAATAAAGAGGAAAGGAGTAAAAGTTGGCAGCAGATTAAATATTTTCTTTCTTAAAAGTTGGTCTCATTTCACAATGGTCCTTAAGAACTGAACTTTTTATGTTACATATTTTTCCCCAGATAACAGTTACTCTCATGCCCATCTTAAACATGTTTGTCATCTCCTTGTATTCAGGGCAAGTTTATTCTCCTCATTTGCAATATTGTTGCTTGAGACTAAAATAATTAGTTGTTGCTGCTAAATTAAATCTCATTTGTTTAAGTCTAATTTCCAAACCACATATTAATTTATAAGAGGTATATTCACAATTTAGAGGCACCTTTTGATGACTCGCTAATATGTATTTAAGAAGCTGCTGGCAACTTTGCAAATTTTTAGGTTTTTAAAGTTATAGCTTGCCTTCCTGTGTGATTAATGATTATTCTTATTTTAACAGTGATGGAAGCTTCCCAAGTGATGAAGGTTCCAGCCAAGAGGTATCTGAATCTCTCTTTGTTGGGGAGAGCAGGAATTACGGCTTTCAGGGTGGTCAGAACAAGTATGTAGGCACTGGAGGGATAGACCTGAAGCCTCGGACATTACCTAGGAACAGGTGAGCATTGCTGTATCAGAGGAATGTTACCTTTAAACAATAAATGAAGCTCTAACCCTTAAAAAAGTTTCCATAATAATCCTGAATGGATTCCCACTGTAACACTTTTCCCACCATATTTATTATTATTAAAATGATTCATGTTATTATTGCTATTTCTATTGTATGTATTATCCTCTGGGATTCTGGAGTATTAACTATTAAACATTATATGTAGATGTCATTATCAATTTTATGGGGCTTCCCTCAGTGGTAAAGAATCCACCTGCAATGTGAAAGCCCTGGGTTTGATCCCTGGATCAGGAAGATCCCCTGAAGAAGGGAGTAGCTACCCACTCCAGTATTCCTTCCCTGGAAATTCCTTGGACAGAGAAGCCTGACCGGCTATGGTCCACGGGGTTGCAAGAGTCGGACATGACGTAGCAACTAAACCACCACATCAGTTTTATAATGAAGGAAACTATCCTGTTTATCCTTTTTGGATAAAGTCTTATGTAAGCTGGTAGTTGTTTTTTTTTTTTCCTTTCTTGAGCCACAGAAAGTCACCAAACCATAAACTATGGACATCAAATCAGTTTTTCCTTAATATGGTGATGTTAGTTTTAAGAAATAGCCACTGGAAAAAAGAAATTACTTATTGAAAAGAGTCCTAGAAAATCAGTTGATAGATGCCAAGGCTGACTTAAAACCTAACTAGCTGTATAATTAACAATATTTCAGATGTTGAAAGGGTATGGGGTAGACTTTTGGCATGTTTTCTGTCAAAATAATCACAGTCATTAAACTAGTACTTAGCACTATAAAGATTCTTCAGAACTTTTGGGAAACTATTACCTAATTAGTCAGCTTTGAGACACAGTTTAGAGTTGTCGTCATTTTACTTGTAAGAAAACCAGGTAGAGAAAAATTAGTGTTCTAAAGTCCTTACATCAGAGCTAATGTCAGATTTCATTAAGCATCAGTCCCCTTAAAGCTATCCACTGTGTCTGGATATTGGGCTAGGACAGGTCAGCGGGGTAAGGCAAACAGACAGGTGACTTTAAGGGACAGGTGGTGAATATTGGCCAAAGGGCTTAACTAGCTTCTAGCAAAGGGCAGCCTATCCTTGGCCCTATCCTGTGCTTATTGTTGGGAAATACTAAACATCTTTACTACATGCTACACTACGTGTAGAACTTCTTTTAGTCAGACCATGGAAGCCACTAGGAAAGGAACTTCATGGATTTTTAATAGTTAACATTTATTAAATGTTTATTATGTATCAGGCCCTGTTCTGAATATTTTATTATTCAGTTAATCCTTGTAAGCCTGGTGAGGTAGGTGTTGTCATCATCCTGCTTTATAAATGAATAACTTACTAAAAGTAGCTAATGTGGGACTCAAAACCTGTTAGTTTGGCTTCAGTGCTCTGCTCTTCACAATTAAGCCAAAGCTGTCTCTTCTAATATGTAAATTAAAGGGGAAAAAAAAAGCTGTATTAGTTGGGTATGGGCTGCAGTAAAATGGTGGGCAATTCAATTTCATTATTTTTATTTTACATTGGCCTCCAATTTTACTTCAAAATGCTGTTGCTTCTGTGCTAGCAAGGAATTTTTTAAACAGATTGCTGGTTGGTCAATGGGCCTAATTTTTATTTTACTGTATCTTTGCAGCCTTTTCTATGGCAGAGGACCATTTTGCTATATATTCTTGGATACACAAAGATAGGCATAGATTTTTAACCAGATTATTTGACTTTCTTGGTAGTGTTTATGATTTTTTATTGCAAAACACTGCCAAGTCGTAAACTAATTAGTTGCTATAGAAGTCCTCTGCAATGCCATTAAAAAACGTAATAGGGGAAAAAACCTAAGGGATCCAGAATATTATGGGTTTTGTACATTAATTATGGTTAATAACATATGATTAGTAAGTTAAGGAGCTTATGTTTGGACAGAAAGGAGTAAAATGAATAAAATGAATTTCTCAATCTAGCTATAGTAAGCCTTGCAGACTTGTACTTTTAAGTATATCATTTCTCCTTATTACTGTCATTTAGTGGCTTGAAAGGAGGGCTCTCTGATTAAGCACAGATTTGTCTTCTTGTGCTAGAGATTTCGGAATTAAAGCTAAATGGTATGATTTATCAAAGAAAAGATCTTAACTGAGTTGTTTCAAGGAAGGCAGTCACCTCTTGGAGAGGCCTTCACTGTATCCTAAATAGCATCTCTGTCCTACTCAATTCTATTCTATTCCTATGTCTTTTGTTTTCTTATGGTCTTATCTGAAGTTACCCATTATGTTTTTGTTTGCCTTTCTCACTGCAGTATAGGTTTCATTAGATTGGAGATCTTGCTTCATTAGCACTGTATCCTAGAATTGTACTCAGTGTATATGGGATATTTAACAGTATTTATGAAACAAATATGTAAGTGAAATGCTGTTAAACAGATGGGCCCATATGCATTAAACAAAATTTTGTATTTCAACAGGACATTTCCAATTAGAGGCTTTCAGATCTATGATGGGCCCATTCATCTCACCAGGTGCACTTTCCAAAAATATGTGCCAACTTTAGATAGATATACCAGTGCTATTGGCTTCCTCATGAAGAATTCCTGGCAGATAACCCCTAGAAATAACATCTCCTTCGTGAAGTTTGGTCCACATGTAAGTACGTTCTTATGGTTCCTATACAGTGACTATGGTACCAAGTGGAGGGATGGCACATTTCCAGAGAAAGAAACACAAAGATGGGATTTGCACTGAGTTTTTAGGCTTAGGAGGCGAATCCTATGCAAGAGTAACTCCTGATTTCAGGTACTCTGTCCTGCTGAGTTTAGGATGAGAACAGAAGTCCCATGTAACCTAGAGTATTTTTGATATCAACAAAGGGAGAATGACTTAATGTGATGATCACTGGTGGGAATTGTAGAATTTCATAGGAATAAGAGGACGTATGATTTTGGGGAATTCAGTATAATAATCCATAAAGAGATTTGGGTTTTACCTGGTATTTTACTTTTCTGAGATTATTCTTCTGGGGAGCTGGAGAACAAAAGATTGGGAAAGAAGAGAAATACTGGGGTGATAGGAAACAAATTGGGTTATTTCTGATATAAACTATTGGAATATTTTTATGAAGATTGCAAAAAAGACTTAGAAATAACTGTTTACAATATAGTAGGCCACAGAACCAGAGAAGGCGATGGCACCCCACTCCAGTACTCTTGCCTGGAAAATCCCATGGACGGAGGAGCCTGGTGGGCTGCAGTCCATGGGGTCGCCAAGAGTCGGACACGACTGAGTGACTTCACTTTCACTTTTCACTTTCATGCATTGGAGAAGGAAATGGCAACCCACTCCAGTATTCTTGCCTGGAGAATCCCAGAGACGGGGAAGCCTGGTGGGCTTCCGTCTAAGGGGTCGCACAGAGTCAGACACGACTGAAGCAACTTAGGAGCAGCAGGCCACAGAAATCGTTTTCTCAGTAGCTTCACCAGTACCCTCCTTACCATCAATACATAGGCCAATCTGATTATATACCCCCAGCCTCTTCCCATCTTGCCACTTCAAAGATGACAGTGGTGTAGAGATTGAGTCTCAGACCATCTTGCTTTCTGCTCCCACAGGCAGCCACAATTGTAAAGTGACTCATAGTTTTGTCGTTCATGTCCATAGGCAAACTCTGTGGTTCCCTAGTTTAAAAGAGAACTTAGGTTAGTTTATCAAAGTCTATAACTGGTTTTTGTGAATAGACGAGGCATGGAGCAGAGGCACAGGGGCAAACTGATTGACTGGTTCTCATCTAGACTGCATAACTCCAGGGGAAGAGGAAGAGCTACACTGTGGACAGGGCTGGATGTAAATAGGGTGGGTCTTGGATTGCCTCTCCATTGTGGAGGTTGGCAGCTCACTTACAGCCTGGATGTTCTCTCCATACATTGAGTTTAGTGATCACTGACATGGTCATACTTAAAAATCAGTTTTTAGATGTTGCATTTGTTGTAGAGTTAGAGTTCTCGCAGCCTAAGAGAATCCATGCTGTTTAAGGCCAGTGTTTCATCAGCCTGGAATTTTCTAGGTGCTGATGCTCTGGAACCATTTGTGAAGGGTATGTTCCGCAAATTTGTTCTTCCTGAAAAGATGGAGAATATGTCCTAGACTTTAAGATTTAACCATGGGAGGTATAAGTGAAGAGAGAAAAGAGTCTAGAACTAAGAACTTAGAACCATTTGTCCCACACATCACTGGCTTTCCATTGAGTTGCTTATCATTTAGATGTTCAGTTGATTTTAAAACTTGCCAGGGCAATGAGTGCATAAAAGCATCATAAGGTGTATTTGCATGGTTTGAATAACATTAGCCTGGTGGGCTACAGTCCATGGGGTCGCAAAGAGTCAGACACAACTGAAGCAACTTAGCACACACTGAAAGATTATAACTTATGTAACCTGTAGCCTGCTTTGTAGCTAGCTATGTACTATGTGTTTGATAAAGGTATTGAATTAATGTTACCTGACATGAAAATTACTGACCTGGACTTAGTCTGTGTTGAGGAGAGAAAAAAATAACAGACACCTTTCAACAGGTTCTAATGAGTCCAGTGGTCAGGCAACCATACCAAGACAACATTTAGACTGTTTCAGTTTGGAACTGTACTTATTTTTTGGTGACAGGAGTCATTCACAGGTTAACTAAAACATTTGAAGTAAAATGAAATGATTAAGTCAGGAGATCGAACTTGTAATATATTTTAATTTAATTGAGGTATAATTTGCATACAGGGACATGCAGAGATCTTAAGTGAAAAGTTTTTAAGTTTTAACAAATACCTTGACTACCTAGTTCCTCTTTCCACAACTATTCTGGTTTCTGTTACCATGAATTCGTTTTATCTGGGGAACAGGTAATCAAGTTGAAAAAAGGGAAAACATCAAAGATGAAGTTGAAAGCTTGCTGCAGAAACTAAGGCTTCAGGAAGTTTTTTTTTTTTCTGTTCAAGTCATAATTAATCAAAAATGTTGGTTGACAACTATGCTGTGTCTCAGAACTGCATAGTCTTTAAGGTTTTGTAATGAATTGTAATGAATATGAAGTTGGGTTCTTGCAGGGGACACTGGGTACCATGGCAGCAGCCCTCATTGTAGGATGTCCTTGTTTTTCATCGCTGTTAGGTCTCTCTTAATGTATTCTTTGGAAAGCCTGGTCCCTGGTTTGAAGACTGTGAGCTAGATGGTGATAAGAACTCCATATTCCACGACATTGATGGCTCTGTGACGGGATACAAGGATGCTTATGTGGGAAGAATGGACAACTACCTGATCCGCCATCCAAGCTGTATAAACGTGACCAAATGGAATGCAGTGGTGTGCAGTGGGAGCTAT
Organism: Bison bison bison; assembly: GCF_000754665.1. Lineage (NCBI taxonomy): Eukaryota > Metazoa > Chordata > Mammalia > Artiodactyla > Bovidae > Bison > Bison bison. The sequence goes on from NW_011495030.1 coordinate 38,009, forward strand.
GCCCAGGTAGGCCAGAATGCATTGTCTGATCCCCGCCCCCCAGCTCCTGACAGCACTGTTTCTGTGAGGAGTACTCTTCAGATCTTCTGGCTGATGGATACTTCTCAAAGCATGATATTCTTTTTTTTAAAGCAGTTAAAAAAAAGAAAAATTTCATTAGAAATCGTAGACTCATAGAATTTGATTTAAAGTTCCCCCACTACAAACCAATTTAAAAGTGGAAAAGTGAGCCCAAGAGAAGTAGGATTAATTTGCACTTGGTTAAATATGGTTGGGAGATAGTTGGGGTGAGAAACCATATTTCCTGAGTCTTAGGCCAGGTTTTCTGGCCATGCTACAGCTATGCCCCCTGAGAAGGCATTTTATTCTTTGCTTTTAGGGTTACTGATGCTAAGTTGCCTCAGTTGTGTCCAACTCTTTGCGACCCTATGGACTGTAGCCCATCAGGCCCCTCTGTCCATGGGATTCTCCAGGCAAGAATATTGGATTGGGTTGCCATTTTCTCCTCCAGGGGATCTTCCTGACCCAGGAATCGAACCTGCATCTCTTATGGCTCCTGCATTGGCAGATGGGTTCTTTACCACGAGTGCTACCTGGGAAGCCCTTCAGAGTTATTATCTCTATTTATCTCTAAATTAGGGAATCTAGCTTGTGAGGCAGAATATCAGTAGGTCACATGGAAAGTGATATATTCTCAGAAACAGAGTTGGGAATTGGAAATAAGTGGACAAGGAAGGAATTCAAGGAAATTCTGCAAATCATAATGTATCTATGAAAATATGAAGGAGATGCTATAGATTGGGAAACATGTCTTTGAAAACATTAAGCTAGTGTGCATTTATTAACTGGATGCCAAGTGTAAAAGGATGGAATACTTTGGGAGGTATAATGTTCAGAAAATAGATGCTGGAACTAGACCACATGGCTTTGAATCCTGGCTCTGTTATTTTCTTAAATACGAGATGTGTAAGTTAATTAGCTGCTCTGTGCCTCTGCACAGTGAGGATAATATTAGTTTCTTTCATATGTGGCTGTTGTGAAGATAGAATGCATGAGTACTGATAATACATTTCACCCATGGCCTGGCACATAGTGAAGTGCTTGCTGCAATTAGTATTATTTGAAGAACAGGGCTCTAAGTTGCAAAGATTATTTTAATAGTGACATTTTGGATGGATAGAAGATTGCAGAATGAAGGTACCAGTTGCCCAGAATTTTGAAGAGAGCAGAATTTTGTTTCCATATTTTAGACAATTACATAGTCATATTTAATAATAAATGTTGAGGGAGATAAAAGAATAAAGGAAAAGGATAACTGGAGCATGAGGAGGAGAATTAGAGGAAGAGCAAGGTATTCTCCAAGGCAGACTGGGCTCTGATAGTCTCAAAGGCAAGAAAGAAGCCTCACTTGCTGATGTGCTGCTGAATTCTCTTATTTGTAGGATGGGTTTTTCCTGGGGAAGGGCCAGTTTGGTGATGGAGTACCTTTGCTGAACTCTGGCTACTTTACCCATCAAGTGTGTGTTTGTGGCTCCTGCTTTTCAATTTCTTGAGCCCCTGGAGTCTTATGGTTTCTGCCATTTAATAAGCCTTCTGTAGTGGGAGTTTCTTATAGCAGATTTCTTTATTACTCTTCAGACTTTGAATCATCATTGTTAAAGAATGCTATGATTCTTAAAAATAAAAAAACAGCTTCAAAAAGATTCTCATCAATAGACAAGACAAAGGGCTTAAGAGGGATAAAGATTAGAGAGATTTTTCTGGTTTATTTTAATGGAATACTAGCTTCTTTGTTGTGGGATTTCTCATCCCCATGGGAGCAAGAAGAATCATATTTGCCTGAGTTCCAGGAAGGACCAGGGAAGGATGGAGAATTAATTATAGTAAAAAATAAAGAAGAAAAGAATGTGGTTAAAAATGTGATTTATTTTTTCATTCATTTTATTCTTAACCAGATTTGCCCTCTAAAATTAAGTAGACTCATTAATGCCTAAGAAGATGTAGAAATTCGAGAATTAAAACAAAAATAAGAAGCTTTTAAATTCTTTAATAGCTACAGTTGTAGTTAAATTGCTAGCCATGTGTATTCAAAGGTACATGTATCTGTTTGTCTTTCTTAACCTGGTATGTACTCACTAATGAAGACTTTATATTTTATTTTAAATGTCTCCGTAATTTGAATTTGATATACTTGAGAATGTGAACCTGATACTTCTGTCTTACAAAGCAAAGCAGTAATTCTATTTTTTTGTTGTTTTTGTTTGTTTAATCCTGCCCATGAGGCTCTGGGAATGGTAAGATAGAAATTTTCTCCTGGGGATTTGAAATTTGGGCTGGGAGCCCAGATCTACAGCCATTTGTTGTTCCTTGGATGATATATAATACTGTACGTTTTCAGCAAAAATTAGAAACAACTGGATCTCAAGATAGAATAATCATTATTTAGCTATTTGTAAATATTTTTAATGGAATGTCTGCTTTTCACTGACCCAAGGTAAAGGTCCTCAAGAAGAAAGGTGGTATCATAAGGAGCATGCTGTGCTGTGCTGTGCTTAGCCGCTCAGCCGTGTCCGACTCTTTGCGACCCCATGGACTGTAGCCCGCCAGGCACCTCTGTCCATGGGGATTCTCCAGGCAAGAAGACTGGAATGGGTTGCCATGCCCTTCTCCAGGGGATCTTCCCAACGCAGGGATTGAACCCGGGTCTCCCACATTGCAGGCAGATTCTTTACTGACTGAGCCACCAGGGAAGCCCAAGAATACTGGAGTGGGTAGTCTGCCCTTTCTCCAGGGGATCTTCCTGACCCAGAAATTGAACCAGGGTCTTCTGCATTGCAGGCGAATTCTTTACCAGCTGAGCTATCAGGGAAGCCCTCATAAGGAGCATGTGCCACCTCAAATCTTTGGATTTGGAAGAAGGCAGGTTATAGATATGTGTTTGGGGTAGAGTGTGTATTTTATTATATTTTATATATAACCTTTATATAACCTATTATTGGGTTGGCGAAAAAGTTCATTTGGGTTTTTCTGTTGCAACATAATGAAAAAACCCTGAAAGAACTTTTTGGTCAACCCAATGTAATGAAGTACAGGTCACATATAAACATTTAAATAAACAATAAATAAATATAATATATTAAACATATATATTTAAATGAAGACAATCAGTCTCAAACTATGTATTTCCTATCTATATTTTAATCTTTACATGGTGTCATTAGAGAAGAGTTATATCAAAATAGTCAAACACAAATCAAAGTTAAGACTTCCTGGCTCAAAGAGTTTATAATTAAGGAATCACTATGGCCAAAACTGTGGAAAAGAGAAACAGAAAACAGAGAAGTTGTGTGGATTAAATGCAGCATTCTGCAGATGTTTCGATACTTCTGGGGAATTCTGTTACAGATGCAGATTTGTTTTAGGAAATTGTTCTGAGGTTATTCCTTGGAGGATGCATTTGGGGAAGATTTTGTTTTGGTGTAGCATAGGGCCCAAATGCCACTGGAATAAACCCAGAGCTTTCAAATTTGCCTCAGTTTAA
>NW_011495030.1:41649-54245 GCF_000754665.1 Bison bison bison
GCCTCAGTTTAATATGTTTTTCCATAACATATTTTTTTTGCAGAACACTTTATAACTTTTTTTTTAATGGGTGAAAAATGACTTCTTGGGCTGATGCAGGTCATGGAAAATCGAAAGCCAAAGCTCTAAGATATTTTAAATTTCCACCTCTTATTTCAGAGGAAAGCCTTTCAGATTTAACTAGAGGGTATCAGTTTTCACATTAATTTACTAATTTTTTATATGTGTGTACTTCAGATTGAGGGATTTCTTTGACAAGCTATGTAAACCACAAAGGTTTTATATTCTGATGAATAAGCTGGCCTGTTGTGGAAGAGATGATGAAGATCTTGGCTAGCAGAACACATGGTCTGTTTTTACCATTTCAGTTTAAGTAGGCTTCATTGTAAGTGGAGCTTAGGATGAAGTTGGCTACTACTCATTTTTGTCTGGCACAGATCATAGAATCTCTCTTTTGAAAGTAGAGACACTTGACTTTTGCTGGAAATGTTTTTTTTTAGCTATTTAAATTTTCATTCTCTTTTCTTTAATTCTTAATTATTTTTTGAAGGTCTATGTGCAGACATGGAGCACTCCGAATCTGACTATGACCATCACACGAGATGAGTATCCAGACTACCCTATGGTGCTCCGAGGAATTAACCAGAAGGCAGCTTTCTCACAGTACCAGCCTGTGATCATGCTGGAGAAGGGCTACACCATCCACTGGAATGGGCCAGCACCCAAGATTGCTTTTCTATACCTCATAAACTTCAACAAGTATGCTTTTGTTACCGTTATTTCAAATAGTTGAGCAAGTAGTAATTTAATGGAGAGAAATAATAGCCGATCTCCTTTGTAGCAAGTAAAGAATGCCGGCTTTACGTACTTTGTTCCTCCTGTGGAAAGGCTATATATGTTATATTGATGGACTTAAGGGATTATATAGGTTAAATCCTCTCCTTTTAAAAGCATGTATTTTTCTCTATGGCCAAGGTATTTTGTGCAGAAAGCCATTTAAGGTTTTTTTTTTTTTTTGCTGTGCCACGTGGCTTTTCTGTGGAAATGTGGATCTTAGTTCCTCCCCAGGGACCGAACCTGGGCCCTCAGCACTGGTGAGAGCACCAGTCTTAACCACTGGCCTGGCAGAGAATTCCCCAACAGTAGATTTTAATACTGTATGCTGAATACTTTAATTCTCCATAGCTGGGATAGGAAGACATTTTTATCTGGTGTTCCAGCTGAGCACTTGGTTACCTAGAAAGTAAAAAAGTTTTTGAGGCCAAATTTAGACTTGACAGAAGAGAGTGGTATGATTGATTATTCATGTCATCAGTGGGCACGGAGTGGAAAATTGTGGCATGAATGCCAGATATTTTGCACCTCTGCCTGTATGTGAAAGCATCTTTCTATTCCCTCTTGACTTCTCAATTGTCTGCTCTCATAGTATTACTTTTTTTTTTTATAGTATCACTTAATCAAGACCTCTGTTTATTTATTTAATTAAGTGTTTACTATGTGCCAGTTGATATAAGGATGACCAAGAGAAATACTTGTCCTTTAGAAACTCACAGTGTACAGGTAGAATAAAATTTAAGTAAATAAGCCAGTACTATTTTTTTAATGGACAAAGGATAAGAGCAATTATTCTGCATAAGGGAGTTGGTCCAGGCTACACTGAGGAAGTGACAGTAAGTGATCATTTTGTTACAAAAGCAGCAGAGTCGGTAAAGGGCTAGTTCTGCTCAAAGACTGATGTATTTATTGATTGTGGTGGGAGCCTAGGTTAGGGGAGTGACAGAGATGAGACTAGAAACCAGAGCTGGGACTATCTAGATATGTGTGGTGGTTAAACCATGGGACTCCATGAAACTGCTCAGATATGTCCCTGAAAAATTGAAATGGTTTGTTTACCTGATTGGTCATAAACCTTGACTTGTCAGAACTCTCTTAAAGTACTAACTGAAATGAACAGAAATGGACATAGATCATATAGGAATTCGCCTCTAAGTAGGGCACTTTAAAGAGTGGCTGAACATATGGTAGATGCTCTTATTCTGAGATGTTAGGCTTCTGGCATATGCTCTAAACTGAACCACTACTGTTTTCCTGTAATACTTGTTGCTGCCAAAGAACTGCACCTTCACTTACTAAGTCAACCAAGACAGAAAAGGAAAACAAACTCTCAGGACTCATCTTTGGCTCTTTATTTTCTCTCATTTCTCTATCCTATTAGTGGCCAAGCCCGGTTGGTCCTGTCTCCTTAATATTGTTCAAATCTCTTCACTTTTGCCACCCTCACTGCTTATGACTGAGTCATTGTCATCTCACCTAGATCCCTGCAGCAGCCTCCTACTCGGTCTCCCCGTCTCCCCCCACTTCCAATCCTTGGCCTACATTGTGTCCAGGGTGTAGTTCTTTTTAAAAGCCAGTCTGATCATATCACTCCCGTCTGTGAGCTACCTAGAAGTCAATGAAAGAACAAATGATTGTCAGAGAGGGTGGGGGATACATGCCAAAGAGTGATCAGCAGTCCAAAAAGTTATAGCTGGCAGATTGTGAATCTGAGGGTGAGATATTACAGTCAAAAGGTAAACAGGGTTCTGTACATACCAAGCATAATTTTTTGAATAAATACTGAGCAAGTAAAAAACATTTTAAAGTGAAAAAAGGGCTGAGCCAGAAGTTTCAAAACTCCGTATGGGCTTGAAATTCAGTCAGACTTTCCTTGTTTAATCATCTAAAAGTTTGTAAAAATTATATCATGGGCAGAGGCAAGAGGAGATGTAAGTTTTTTTTCCCCATGTTTAAGATAATTACAGAGAGATCATGGATTTTGTCATAGTGGCACTTTTGAAAATAACAGTTTAAAAGATATAAATCTATACTTATTGCACAAACTAAGAAAATGCAGAAAAACATAAAGAAAATTGCAATAACCTATAATTCTTCTAATCAAAGTAAGGCATTATAAATGTGTATAGGGTTCTCGTCTCTTTCCACCCTCAAAGGTTCTCTGAGTATATCTCATACCAAAATGTGTTTAACTATTCCATTCCCCCATGAACATTTAGATTGTTTTTCTCCTGTCCCTCCTCTCCTTTTAGTATTACAAATAATACTGGATAGAACATTTTTCTTATTATTTTTGGTCTGTGTTTCTAATTCTTTAGTGGGATTACTGAATGAAATTTGTGTGAACACTTTTAAACCCTCATTACATATTGTGGTAAAATTCTTTAGAATGATTAAAAAGTTCTGGAAATGAGTAGTGGTGATGGTTGTACAACCTTGTGAATGTATGTAATGCCACTAAACTGTAAAGTTAAAAATGTCTAACATGGCAAATTTTGTATTTTACCACAATTTAAAGAACATCAGAAAAAAGCAAATGATAAAAAAAGGAGAAATATTTTTAATGGTTTTCGAAGAGTATTAATTTTATATCCAAGCACATTAGGTAAGAAAAAACACTATTGCAATTTGGTAATATTATCAAAGACTTAAAAAATGCATATACCTTTGTCTGTAACAATTCTAAGGCTTCCCTGGTGGCTCAGTGGGAAAGAATCTGCCCACCAAGCAGGAAATGTGGGTTTGATCCCTGGGTTGGGAAGATCCTCTGGAGAAGGAAATGGCAACCCACTCCAGTATTCTTGCCTGCAAAATCCCACGAACAGAGGAGCCTGGTGGGTTACAGATACAACTTAGTGACTGAACAATAACAAAAACAGCAACTGGCAATTTTGCCACTAGGAATTTATCTTGCTGCTGCTAAGTTGCTTCAGTCGTGTCCGACTCTGTGTGACCCCATAGACGGCAGCCCATCAGGCTCCCCTGTCCCTGGGATTCTCCAGGCAAGAACACTGGAGTGGGTTGCCATTTCCTTCTCCAATGCATGAAAGTGAAAAGTGAAAGTGAAGTCACTCAGTCGTGTCCGACTCTTAGCGACCCCACGGACAGCAGCCCACCAGGCTCCTCCGTCCATGGGATTTTCCAGGCAAGAGTACTGGAGTGGGGTGCCATTGCCTTCTCCAGGAATTTATCCTAGTGTTATTATAAAAGATACAAATATATTTATGAATAAAAAAATCCTTTGGAAAACTTAGCAGCGTACATTTCCACAATCAGGCTATTAGTGTTTATTCCATCTTAGTGTACCCATTCCCAACCATCTCATTTAATTTTATTATCTGCTTACAGTATCTGAGTACATTTTATCCAACATCTATTCACATTCTCTGAAATCTTGTTGCAAACAAGATTTTTCTAAGCCATATCATTGTAAATATACGATGAGAGAAATCTGGGTAACGTGGAAAGGTGGATAACTTATGTGTGTTAGGGTTCAGGACTTTCATTGTTAGTGGCTCCATGCACAGTAGAAATTTAAGAAGGAGAAGATCATGGCTAAAATTTACATATGCTGTAATACTCAAAAGATATTGGCTCAAATGTGGACTTGTGTTTTTATTGTCTCTCCTTTATAGGAATGACTGGATTCGAGTTGGTCTCTGCTATCCATCAAACACAAGTTTTCAGGTTACCTTTGGCTTTTTACAGCGGCATAATGGCTCATTATCCAAAATGGAAGAGTATGAGCCTGTGCATTCGCTGGAGGAATTGCAGAAGAAGCAGTCTGAGAGGAAATTCTATTTTGACTCCAGCACGGGGTAATTCAGGGCAACCCATGAACGAAAATTTTTGCTGTTTTTCTTTAATGGTGAAATTACTAGTTCTTCAGTGTAACTAAGAATAGGCTGTGATGTGATGGCTAGTTAGAAAAGCAGCTGATGTGGGTAGTTCTCTGCTTATCACCATTAGAGGTTTAAGAAGAACTAGAATGACTCATAATTACAGTTGGCAATAGGAATCGAGTGAGATGTTTGCCGTATACCTATTAAGGCAATTTAGAGAGAAAAATTATCCTTGTCAATAAAGAACCAGTAGGCCCAGTTGAAAATTAAAATAATGTTTTCCATAACAACTCTAAAGATGATTATTTCCATATGATATAGTTCATATTTTAGCAAAAGCTCATTTTTCTCTTCCTTTAAGGCTATCTCTCAAGTTGACCTTGGGTTTAAAAAAAAAACAAAAAGCACTGTGTAACCATGGCATATTTGCTTTCAACTCTCTCTAGGCTGCATCTTTCCACTTTTTAATTCTAATCCTGTTCACCTGGGGTCCTGTTGGCTTTGTCTGCTTTTATCCAGTTACAGTCTCTCAGCCTTTGGGTTATGTTAGGCTTGATCTCCTGTACTCTTCCAGAAAGTAGCCTGCTCCTCCAGTATCCATTCCTTAAGCTGACATTTCTACTCCATACCATTGTCTAGGTACTATAAAGATACTCATGTAAATAAGATGCATTTCTTCTGCAAATTCACTGTCCACTGAAGGATGTGGGCATGTAAAGCAAGTAGTTAGAAGGTGAAAGGTTTAAATGCTGTAAGTCCTATAGCATGCCTTTTGAGATAATCCGCAAGTTCAGCCTTGGGTGGTCAGTGACACCCACGAGGGTGGCATTGGGGCTAACTCTTGAGGAGTGAGTAGGAGGAGACGAGTAAGTGTTCCAAGAACAGTATGGATAAATGCATGGAGGCATGAAAAACATGGCATGACATGTTTGGGGAAAGAAAATTTTGGACTGAAGAGAAGGGTGGCAGGACTGACTGTGGGGGAATGAGGTTGGAGTTCACTCAATTGTCTTGTTAGCCTTTGGGTAAGAAGCAACTCATTTGCCCTCCAGGGCTGGTACAGCAGCCAGTGTGATTAGCTTAAACCCTTTAGTATCATTTTCTCTTACTTTTAATTTCTAATTAACCTTTAAAAACCTAGTTGGAGTTTTATTCTATAGATGACAGAACAGCTACATTCCCAGTTGATTTTCTGCAAAAATAAATGTAAGGCCCAAATTTGTAAGGACAGTCTGGTAATCACAAATTAATGATTAATATGTACAATGATAGGAAATATTGCTTCATCTGGGTATTTCTAGAACCTTTCAGCCTTTGAGGTTCAAATTCTTTTTAATTCTGTTCATTTTGATGGTTTTAATTATATATCAAAAGGCACATGCCTAATTAGATCCCTGTCATTCCTTATGTATATGTTAAAATTACTAGATGTTGGAACAGTGGCTGATTTTCACCTCATAATCTCAACGTTGTATTGTTTGTTGACTTCATTTTAAAATGTGAACTTGTGAACTCCAGTAATCAATCACAGTTGATCAAGTCATTTTTGGAATCTTGACTTCCTTTGGTTTAGAAGGCCTAGGTTTGCTGACAAGACATTGGACTGCTGCCTAGAAGTTGCTTTTCCATTCATTTTGGAGGAGAATTCAGACTGGGTAGGACTGATCATTTCACTTGATTTTGGCCAAAGTATAGACAGAAGGACTCCAGGCCCATCTGCTCTTAGTATACATCACAGGAATTGATTTGAGACCATATCTTGGCCTTAAACAAACCAGTCTCAAAGTTGCTGTTTTTATTATTACAGTTTTGTGCCTTAAAACAGAATAATGTATAAACTGAAAGAAAAAGAAAGAAAGAATAAACCACCCTAATTTACCAAATTCTAAACTCAACATAAGTATTAGTTTTCCAAGGAATTTTTGAGCCAAGCCAAATTCCATCTTCCCAAATTACCTATTGAGGTTATTCAAACCAGAAATTTACTTTGATACTGTCCATAATGACGGAATCAGATTTTCATGATATTTTCTGAAGTGGAATTGTGTTTGACTTAGAACCCTATGAGGACAGAAAGGAAAGAGAAGCAACTTTATTAGTTTTATAAGTTATTTTCCTTTTGAGAAAAAAATTACTTTATTGGAGGAATATCCCCACTGGCCATGAGTTAATTTGAAAAGTTTTTGAAAGTCAAAATCTAATACCCTTTGGACTGGTCTGTTTTGTGCAGGTTGCTGTTTCTGTATCTTAAAGCCAAAAGCCATAGGGATGGTCACAGTTACTGTTCATCTCAGGGATGCGAAAGAGTCAAGATCCAGGCAGCAACAGACTCAAAAGACATCAGTAACTGCATGGCCAAAGCATATCCCCGGTATTACAGAAAGCCATCAGCCCTCAAGTCGATGCCGTCCATGCTCAAAGGACTCTGTCAAGGCTGTGGAACCCGTCAGGTAAAACAAGGAATAAAAGTGGGCTTTGGTCCAAGAGAAAAAGTCAAAAGGTTCTGTGCAGTCAGCACATTTCCACCCCACCCCCCCCAGCCCCGAAACATCTGTGTTGCCCATTTATTTTATTTTTTAAATTTATTTTTAATTGGAAGATAATTGTTTTACAATATTGTGTTGGTTTCTGCCATACATCAGTGTGAATCAGCCATAGGTATACACATGTCCCCTTCCTCCTGAACCTCCCTCCCACCTTTCACCCCATCTCACCCCCTAGGTTGTCACAGAGCACCTGATTTGAGCTACCTACATCATATAGCAAATTCCCACTGGCTATCTATTTTACGTATGGTAATTTATGTTGCTATCCTACTGTCGATTTGTCCTCCTTCCCCCACAGTGTCCACAAATCTTTTTTCTATGTCTGCATCTCCGTTGTTGCTCTGCAGATGGATTCATCAATACCATCTTTCCAGGTTCCATATATATGCATTAATATACAACATTTGTTTTTCTCTTTCTGACTTCATTCTGTATAATAGGCTGTAGGTTCATCCACCTCATTAGAACTGACTCAAATGCATTCCTTTTTATGACTAAAATTCCATTGTATATATGTACCACACCTTCTTTATCCATTCATGTTGATGGACATCTAGGTTGCTTCCGTGTCCTATTTACTGTAAATAGTGCTGCAATGAACATTGTGAAAAAGAACATGTGTCTTTTTCAGTTATGGTTTCCTCAGGGTATATGCCCAGTAGTGGAATTGTTGGGTCATGTGGTAGTTTTATTTCTAGTTTTTTAAGGAACCTGCGTACTGTTCTCCATAGTGGCTGTATCGTTTACATTCTCACCAGCAGTGCAAGCACCAGGGCTTCCTTTGTGGCTCAGATGTTAAAGCATCTGCCTGCAATGCAAGAGACCTTGGTTCGATCCCTGGATTGGGAAGATCCCCTGGAGAAGGGCATGGCAACCCACTCCAGAATTCTTGCCTGGGGAATCCCCATGGACAGAGAAGCCTAGCGGGCTACAGTCCATGGGGTTGCAAAGAGTAGGACACAACTGAGTAGCTAAGCACAGCACAACAATGCAAGACGATTCCCTTTTCTCCACACCCTCTCCAGCATTTATTGTTTGTAAAATCATAAATTTTTTGATGATGTTTGCTGCCAGTTTATAAATATTGAATGGTTTCTTCTGAATTTTGGCCCACTCTAGAATTTAATGATCATAAGAAGCAAACCAGTCCAAATTTATAATAAAATCAGTCAAAGTGTATTTACACATCAGTTTGCCCTGGGTCATTATGGATTTATTGGTTGTCATCTTTTCTTTCTCAGCTGTGATTCCAGTACATTATCACTATTATGTATACATGTCAGTGATGTGGAAATATCTGTTTTCTTGGCAGTGTGAAATTTATCTTCAGAAAAGGCATTCATGGAAATTGTTTCCTTTAAGATGAAAAACTATTAATTTGAAGCATATGCTATTATGTTTACCTATAATTAAAAGTACAGACTGACTTTGGCTAGAAGTGAAGTGCTTCCTGTGACATATTCTTAGTGAGACAGTCTTCTAGATCTTGAGAAAACTTGGCAGTGAAAGTAAATCCAAAGTATGAGCTAAAATCAGGCATGGGAAACCCCATAGGAAGTCACATTGATTCCAGGAGAAAAAGAAGTACAGAATCAATATTGCCCTAATTAATATTTAACCTATATATAAACAAATATGGGTCAAGAGGAATGGTTCTCAACTTGTGGTCCCCAGACCAGCAGCATCAGCATCACCTGGGAACTTGTGAAAAATTCGAACTCTTGGGGCCCACCCAGTTCTACCCAATCAGAAACTTAAGGAGTGGGGCTTATGGTCTTTGCTTTAACAGGCCCTGCAGGTGATTCTGATAAATGTTCACATTTTAGTTTCATGGGCCTGGAGGAGTTTTTAAAAAAAGTTCTTACTGCCACAGAAATGCATACTGTAATCAGTTCAGTTCAGTTCAGTTCAGTTCAGTCACTCAGTCGTGTCCAACTCTTTGCGACCCTATGAATTGCAGCACGCCAGGCCTCCCTGTCCATCACCAACTCCCAGAGTTCACCCAGACTCATGTCCATCGAGTTGGTGATGCCATCCAGCCATCTCATCCTCTGTCGTCCCCTTCTCCTCCTGCCCCCATTCCCTCCCAGCATCAGAGTCTTTTCCAATGAGTCAACTCTTCACATGAGGTGGCCAAAGTATTGGAGTTTCAGCTTTACCATCAGTCCTTCCAAAGAACATCCAGGACTGATCTCTTTTAATAAGAGGGAGAAAACCTCTAAATATTTCTTTTATTTCTTATTTCTAATTTTTCTTGTTTCTGTCTGTTGGTGGCAGTAAGAACAGGGAAAGGAAGGGGGATTTTGCTTCCTGTTGTGATATAGGATGATTATTTTTCTGGTGACAACTCACTATCATGGTCTTGGTTTCTTATACTCTTGAGCCACCTCTATACTCCAGTTCAACTAAACTAACCAACAGACCAAAAAATAAACCAGGTATATAAATAAGCTTATATGAATCCTTGCCTGTCCTGTGTAATGTTTTGACTGTTAAAGTGAAATTGTCAGATAATCTTTGTGGAGAAGTAAATTTTCCAGCCTAATTCTCAAGTTGAATTTGTTAAGAAAGTCCTTCATTACTGAGAAGACTTCAAATAATTTATACTTGTTATAAGAAATACTAGAATTTGTAAAGATAACTTAATCATCTTCGAAACTATTCTAGGCCTATCTTGTTAAATGGTTCCATGCATTGATGTTTAGCATTCTTTATTTTGGGGCTTAAAACATTGATCAGAATTCATTTCTTAAAAATGTATTGACTACTGACCTGGCAGTTGAGAAGTATTTGAAGCGTCTATGGACACCACTTTTACTTGGAAATTTGAGGAGAATTTTTGTTTTAATGTCAAAAACACATGTAAATTAGAGATAAGTAGGAAAATTCGCAAGAATTTTTGACTTCAGACCTGAGACTTCAAACAAATGTTCAGCTTCTGGATGCTTAATATAATGATTATCTGCGCTTGCCATGATTATTTATTCTTGTTGACATTGATTTATAAGAATATACATATATATATATTTTTTTTTTTTTTTAATTTTTTAAAATTTTTTGACAGTACCACATGGCTTGTGGGATCTTAGTTCCCTGACCAGGAATTGAACTCAGTCCAAGGTAGTAAAAGTGCTAAGTCCTAACCATTGGACTGCCAAGGAATTCCTCGGTACATATACTTTCAAGTGTTAAATTGTGTGAAGAGTTGAGTGCTTTTAATTGAGAAGATAGCCTTTAGGGAGGAGGTAGATGGTGGGATTTGGAGGCTGGAAGTGGTTTGAAGTAGAAGGGAGAATGGAAGAGCATTCTTGGGGAAGGAACAGCATCTGAAAAGGCAAGTGGCAGAAGAATGGAAAACTGAGGGAACTGCCCTGCATGTTTAATGTGGATAGAATAGTGGGAAATAGAATAGAATAGTGGCTCTATTTGTGGAACATTTTGCAGGTCAGGTAGAGGAATTTAAATAAAATTGGTGATGTACAAGGCCCCTAAAAGTTTTTAAACAGAGTAATCCTTGTCATCTATACTTCTTCCCTCAATCCTGGAGTGACTGAATCACAGTTGAGGATAACTAGTTTGAAAAGAGCCTTCAAAAAGATTTGTAACTTTTTTGCATGAAATGTTTACAAAGATTTAGATACAGAGCATATTTATATAGTCATTTAGAGAGCTGATCTTATTAACAAGATTGCAATGACTTGAAACTGGGATTGCTCTAGAAAATGAGGAACATACCATTCATGTATGGATGTGAGAGTTGGACTGTGAAGAAAGCTGAGAGCCGAAGAATTGATGCTTTTGAACTGTGGTGTTGGACAAGACTCTTGAGAGTCCCTTGGACTACAAGGAGATCCAACCAGTCAGTTCTGAAGGAGATCAGCCCTGGGATTTTTTGGAAGGAATGATGCTAAAGCTGAAACTCCAGTACTTTGGCCACCTCATGCGAAGAGTTGACTCATTGGAAAAGACTCTGATGCTGGGAGGGATTGGGGGCAGGAGGAGAAGGGGACGGACAGAGGATGAGATGGCTGGATGGCATCACTGACTCGATGGACGTGAGTCTGAATGAACTCCGGGAGTTGGTGATGGACAGGAAGGCCTGGCGTGCTGTGATTCATGGGGTCGCAAAGAGTTGGACACGACTGAGCGACTGAACTGAACTGAACTGAACCATTCTCCTATTAAAGCTTAAATCAAAAAATAAAATTCCAGGTCATGAAATACGTACAGAAAGTTCAGAGGAAAAAAAACAAAAAAACCATTCACTGGCTTTGATATAGTTGAGTTTATTTTGAAGGATCTTTTTGGAAGGTTAACATAGATATGGAACTTCTTCCCCTTGTAGGTGGTGTTCACAAGTGATCCTCATATAAGCTACCTCCCTGTGCAATTCCGGTCACCCAGTCCAGCAGAGATTCAGCGTGGAGATGCGTCTGTTATTTCTGTGAGTACCATCTGCTGTGTGCACTGCCTCAGCTTCTCACTTTTTCATTCTATCCTGGTAACATGAATTATCTCTGACAACATTCACTTGTTTCTAATCACATTTTTATTGTTTGTAGTGAGCTATACAACAGAGGTATAAATACTCCTAAACATATGTATTTTTAAATAAATGAAATTTATTAAATTTTTTTTCTCAGTTAAGTTTATTGATTACTTTTAGGCAAATGTTAAAATTATTTAGGTGACCCAGATTCCTTTTCTATAGGAGAAAAGGTATTTTTGGTTTAAAAAATTGTCATTGGTAATCAATATGTAGAAAATTGTTTTTAACCTCAGTTTTTGAAACTTAAAGAAGCTCCCCAGTTATTTGTTTAAAATATGGAAGTTGAAGATTTTAAAATCTCCTCAGCCTCTTATTTTGAGATTGCTTGGCTCCCAGTTTTTCAGATAAGGAAGGTGACAATGCAAAGTATTAACTATCTTTAAGTAGGTTAATGGAAGTATAAACGTTAGCCTGAGTATCAATATTGGAATTTGGCCTAAAAGCCAAGTTTGCCAGCAAGGTTAATCAGCTCTAGGAGTGAAAGTGAAAGTCACTCAGTCGTGTCCGACTCTTCGAGACCCCATGGACTATACAGTCCATGGAATTCTCCAGGCCAGAATGCTGGAGTGGGTAGCCATCCCCTTCTCCAGGGGATCTTCTGAACCCAGGGATCAAACCCAGGTCTCTCGCATTGCAGGCGGATTCTTTAGCAGCTGAGCCACCAGGGAAGCCCAAGAATACTGGACTGGGTAGCCTATCCCTTCTCCAGCAGATCTTTGGAACCCAGGAATTGAAACGGGGTCTCCTTCATTGCAGGCGGATTCTTTACCAACTTAGCTCTCAGGGAAGCCCGCTTTAGGCATGTGGCCTGTCCCAAACTGAGTT
>NW_011495030.1:54345-85173 GCF_000754665.1 Bison bison bison
CCGACTGATACCCAGCCAGGGCCTGGGCTTAGTCTCATGTGGTCTCTTTTGGGAGCTGTCTTTTTTTTTTTTTTAAATGGTGGACAACACATTTACAAATTCACATATATGTGAAAACTTAAATCTTTTTTTTTTTCTCTCTCAATCTCTTTTATTATGTTAAAGTACACATAACATAAAATTTACCATCCTAACCATTTTTAAGTATATAGTTCAGTGGTATGAAATACATTCATAATATTGTGTGGCCATCACCATTATCCACCGCCAGAACTTAACTCTAAATTAAGAACTTTTTAATAATTTTGAATTAAAAATACCCCTACTTAAGATGAGGAAGGTGAAATGCAGAGTTATTAATCATCAGGCATAAAGTTTCAGTTGAGTAAAATACTACATAAACTCTCAAAATCTGTTTTATAGCATTTTCCCTGTAATCAGTAATAATATATTGTCTACTTAAAATATTTAAGAGGATGGATTTTATGTTAGTGTTCTTACCACAATTAGAAAGAAAGGAGGGAAGAAAGGAAAAGAAAGAAAGATCCTTACTTAAATATAACTCCAAGGTTTCTCACATATATATACCTATTGCTCTATGTTAGCATGTCTTCATTTTGTAGTATGTTCATGATGGAGGAGCCTAGTGGGCTGCAGTCCATGGGGTCACTAAGAGTCGGGCACGACTGAGCGACTTCACTTTCACTTTTCACTTTCATGCATTGGAGAAGGAAATGGCAACCCACTCCAGTGATCTTGCCTGGAGAATCCCAGGGACGGCAGAGCCTGGTGGGCTGCCCTCTATGGGGTCGCACAGAGTCGGACACGACTGAAGTGACTTAGCAGCAGCAGCATGATGTAGGAAGTTTGTTAGCTCAACATCTCAATAAAGTCAGCAGTGTGAGGAACTCATCCCAGCCTCCTTGTGTGGAATCTGGTGGGTGTCAGTTGCAAAGGGATGCCACTGGGTGCTGAGTCTCTGCTCTACTAGCTTACTAGGTAATTAAACAAGATAAGGTATTGCCCAGACCATCTCAGGTAGGGTATTCCTTTGGGTGTGCAGACATTGTTTGACTCCATTGCTGGAGTCACTGCATGTCTGGGACCGTAAAAGAGGTCACAGAGGACTGTGTTTTGTCATGTTTACCTCCACTACTTTTCACATGTATTACCTGAAAAGTCTTTGCTGGATGTGGCCTTGCTTTAGTTTTTATGGAAAATTTTGTGTTTCTTTTAAGCAGCAGGTTTTTGGAGGTAATTTTCAATCGGACAGTTTGAGTGTGTTAAAGATCATGATTTTTTTTTTTTTAATCAAATGTGTCTCAGTTCTAAGTATTTGGATTTTAAAAAATGGGTCACTTTCAGTCTTTCTAAATATAGAATGGCACTATATATTAAGCACTTCTAGAATTATTCTCTGGACTAGAGCAGTTTAAATACAGGCAAATAGCCATTTTGAATTCCTGTGAGATCATTAGTGATTAGAAATACAATTTAAGTATAACTTCTCCAAGTGAGGACAGGTGTAATGAAGAGAGCATCTCTCCTTTGTTAACTTTTAACATAGTTTATAATTTTACACATTTTAAAGAGAATCAGTGCCTATGGCGTAGTGTTAAATCATTTTTCAGTCAAGATTTTTTTCTTTCCTTTTTTGGTTGAGGAATTTATGAGATTTGGGTATATCTGGAATTCCTTTTTCTTGAAAATGTCTCGAGCCATTAATTTAAAGAGAACAACTGGAACTTTCATTTCACAGTAATTGTTTGAACAAGATATCACTACCCGTGGCTTAAATCCTGGTAAAATTTCCTGTTTTCCATTTTGATTTTAAAGGAGACCTATATATGGAACAATGCAGATGAAACTATCTGCCTCCTCTGATGTTTCAAACCTAAACTCTGACGGGGCGGGAGTTTATGTGGGTTAAGGAAGTCTATCTCTCTACTTACCTACCTATATGACTAGATACCTATTGTATACAGTTATATATTTTTTTCCTGAGTCAATGTGACAACATCTGAGCTTCAGTATAGAGGCCGTCACCTGATCACTGAGTTGGAAACTGACCCCAGTGAGAGAGTATGTATATAAGAATGAAAGCCCTGAACCTGCAGAGTCATCCTACTCAGCTGAGTGTAGGCTGCCATGTCTTGCTTAGAGCATCTTATCCAATCAGTAAAGACCAGTCAAGGTAAAAGCCTATGAAAACACAGACTCAATTTCAAACGTTGGCAGAGGAAGAGTGATGGAACATGCAGTTTGAATTTTGGAATTATTACTTTTGATTCTTGGGTTTAGAAGACAGAGGGAAAGGGGCTGGAAAGATACTGAAATGGTAGTGACAGCAGAGGACGATCTTGTGTTCTCAGATCAACGGCACCGACTTTCCCTTCCGAAGTGTGGGCGTCCTCCTCCTGATTGTGGATGCCTGCAGTGTTCCCTTCCGGTTGACAGAAAAAAAGATTTTCTCTTTCACTGATGTCAGTCGCATGGAAGAATACTTAAAAACAAGCATCCCTCCAAGGTAGGTGAAGCTTGCCCTGTATAAGGGATAAGATACCTTAAGGATGACACCTGGCTCACTCTGAGTTTTGGCTTGTCTACTTTTTTACTCTGGGTATTTAGGATTCTTGAAGGATGGATACTCATTCTTTTCCCAGTTTCAGGTTGATGCCTGTGTGATCTAAGTTGCTTATCATTGATAAGTGAGGACTTGGATGTTAGAAGAGTTTGCAAATGATGGGAAGGTTCTTGGAAGGAGGAAAAGCTCAACATTTTGGATCGTTCCTATCCCACTTCTTAGTATTAAGCTGATCTACATTGTACCCAACTCTCTCAGAAGGCTCAGTATCATTTTAAAACAATTTTATTGAGTTTTGCCTTTGTAACAGTCTATCCTGCTGATGAACCCTTGGACAGCATTGGGCTATGACTCTGGTATAGGAAGTTGCCATCTGGGTCACTTGGAATTGACTGGAAAGGACTAAATTGATTTTTTAAGTAGATGAGTGTGTGATCTCTTTTTTAAGAGCCCTAAGAGTCGGGCACGACTGAACGACTTCACTTTCACTTTTCACTTTCCTGCACTGGAGAAGGAAATGACAACCCGCTCCAGTGTTCTTAGTGTCTAAACAGAGGTGCACCTTGCTGTATTTGTGTTAGGCAGACCCTGACTGGAGGCAAGAAGATAAATTCAGTCCCCTTTCTACCCCCTTTGCTTTGCTGCGGACATTGATTTACACACAGGCTTTCATTTAATGAAGCCCCAAAGTGAGGAACATAGGCTTCCCGCAAAGTCCTATGTAGCTTTTGAATCATCATCAACTGATCTGGTCAATTCCACTCCTTAAACTTTAAAGAACCAGATCTCAACAAGTCCCGTAAAGTCATTATATTCTTTGAGTGTAACATTCTTTGTGTACATATAGCTCTATCTTCTGGTTTAATACATTTGTAGGTATTTACTTTGCAAGGCCTCAATTTTCTTTATGTATCTAAAGATTTTTTTCCCTAATGTTGGAAAATAAACACAGTCAGTCACTTCACCTAAAACAATCTGGAACATAAAGCTCACTACAGATGTTTAGAGCAACACAATAGTCATGCAAGGCACCCAATATATTAAGAAAAGAAATGCTTTATTAAAGGATATATGATAAGAGTAAAAGGAGAGGCTCTCCCTGCTTCTGGATGGAAAAGTTAATACTGTAAAGATGTTCAGTTCAGTTCAGTCACTCAGTCATGTCTGACTCTTTGCAACCCCATGAATTGCAGCACGCCAGGCCTCCCTGTCCATCACCAACTCCTGGAGTTTACTGAAACTCACGTCCATCAAGTCGGTGATGCCATCCAGCCATCTCATCCTCTGTCGTCCCCTTCTCCTCCTGCCCCCAATCCCTCCCAGCATCAGAGTCTTTTCCAATGAGTCAACTCTTCACATGAGGTGGCCAAAGTACTGGAGTTTCAGCTTTAGCATCATTCCTTCCAAAGAAATCCCAGGGCTGATCTCCTTTCGAATGGACTGGTTGGATCTCCTTGCAGTCCAAGGGACTCTCAAGAGTCTTCTCCAACACCACAGTTCAAAAGCATCAATTGTTCGGTGCTCAGCTTTCTTCACAGTCCAACTCTCACTAGTTTTCCCTGTATTTAGAGACCTCCTTGTAACAGAAACGTTAAGATCTAGGTGCAGAATTGAAGTGGACCCTTGTGACAGCAAGGATGAAAAGGCATGTGGAGTGCTTTTTGTTTTTTGAGTTCTGCTTTTATCTAGTATATACTTCAGAAAGGTACTCAGTAAACACATGCTGAATTACTGAAACTTGCTCTGATTTTCTAACTTTTACAGGTCAGTTGTCCTGTTGAGCACAAGAGGACAGATAAAGCAGTTCAATATTTCGGATTCATTAGTACCTCTGGGATTAGCCAAGCCAGCCAATCTTTATAACAAAGGTTTGTATCTGTATTCTTCCATAAAAAGTTTTTAGGAGAGCAGCAACATATACATTTTTATGGTGGAGTGTAGGTATCAGCCTGCTTTCATGAGCTTGTTAGGCTGGGGTGGGTATTATGAAGTAATTTCTAAATCAGGAGACAGTGTTAGAGGAAGTGTGTTGGGATGTAGTTTGTTATTTGGGGCAGGAGGTGGGTGGTAAGAGTTCATTCTCTGACGTAAGGAAGTATAGTTTTTTTGTTGTTTTTTGTTTCGCTCACCTCCACCTCACCTTTCACATTATCTTGCCTGAAACTAGTAGAGATACAAATTGAACTTTGTTTTTTTTCTTTTAAAGGGAGTACCATATTTTTGGGATTCAATGGAAACTTTAAACCATCCTGGACTAAGCTGTATACCAGCCCTGCTAGACAGGGCCTCGGGCTGCTTGAACAATTCATACCTTTGCAGCTGGACGAATATGGTTGTCACAGAGCTGACACTATCCGCCGAAGAGACCTGGAGCTGTTGAAGCAAACTTCAAAGGCACATTAGAGATTTAACTGTAACTTAAGTGCTGGGGGATAAAATGTGAACTAACTTATTTAATTTATGGCATTTTAAAATGACACTGTTAACCCAATGGAACCATTTTCCTGTTTGAGGCCGAAAGGGGAGAAAAGTAAGAGTTTAAAGTGATTGCTTGAATACCAGCTCATGCACCTTCTAGTTGTACAAAATGTTAAAGAATTTATATGTATTTGTTAGGCTGGTATATTTCAGAGATCAGTTCTCTTATCCCTCACATCCCACTCCTGTGTTTTGTAGTGACCATAAGCAGTGCTTCACCTTTTGTACAAAATGGGATGTTGTGAGGGAAGGGGAGCTTCTGAGAGTCAGCCTGAGTCCTTGAGAGGACCAGCTCTTGTAGCACCTTGGATACTTGAAGTCTAATGTTCACTTGTGTCGTTGACTTTGGGTCAGCAGTTGACCTGGGTGGCTGGCATGTTCAGGAATGCCTTGGTCCCTGATTCCAGGCAGCCTTTGAGGATTTTGTATGATACTGAATGATGGAGTTTTAAGTGGCAACTCAGGCCCAGCTCATGCCCTTTTTTGCTTGGACATGTGCTATTTTTATTCATTTGTATATTGATTCCTTCTAAGGATTCAACTTTAAAACAGCAAGTATTATTGGGAAAAAAAGGGCTTTTATGGGTTCGACATCCCTTTAATCTGTGACCATTGGGCAAAAATTGGACCCGCACCTTGGTCTGATGTTGGTGGGACCATTTTTGCAGCTTTAATCCTTAGCCTGTTTGACTGTATATTTGTATTTAAAATGCAAGAGCTGAGCTAAATATTTACATTTTTTTAAAAAAGAAGCAGGCCATTTTCCTGAACTATTAACTTGTGTCATTTCAACTTGCACAGAGGAAGTCTGTTCTTGGAGTACTCCTGCACCCGTGTGGATTTTTTTAAAAAAGCTTCTCTGCTCACCAACCTGGCAGGACAATTGCAAAAAACTTAATGATACCCCAAAATATTGTACTCAGGGAGAGGAAAAACAGGAGAACCTTTTAAGGGCCAGAATCAAGGAGAGAATATTCAGAAACAAACCTCTTTTTAGCCTTAGAGGAGTCCATCACTCTTAAGTAAATCATTAGAGCCCACTGAAAAAAAGGCACTGTGATGCCCTATTTTTCTTCCTACTGGGTGTGTGCATCTCCTGCCAGTGAGGACTGTATGTGGCTAAAGGAGATTGGTGCCAAAGCCAGGATGTCACTACACCAAGAGGAAAGAGGTGTTGAAACGCTTTTATCTTTTCCTAAACCCACAATGTATGAAGTGTAACGTGGGGATGGCCACAGCAAGGAATATGGTCAGGCTGACTTTGGCAATGAGTACAGACAAATTCACTCTTCTCTATCAAGAGCAACAGCTAACAGCCTGTCCTTTTGTGCCCAAAAGAAACTGCAGAGCAGCTCTGTGACTATTTCCATTACTTTACAAAATATGCTACCTCAAAGTGCTACCGATAAACCTTTCTAACTGTAAGTACTCTTGTTAAAAGAGTATGTGTCTTAATCAAAGTTTAGGTTTTGGGGTGTTTTTTTTGTACATTGATGAATGAAATCTTACCTATTAAATATATTATTGGATCATGGTTCCTCAAGGTGATTAAAGTTTGTTTGTGTGTGTGTGTTTTTTTTTAATGACAAATATCTTTTATGTGTGATTTTTAGAGTTTGGCTCTTTAAAGATTTGAAGAGGATATGTAAGTTCTAAAGCACTCAGTTTTTCTGATTTATATGCTAATGGTCAGGGCCCAATTTAAATAAAATAAAAATATGTGTGCATGTATTTTTTCATGTATGTGTGTGACTATCTATCTAGCAAGAAATTTTTTTTTTTTCCATTCCATATCCCATCTGTAAAGAAGCTATGGGCAGAAATAATGAAGAAATTTTCATCCACTAGGTAGATTTTGTAAGACTAAGTAACTTCAGAAGGCTGGTGCAGAGGTTCTTAACTTTGCGCATTGGAGAAAGCTTGGGAGCTTTAAAACCTATGATGGCCTGGTCTGTTCCCTCCACTCCAGCTCCTGCTTCACATTTAATTGGTGTGGGGTGCAGCCTGGCCATTGGAATTTTTTTAAAAGCTCTCTGGGTGATGCTAATAACATGTAGCCAGGGTTAGGTATCACTGCACTAATATAATAGGCCCACTGTTTAACTTCAGTCTATAATTTTTTGTGTGATAAAAACAAAATTATAATTATCTGTTTTTATTTGTGATTCCTATATTGCTTATGGAACTCCCAGCCCTAAACAAAACATTTTGCTGTTGTCTGAACTTTCAGATAGCGTTTTTAGTCCTTAGTTGTCTCAGATTATTAAATTGGTTATCAAAGCTGATATACACATTTCAGGCAGTTGGGAGCTTGCAGTCTGTTTTATTTCTACTGGGAAAATGTGTTCAAAGGTGATTTATAAGTTCATAAGCATTTTCCATCAGGTGAGGCAGTTGGTTGAGTTCCAGAAATGTGGCCGTCCACGAATTGGCCAGCTGATGAGAAACACAGGGCCTTCTCATATATCGACAGACTTGGGTTTTAAGTCTTTCCTGTGAGATTTCTCCCTCTCCACCTGAATCAGCATGTTGTATATTATCTTCAGAGGCTGGAAGAGAGTGCTTGTGAGAAGATGAAAGGCAGGCTCATGGTCTTACAGAATAGGACTCCAAAGCAGCCACTAAACTGATGTTTAGACCTGAGCGTGGGGAGGAGGTTTATGACTCCTCTGTTCTCCAGCTCCATCAGAAGAGAACATATCCTTGTACCATTAGATGGAATATTTGGTTTGGAGGAGGGGTGAGCAATGCAGTGATGGATAGAGGCTTGAATGCTTCAGATAACTTAAGTTTTCATTCCTTAAGGGATGAAGTAATGTTTGGATAAGTCCAGTTGAAAGGCATTTCAGTAAGCAGGTATGCACTTAATTTAAGTGTGTGTGTGTGTTTTTAAGTTGGTTGTAGTAGGTAACTACTTAAATTCCATTGTGACAGTGTTTGTTGATTTCATGATGTGTGGTTGGAGTTTACCCTCCAGAATTCTTGTTTGGCTTTCAGATACTTGTGAAATCAAGTTTAATAACCTGAGAAATTCCCCTAGAAGTGAACACCATGAATGGGAGTAATTGGGTAACAGATTTGTATATTTATGGTTAGTCTTAACTCAGTAATAATCCAGACTTTTAGAAATATGAGTGCAAACTCTGGACTGGAGCTCATTTTCAACAAAAGGGAGGGAAAAAAGTTAAGAAAAGGCATCGCCAGCCCCTTGCTCACAAATAACAAAATGCTGTTTGCTTCTTGCTGGATTCTTGGCATCATTTGTAAGACCGAAGGTTTTACTCAAATTTATCTTCGATAAGAGAGAGAAGCTGAAAAAAAGGATGCTAGTTAGGCCTTGGTGTTTTAGGGAAGGGCACACAACACTGCTTTTATATGATAAAATTAAAGAATGACTGATTGAACTATGAATATTTCTGAATGAGGAACTGTGCCCCACAGGGCATCCAAAAATATCAGCCATAGCAATATCTGAAAATCCAGCAAATAGTGGGTCAGAAAACAACTTCATAGATTCATTTAAAATTTTTTTCTAACATGAACATTGTAATTAGCCTGGTTATGAAAGTAATAACAGATTTAAGATTTGTCCTCAGAAAAGCTTAGACTTTTTCATCAAAATTGGTAAGTCAAGAACTGGAAAACTAACCTATCGAACAAACCTGTCCCCTTGACTGGTTTTGTACTAATTTTGAGCTAAGAATGGTTTCATATCTTCAAATATAACACATTAGAAAAAGTCAAAAGAAGAGTTATATTTTATGATGTGAAATTATGTATAATTTATATTTTGGTATCCATTAATAAAGTCTTATTGGAGGACAGTCATGTTCATTTTGTTACATATTGAGTATAGCTTGCATATGGCAATGGCATGTTTGAGGAGTTGCCCAGAGACCATGGCCTGCAAAGCTGAAAATATTTACAGGCATGCCTTGTTTTATTGTGCTTCACTTTATTGCATTTACCATATATGTTTTTTTTTTTTTTTTTAACAAATTGAAGGTGTGTGGCAATACTGCATGGAGCAAGTCTATTGGTACCATTTTTCTAGTAGCATTTACTCACTTGGGTTTCACATTTTGGTAATTCTTGAAACATTTCTAACTTTTTCTAACAAATTATATTTTTTATCATCTGTGATCCGTGATCTTTGATGTTACCACTGGAAAAGGGTTACAGTACTCCCTGAAGCCTCAGATGTTGATTAGCATTTTTTAGCAATAAAGTTTTAAAATTAATAAGTGAACATAGTAATGCTGTTACCCACTTAATATACAACAGTATAGTGTAAACTTTTATATGCACTAGTAAAATAATTTGTGTGACTTGCTTTATGGTGATATTGTTTTATCACAGTGATCTGGAACCAGACTGGAAGTATCTCTGAGGTATGTCTGAACTGTATTCCTTTACTGAAAGAGTTTGCTGACCCTTGATCTTGGTGTAGAGTATACTGGTGTTCATTGTACTGTTCTTGGAAACTTCCTAAGGCTTGAGACTTTTTAAAGCAAAATTAAGGGAAAAGTCTTCATCAGAATCACCTGAGGTACTCGATGAACCTGCAAAATCCCAGGCTCCAACTCAGACTGGAGAATTGGCATTCTTGGGAATTGCAGCTGGAAATACAATTGTATAACACGCTTCTCAGGGGACTTCTCTGGCGGTCCAGTGATTGAGACTCTGAGCTTCCAGTACAGGGGGCACTGGTTCAATCCCTAGTTGAGGAACTGGAACCCCACATGCTGCACAGCACAGCCAAAAAATTAAATATAATAGTAACAATAAAAACAAGCTCCCCAGGTGTTTCTTATGAGCACTAACATTCGAGAACCCCATAACAAGTAGTAAGCCCCTGTTATCGCGCTCTCTCTTTTCCTTTAATAGAGGATACAGCTGAACAAATGTTTTGTTTTTTGTTTTTTTTAACTCTGACAGCTCCATCTACACTGTCTTCCCCACAATGTTTGGTGACTAATACAGGGCAGAACTGGTGCACAACACAGTATGTGGTTGTTTCTGGGGCAAAGGTTTGGAGCCTGTGATAAAGTCTCTTCACTGCCTGAAATTCTCACTGTTAGAATTATTCCTTTGACTAAAATTACTTCTAGAAAGAAATCCCAGCCACCCTTGAAAGTTCTTTTTATTATTTTAAGGAGTCTAAAGGGAAATGTACAATAAGCTACAATCAGGCTGCATGACTAACAAAAACATAAGTTTCTTTGCTTTTGGATGGAACTGTATTCATCCTAGTTATCCCACATTTATCAAAGTGCTGATTGGCAATTGCAGGTCTATTTTTTTTAACGGTAGAATGAATTATTTCATATAAGCAAGTCGCTTTGTACACAAAAGCCTCTTAATACATGAGCTTCATGGAGAGGTTTTGGAGACGGTTGGATGGATTTGAGGAGTCCTTACCAGGAAGGAGGGTAATATACTCTCTGGGAGGGCATAGAAGGTTTACCTTGTTCCACCTTCTCCCACCAGCTTTCATTGATCATAACACCCAGTTCCTGAGGGAGGAAGGCTTTGGTCAGATAGGTTTCTGATGTGGGAGAATTTAAGATCTTCAAACTTGGGAGACAAGGGGCATCATTAGTTCCAATATGGGTGAGAGAAGAAGGGAGTTCTGACAGGGGAAAGACCATGCCAGAACTTGTTGCCTCTTTCAAAATTATGCATGTGAGCAGTCTTCTCAGGAAAATAGCTCAGTGAATAATGGATTCCAGACAGAGTGACGTGTCTGATAGGGTTCATTGTTGAAGGTATGGTGGGTGTTTTATCTGATGCCACTAAGGCTCTTACCAGCTGTGTTTCTTCAAACTGTTTCCTAATCCTGATCCTCAGCCTTTTCATCTATTAAGTGGAATCACTAACAGTTTTGTAAAATTACAGAGGGGATCAACTAAGAATAGTCAACAAACCTACATGTTTTATTTACAAAGAAAATCAGATTTCCAGACGATTTGTTATCTGAAAACTAGGTTTGTCTCTTGTTGGGTATTAAGCTGAAGGACACAACCAAGCTACAGATTGGGAGAATGAAAATTTATTACATGTGATGAGTAAGAAGAACACCAGGGGTCTTTCCCAAAGCAGTGTCTCCTGGAACAGCAAAACTGAAGTTTTAAGCTAAGGGTACAAGCACAGTCATGAAGGGGCTTGGCTGCAGACCGAATCCAAGCTTTAGTTGACTGAGGTCAGAAAAGGTCAATATTGTTGTCCTGTTTGTTGTTGGTCAGTCATTAAGTTGTGTCCGACTCTTGGCAACCCTATGAACTGCAAGTCAGCCTTCCCTGACTTCACAATCTCCCAGAATTTGCTCAAACTCACGTCCATTGAGTCAGTGATGCCATACAACTATCTCATCCTCTGCTGCCACCTTCTTTTGCTTTCAATATTTCCTAGCATCAGAGTCTTTTCCAGGGCTCTTCACATCAGGTGTCCAAAGTATTGAAACTTGAGCTTCAGCATCAGTCCTTCCAGTGAATATTCAAGGTTGACTTCCTTTAGGATTGACTGGTTTAATCTTCTTGCAGTCCAAGGAACTCTCAAGAGTCTTTTCCAGCACCACAGTTCAAAAGCATCAATTCTTTGGTGCTCAGTCTTCTTTATGGTCCAACTCTCACATCCGTACATGACTACTGGGAAAACCATAGCTTTGAGTATAAAAATCTTTGTTGGCAAAGTGATGTCTCTGCTTTTAAATACACTGTCTATGTTTGTCATAGCTTTCCTTCCAAGGAGCAGGCTCTTTTACTTTCATGGCTGCAGTCACCATCTGCAGTGATTTTGGAGCCCAAGAAAATAAAATCTGTCATTGCTCCCACTTTAACCCCTTCCATCTGCCATGAAGTGATGGAACCAGATGCCATGATCTTAGTTTTCTGAATGTTGAGTTTTAAGTCAGCTTTTTCACTCTCCTCTTTCACCCTCATCAAGAGGCTCTTAAGTTCCTCTTTACTTTCTGCCATTAGAGTGGTATCATCTGCATATCTGAGGTTGTTGATATTTCTCCCAGAAATCTCGATTCCAGCCTGTAATTCATCTAGCCCAGTATTTTTGATGATGTACTCTGCATAGAAGTTAAATAAGCAAGGTGACAACATACAGCCTTGACATACTGCTTTCCCAATTTTGAAGCATTCCATCGTTTCATGTCCAGTTCTAACTGTTGCTTCTTGACCTGCATACAGGTTTCTCAGGAGACAAGTAAGGTGGTCTGGTATTCCCATCTGTTAAAGAATTTTCCACAGTTTGTTGTGATCCACACAGTCAAAGGCTTTCGCATAGTCAATGAAGCAGAAGTAGTTTTTTTCTGGAATTCCCATGCTTTCTCCACGATGCAACAAATGTTGGTAATGATCTCTGGTTTCTCTGCCTTTTGTAAATCTAGCTTGTAAATCTGTAAGTTCTTAGTTCATGTACTGCTGAAGTCTGTCTTGAAGGATTTTGAGCATTACCTTGCTTGCATGTGAAATGAACGCAACTGTACTATAGTTTGAACGTTTTTGGCATTGCCCTTCTGTGGGATTGTAATGAAAACTGACCTTTTCCAGTCCTGTGGCCATTGCTTAGTTTTCCAAATTTGCTGACATATTGAGTGCAGCACTCATATTGATTTTTTTTTTTTTTTTGAGGACTAAGGATTAGGGAATCTGTATTTTTTAAAATTAATTTTTATTGGAATATTGTTGATTTACAATGTTATGTTAGTTTCTGCTGTTGGGAATCTGGAATCTGTATTTTTTTTTCTTTTTTTTTTTCTTTTTTTTTTCACATTTTTTTTTTTTAATTAAGCATTTTTCATAACATATAAACAGTGTTCAGATATAAACTGTTAACTAAATATTTTTTCTAAATATGATTTATGTAATCAAGACTTTCTTAAACAAAGACACATCTTAGGAATATGATCTGTACAAACTTACAGTAGTGTAAGACTGTTCTATACATCAGTGTCTCTTTTGCTATCTCGTATACAGGGTTATCGTTACCATCTTTCTAAATTCCATATACATGCGTTAGTATACTGTATTTATGTTTTTCCTTCTGGCTTACTTCACTCTGTATAATAGTCTCCAGTTTCATCCACCTCATTAGAACCTCATAAGAAAGCTGTGGTACATATACACAATGGAGTATTACTCAGCCATTAAAAAGAATACATTTGAATCAGTTCTAATGAGGTGGAATCTGTATTTTTTAAACAAACTTCAGAGATAATGTGAGATTTGGGAACCACTGAGAACTCATTACGAAAGCCCCTGCCCTAGTTTTAACACACTTCCTGTACTCGGTTGTTTGTATCTAGAAAAGAGGCCCCCAGGGCAGGCAGTGCTTGTTTAGTGAGTTGGTTTGAGCATCCAGAATGAGGTTTGCATTTAGGCCCTTCCTTGGACTGGCATCATAACTCAGCAAACCAGCTGTGTTCAGACTCCAGCTATGAAACGTGGAAAGACCACTGTGAAGTGGAAACACGCGGCTGCACCCTGCTCTGTCGCTGGCGTGTGCAGTTTCCTGCTCTGCACTCTCACGAGTGAAAACTATCGTTAATGGTTTGCCTCTTCTAATCCCTTTCAGCATAAACTAACATGAAATGCAAAAAACTCATTTCTGATTCTTTTTCAATACTTTATCCACATTTCACTCCTACTTATCAAGTAGGAAAAATGCTGTTGTGCAGTGAAATGGTTCAGAGGGAAGGTTTATGTGATGAGCTGAAGCTGAGTTAGAGGTCTTGGAAAGTGAGTGCCTTTGGCAACAAATCTTACTATGTTTATGGTACCCCATTTCTTTCTAGCACAACTCCACCTGCATCTCCTCTTCACTGCCCACTGCTATGGCCTTGTCACACTGGGCGAGACCATGTTCCCAACCCTCTTTGTACCTTTGATTCCCCATCATTGCTCACATGTTCCATGTCCAACCCTCAGCATCCTTGGCCCTTTGTAAACTAGTTCAAAGTCAGACTGGTTCACGTGTCTAAAACAAATTCCTTCTCAGGCAAAAAAGCCATTTTCATATCTGCCCACAGTGCCTATAATGCTAAAAGTAGTGTGTGTTGCTTGAAGTTTTAACTGATTTGGTTGGTTTTTAAGACAATTTTGCCCTCCTACATACTTCACCCGCACATGAGGCTGATTCCATTGAAGCCTGGAGAAAGTTTACAAATCTGGAAAATTTACAAACTGGATAATCATTCATTAGGTAATGGAGTCACTACCATCTACAGGATATGAATAGTTGTATTTGAACGGAGTCCCTTCCAATGAGCTTCAGGAAGGTTATGGATAATACTGTGATTTTCCTCCTGCTTAAGCAATGTTCTCAGAACATGGAGACTAGATGAGTAACTCTACCTGGCTCTGAAACATATAATCTATTTGGATTGCAGGCCCAGGGTCTTGGCCACAAAAAAGTGTATTTATTCCAACATCTTCCTGGAAGCTGTGCTCTGTGAGCCCTGGAAAATCCCCTTTGTTTATGGTATCCTGCATTTCTGTAAATCACCTTATTTCAATAGCTGAAAGGAAGAGATTTGGTAATTATAGCTTTCCTTTGCTGCAGCTCTATATTGAAAACATATGCCAACAAGGTTAGGTAAGAATCCAAGTAGATAGATGATATATAAACAAGATTAGGAATCATGAGGATTAGGGGCTTCCTGTGCAGTTTTATCCAGAAGAAAAAGGTCAATTATAATACAAACCCCAAATTGGTTTTTTTTTTTTTTTTTTTGCTGGAGGGTGTATGGTTTTATTAAACCAATAATCTATGCTTTCTGTCTCTTGCTTACAATTCCTTGAAATGAGTTAGTTTATTTCAATTATAAATTTTTAACATGGTATCTACAAATATTACATTTAAAATCTATTAAGTATAACTGTTGGGTAGTCAACTTCTAATTTATCAACTTAACACCTATATTGCAGCTACCTATCAGATTAAAATAACGAGAGTTTCTTTAAATTTTATTTAGTTCTTTATTTTATCTGTTTACAGAAGGTAAATGATAAATATGAAGCATAAAGGTAACCAATGAAAGACTTGGAAGTAAAGGGTGAGGAGAGAGAGGAATGACTCTACACTGGTTTTCTTTAACTTTTTACTTAAGCTCTCTCTGTACTTAAGTTAACCAGTCAGAGCCAGTTGAATCTATCCAGTCATTGAACTTCTGAGTTTGCTTAGTGAGATAATACTATTTTAAACAAATCCTTCCCTCCTTCTTAGTGTGTGTGTTTTGCTCTCATATGTCTGAAAGTTTATTCATTGAACCAATATCATTATTTTGGTGAGAGCTACAAAGAGAATATTACACTGGTGACTATGATGTTAAAGGAAAAATATTCAAGACACTTGTTAAAGATGGTAAGGCAGACTTTATTCAAAGGGGCTATTACAATGGAGTTTTGCAGTAGGGGAGAGAGATGGAGTGCAACTCCAAATATAACAAGGACATGTGAAGAATTATACCCAAGGAGCAGGGTGGGAACTGGTGGATGTAAAATGACTAAGAAAAAGCAGCAGGGGTTGGGGGATTCTGGCTTGACAGGAGTTTTGCTGAAGCTGGGCCCAGGTGATGAAATACTAAAGAGTCGGGAAGGGGAATGAGAAATTTGATTAGATATTAAGGATGGGGAGTTTGCAGTAATTTGGAGTGTTGCTAAAACTGGATTAAAAAGGCCGAGGACAGAGCCCAAGGTCAGGAACCTCGTCAGAAAAAAGACCCAGAGGAGCCTGACTCAAGTTTGGTCATGGAAAGAGCCTTTGTCAGTGGTTCAAGAGTGAAAGTAAGTTTACTGTTAATTACTATGGGGAAGTTAGCTATTTAGATGTGCTCACCTGCTTGGTATTAAATTGAAAGCTAGATAAAGAGGGTTTAGACTTTCTCTCTGATTAGATTTCTGTGAGTCAAACTGCCTTGAAATGGGCTGTTGAGTTATGAATGATAAAGTTTCAGATACAACACGGAAAAAGAACAGGTTTTAAAGATGGAGGAATCCTGATTATGGATTCTGCCATTATCTATTGTTTCCCAA
Source organism: Bison bison bison (assembly GCF_000754665.1). NCBI lineage: Eukaryota > Metazoa > Chordata > Mammalia > Artiodactyla > Bovidae > Bison > Bison bison. The sequence continues at coordinate 70,453 of NW_011495030.1, forward strand.
AGTACAGGATTATCCTTCTTAAAATGTAGTTTGTGGGCCGTTTCTATCAGAACTATGCGGTTTACTGTCAAAACTGTGGATTCGTAGGTTCCATTCTAAATGGGTTGAATTAGAATCTTTGGTTAAAACCCAGAAGTCTGCATTTAAACAAGCAACCTAACCAGTGAAGTGAACCAAAAAACCCAGAAGCAGGTTTGTAACAAAGATGGCATTACAACCAATGGGTAAAGGATACACTATCCAATACATGTGAGAAAGGTTGATTTTCCACATAGAAAAAAATGCAGTTAAATCCCTACCTCATAGTATGAAGAAAAATAAAGGCCATGTAATTGGAATATTTAAATGTAGAAAGTAGAACTATTAAAACTTCTGAAGTGAAGTGAAAGTTGCTCAGTAGTGTCCCCCAAGAACTGTCCATGGAATTCTCCAGGCCAGAATACTAGAGTGGGTAGCCTTTCCCTTCTCCAGGGGATCTTCCCAACCCAGGGATTGAACCCAGATCTCCTGCATTGCAGGCATATTCTTTACCATCTGAGCCACAAGGGAAACCCATTAAAACTTCTAGACAGGGGGAATTCCCTGGAAGTCCAGTGGTTAGGACTCGCTGCTTTCACTGCCATGGGCTGGGATTCAATCCACAGCCATCCAGTGCAGCCAATAAATAAATATATAAAGCATTTAGAGAAAATATAGAAGAATATAATTTTGATATTGGAATGACCTTAAATACATGAAAGATACAAAACATGAAAAAATAATTCTACTAAATTACAATTTAATAATTTTGTGTCACAACAGATAAAATAAGCAGTCAAGAGAAACACTACAAACGTGGATAGGGTATTTCTAACAAGTATAACAAATAAGAATTGGTATAAAAAACCTAAGAACTTCTCTAAATCATTAAGAAAAATAAAAGCAAACCAAGGGAGGTTTTTAATCATATCTAACTCAGAACAGGGAATCTGAAGCAAATACATATATGAAAAGATGTCTAACTGTATGATTATTTAGGGGGGATTCAATTAAAAAGTGAAATATTATTCAAAGGGTTCATGAATATGTAGAAAAAATAAATTTTTTAGGTAACACTGTTGGCTGGAAAGTATACAGGTACAAACACTTTGGAGATCAAATTGGCAATAAATATCTAATAGCTTTGTGTGTATGCTATCCTAATTATATATATGCCTATGAATTTCTGTTCATGTGTGCAAAAGAGGTATGTAGAGATACTTACTGCTGTTTTTATATGGGTCAAAAATTGGAAGAATGTGAACACTCATCATTGATGGACTGCATAAATACATCATATCAATACTATACTCATACATGGGACTACCATACTCCAGTCAAAATGAATGAATTGTGTCTTAGTGCATCAATATAGATACAACCTAATGCTGGGTAGCGGAGAAGGCAAAGGCACCCCACTCCAGTATTCTTGCCTGGAAAATCCCATGGATGGAGGAGCCTGGTAGGCTACAGTCCATGGGGCTGCTAAGAGTTGGACACGACTGAACAACTTCACTTTCACTTTTCACTTTCATGCATTGGAGAAGGAAATGGCAACCCACTCCAGGGTTCTTGCCTGGAGAATCCCAGGGACGGGGGAGCCTGGTGGGCTGCCGTCTCTGGGGTCGCACGGAGTTGGACACGACTGAAGTGACTTAGCAGCAGCAACAGCAATGCTGGGTAGACAAGGTACAAACTGATACATATGAAATGATAACCTTTATGGATACAAACTCAGGGAGTTGGTGATGGACAGGGAGGCCTGGAGTGCTGGGATTCATGGGGTCGCAGAGTCCGACACGACTGAACGACTGAACTGAACTGATGGATACAAAATATTGTTGAAGTTGCATGATCCAATTTCCTCTTACAAGAGGTTTTCTTTCTATTCTTGCTAACTTTGGAAATTAATTATCTTGTATTTTGATATCAGAACATTCAGGCTAAAATTACTTTATCATTCATATGGTATTATCACATCCAATCTTTTGTATTTTGTTTTACAAACTCTTAAAATGAACTGTTAATTTTAGAATAGTTTTAGATTTATTGAAAAATTGTGAAGAGATTTCCCATATACCTCACATCTAGTTTTTCCCATTATTAACATTATATCTTACATTATTAGTATATTATATCTGCTAAAATTAATTAAATAATAAGTCAAATAAAGTTCATATTTTATTCAGATTATCTTAGTTTTTAACTAATACCTTTATTGGTTCTAGAATCCCATTTAGGATGCTATGTTAAATTTATTAGTCATGTCTCCTTAGGCTCCTACAGGTTGTAGAGTTTCTCAGACCTTTTTTTGTTAATGACTTTGACTGTTTTGAGTTGTACTGCTCAGGTATTTTGTAGAATCCCTCATTGGAGTCTGATATTTTCCTCATGATTAGATTGGGTTTTGGAAAAGAAGACCACAGAGATAAAGTACCGTTCTAATCACATTATATCAAGAGTGCCTATTATTTACATTTACTTATCACATTAAGTGGTAATCTTTATCATCTGGTAGAAGTCGTGTTCGCCGGGTTTCTCAGCTGTAAAGTTGTCTGTTTGTCCCCTCTCTCTATACTGTACTTTTTGCATGGAAGTCACTATGGGCAGCTTACATTAATCTCCTTTTTAAAAGAGAAATTGTAGCTCAGAATGATGATGTAATTTGCCTTACCTCATGGAGTTACTTATACCTAATCCAAGGGCCACAGTAAGAGGCTTACTTCATGTAATTTAATTTTAAAATTAATCAATGTGATTCAGTTAATTTTATTTCACTTAAATTTTACATTTAATTTACACGTAAAGTTAAGGTTAAGAGAGTGCGCTTAGCACATGGAAAATAGTGTCTCCTTGCCCCCAACAATCCTTCTACTCAAAATATATAGTTTTATTAAGTAACATGTTTTGTGCATGTGTGCATGCATGCACACACATATACACACAGCTGAACTCAAAATGAATACAGGAAAATTTATACAGGTTGGAACTGGAAAGGAACTAGTATCAAAGAGCAGGAGCTAAAGTTCCAAGGGAACCAGAAATTTAAACCAGAAACTTAGTCTGCCCCTAACACTTGCCATCCAGGCAGGAAATTCCAGGGTCCTGAATCTTTGAAATACGGTCCAGAAGACAAGAGGTGCATGCCCAGATGGCTATATCTTCTTCAACTCCTGGATGAAGGCCAGAGGGACCCTTTAAAGTGCTAGGTCACACATCATCAGGGCCATATACCCAGGTCCGAGGGTGTTACTCTGAATAGTCAGGGAGACCATACTCCAGGAAAGAGAAAAATGATTGTAAAGTGAAGCTATGGGGTACAAGAAGTGATGATGAACAAAGGAAGCAGTAAAACATATAATTCTAAAAAATACTTTCCACAGAGTAACAGGCATAACAATATTTGTGTTTGTGTTTGAAAACAGACTAGAAATAAAATACCACATGCTAACTTGAAAGTTATGAGGTAGAGGAAGGTGCTAAGTGCTAAGGTCCTTGTCTTTTTCAGGAGAGAAAAGAGAGATTGATTGGCTTTGTCATCATATTATAAATGCTTGCTAAAAATCAAGCACAAAATGCATAACTCCCAAACTGGAAAGTAAAAAGAAAAGTTTGAGAAATCTATTTAATGAAAGCTAGCACCACACCCACAAAAAAAAAAAAGAGAGAAAAAAGAAAACCAATAAAAATAAATAGCAAAAAATAAAATAGAGTAAAATGGCAGAAATTCAAATGTATCAATAATTACAGTAATTAGCTTCAGATTAAATTCACTTTTCTAATATTGGATTAAAAATCTGGTTAAAGAAATAAAATATAAGCTGTTTATAGTCAGGCTTTACACAAAATATTATGGAATAATTACAAATGAAAAGAGAAAATAAAATTATATATAAAAAGTTGATGTAACAATATTAATATTGAATAATATTAATAGAATACTGCAGAAAATTAAGCAGAAAATATATATTGAAAAAAAAAGGAAACTTAATGTTAGGAGGTAGCATTAAGGGACAAAAATAAATATCTCAGAAAAGTTGATAGATAAAGAAAGCCAAATTAAGGAACCAGTCCCTATGGTGAATCATGGAAGTAGGAAACAGGCACTCATTTGCTCTTGAATTCAGGAACTGTGGTTCAGTCTCCAATTTGCTTTACAGTGTATGCCACATATTTCCCCTGTATTTCTTAAGTACATATTTTCAGTTCTCCAAACTTAACACGTGTTCTCTCTTGAGGTTCATACAAACTTTTCTCTCTACCCACCACATCTTTCTCCTCCCCACTCCTTTTCTTGGCTAACTACCTCTGATCTTATTTTAACCATTTTATCCTCTGAGAAACCGTCACTGTGCCGGGGGCTCCCGTAGCACCTCATACTTCTCCTACAGTGGCACGTGCACACCTGAATTGTAATTGCCTGTTACTTTCCTTTCTCCTCTGGTATGTAGTAAGTGTTCTGAGACTAAAGCTGTACTCTTTTCTTTTATTGCAGTACACTGCCTGGCATATGATTTGCTTCTTGAGTAAATAAATCAGTGAAGGAATGAGATAAGTAAAAATGAAATCTGATGGCAGCTGGAGAGATTAATTATACCTAAGCTTAGAGACCACTTCAAAGAAGAAGAGAACTTTAAGAAAAAACTTGGAAAGTGAATTAAAGGTTGTTCCAGGTAAAGGGACCAGTGAGAACAAAAGCCTGGAGGCTAGAGAGCAGGGAACAGCAGGGAATTTTGAGTAGTGAAATTTAGTGTGAAAGTGCAAGTCACTCAGTCATGTCTGACTTTTTGTGACCCCCATGGACTCTACAGTCCATGGAATTCTTCAGGCCAGAATACTGGAGTGAGTAGCCTTTTCCTTCTCCAAGGGATCTTCCCAACCCAGGTCTCCTGCATTGTGGGTGGATTCTTTACCAGCTGAGCCACAAGGGAAGTCCAAGAATACTGGAGTGGGTAGCCTATCCCTTCTCCAGCAGATCTTCCTGACCCAGGAATCGAACTGGGATCTCCTGCAACACAGGTGGATTCTTTACCAACTGAGCTATCAGGGAAGCCCTGAAATTTAGGGTAGCTGGAGCATATATGGCAGTGAAGGAGGGAGAATGAGGCTGAAAACTGAGATTGGGATCACCCTATAGAGCCTGGAATGCCATACTAAGGAGTGTAAACTTGCGTCTTTAGGTGAGATAGATCCATTAAAAATATTTAAACAGAAGAAATGATTGTGGTAGTTATTCGAACAACTCACCAAATAGTTTCAGTTCTTCCCACTTCTAAGCCCCTATTAGGATTATACTTCCCTGTCTGCCTTTGAAGTATGAGCACATAACTTACTTTTACCAATACTAATATATGCCATGTCTTCAGAAACTGGAAGAGACACTATCTGATCTGCCATTGAGTCCTGGCCTTAGCTCTTCTAGAAGCATGAATTTTGGTCCTTGAGTGAGAATAACATAAAGAAGACCCTTGGCTATTTGTCACAGACATCAATAAGGCACAAGGTTTTATTGTTATAAGACACTGAGATACAATGCTTACTGCCTGTTTCTGCTATTATAGGTTCTTTTTTTTTTTTGCCTAATTTTGTTTCATATCTGACGGATCAGTTGGACTTAAGGCTGGGAGAAAAATTAGGAGACCATTCTATTATGGCATTGGCAGTAGGGAAAGTGAAGAATGGACCATGAGCACAAGGACAGGGACTGCAAGGATTTTACTCATTTATGAATTTCTGGTGCCTGGCACAGTTCCTAGAATAAAAGAGGAGCAGGGGGAGAATTCTTGTTCTCATGTTTTCATAAGCATTGTTTAGTATTGCCCCAAACTATCTGTCCAAGTCATTTTGACTTGTAAATGTGATCTTATATTGAAATAGAATCTTGGTCCCATCACTTCATGGCAAATAGATGGGGAAAGAATGGAAACAGTGACAGACTTTTATTTTGGGGGGCTCCAAAATCACTTCAGATGGTGACTCTAGCCATGAAATCAAAAGACGCTTGCTCCTTGGAAGAAAAGTTATGACCAAACTAGACAGCATATTAAAAAGCAGAGACATTACATTGCCAACAGTCTGTCTAGTCAAAGCTATGGTTTTTCCAATAGTCATGTATACATGTGAGAGTTGAACTATAAAGAAAGCTGAGTGTCAAAGAGTTGATGCTTTTGAACTGTGGTGTTGGAGAAGACTCTTGAGAGTCCCTTGGACTGCAAGGAGATCCAACCAGTCCATCCTCAAGGAAATCAGTCCTGAAGGACTGATTGGAAGGACTGATGCTGAAGCTGCAGCTCCAATACTATGGCCACCTGATGTGAAGAACTGATTCATTTGAAAAGACCCTGATGCTGGTAAAGATTGAAGGCAGGAGGAGAAGGGGATGACAGAGGATGAGATAGTTGGATGGCATCATCGACTCAATGGACATGAGTTTGAGTAAACTCTGGGAGCTGGTGATGGACAGGGAGGCCTGGCGTGCCGCAGTCCATGGGGTCACAAAGAGTTGGATATCACTGAGTGACTGGACTGAACTGAACTGAGGTAGATTAAATAAGGATCTTGTGCTGTGTGTTTTGCTTCAGTCCTGTTGGACTCTTTGCAACCCTATGGACTGTAGCCCACCAGGCTTCTCTGTCCATGGGATTCTCCAGGCACCAATGCTGGAGTGGGTTTCCATGCCCTCTTCCAGGGAATCTTTCCCACCCAGGGATTGAACCCTTGTCTCATGTCTTTGAGAGTATCCTAGATTTAGAATAGGCTATGAATCCAATGGCTGTTACCCTTCTAAGAGAAAGGGGAGGAGAGTTTGGCACAGGGTTGGGGTTGGGGAAGCCTTGTGAAGATGGAGGCAGAGACTTACAGTTATGCAATTACTAGTGGAGGAATGCAAAGGATGCCAACAATCATCAACAAATAGAAAATAGGTAAGGAATGGATTCTCTTATCAGAGTCTCCAGAAGGTACCAGTGCTGCTGACACTTTAATTTTGGATTTCTGGCCTCTAGAACTCTGAATGTACATTTCTGTTTGTCGTTTTTGCAAAATTTGTAGGTTTATTTCATGGGGTGGGGTGGGGGCAAGTCAGAACTCCTGTTTGCGGGTCATCCTCCTCCTTCTGAGAGCATTCTCGGTCTGGTGTGGGCTTCGTGGTCAGAGTGGAGCCGTCTCCTGCGCAGGCGCCCTGGTCTTCACTCCGTGCTCACACACTTGTGTGGCCCGCAGGTCTGTGTCACCGCCCTCCGCGTCCACCTCGGTCCCAGGACCTGCTTGGAGATCATTCCTGAGTGCCGGCTCCTCGCCTTTTTCTCTTTCCATTCCCTTTGAATCACCATGGCTGGTGAGAAGAGGTCCTTCTCACCAGAGAGAAGCGTTGCTGAGGAGGGAGGTGAGGTGCCAGAGGAGTTTCTGGTGCTGGGGCTGGACACCGGGCTTGGGGTGTGGAGCCCAGAGGTCTGGTCCTGTAGGTGTCGAGGTGCCACGCCCTAGCCAGGAACTGAGAGGCTGACGAGGGGGTCAGGAAATAGATGTGGAACTTGAGGCGTGCCTTGAAGGTAGTGGCCCTTGTGGTAGGTGCCGGGCCCGAAAATGGCCACCTCACAGTTATACAGGTCGCCCGGTCCACCAGGGTCACGTGGAAGCCCTCCTTTGTCTCCTCCTGCAGCCCGGTGAGCCGGGCAACCCGCGGCTGGGTCTTGAGGTGATCACAGGGCTCAGGGGCCCTGGGGCCCTCGGAGCTGGGGCTGGGGCTTGAGGAGTGCCGGAGCCAGAGCTGGGCCTGGGCTTGCTCCTTGCTGCGCACCGGACCTGAGCACCTCGCTTGCTCTGGCGCTGCGCCACTTGGTCACCTCCGTCTGGCTGCCGGATTACTATTGTTTTAAGACACTAAATCGGTGATAATTTTTAATAGTAGCCCTAGAAAATGAGTATCAAATTGTGCTCCACTTCTCAACAGCGTTGGAATAACATTTTCAGTTACATTCTCTTTCTACATCCCATGCTCCACCCTTTGCACAAGAGTAAGTGATTAACCTGATTTGTGAGGTTGGGGAGTTCACTTGTTTCACCTCACGCTCTTCCAGGCTTTTTTAGAGTAGCCTGTGGGATGTGTATGTTCTCTTACTCATCTCTACCATTAATTAAGCAAACCTGATTGATGATGACCTGAACCTGTTTTTAGAAGATCGCTAGGCATGAAAAAAGTCAAAGTCGCTCAGTTGTGTCTGACGCTCTGTGAGTCTATGGATTGTAGCATGCCAGGCTCCCCTGTCCATGGAATTCTTCAGGGAAGAATACTGGAGTGGGTTGACATGCTCTGCCCCAGGGGATATTCTTGACCCAGGGATTGGACTCTGAGTCTTCTGCATTGCAGGCAGATTACTGTCTGAGCCGCTGAAAGGCAATACACAGTTCTCCATGTAGTTGGCTAGGCACATATATGCTTTGAGACTGTCCCTTCAGATGATTAGCATGATTGGATGTGTGTTAAGGGCCCTGAGGGCTTGAGAAACTGGAGGTCTTAAAGATGAAGGTTCTGTATTTGAGTCATAACTACTGTGCGACATGTTACTTTAAACTCTTACTGAGGTTTACTTGCTACTCAGCCATGATGAAAAACATAATATTTAATCAACTTTAGGATTCCATCGATTCTAAGACTCACCATTGTTTTATGTACTGCCAAGAAAGAAGAAGAAAGCTGCATATGAATCAGCCCAGAAGCCAATTATTGCTTTGAAATGTCTCTCAGCTTTTCTGAGAGTCTGGCAATTTCTCTTGCCTCTGGTGGCATCCACTGACTTGTGATAGTAAGTTCTTTGCATATATTTCAGTAATGAAATATAACATTATTTACTTGCAAACATCTTTTTTTCTCAGTTCCTATATTTAGTTATTCCTTATAAGAAAATTTGGCAGTGTGGTCATTCTTCCTACAAGGAATATTTTCTGTTCCGTTTCCATGTCTTTCTACATACACAGTAGACTTTGTTTTACTCATATCAAATGTATATCCTTCTGCTGTGTTTCTGTGCCTTTCTGCATTTTCCAAATATTTTGTTTAAATGCTGAATCGTAGCAAAAGATTTTTGAAAACGTTTAACAGCAGTTAAATTCAGCACTGTAGTGCCAGATTGCACATAGCTCAGCAGAGATGATGACATTCATATGAACAGCTATGACCAATGAGGCATATACCAGCAATGACAGCTCAGTCGTGGTGCTGCCTGGCTGGTAGGGATTGTGAATGCAACACTTTGGGTTGTAAGAAAATTCAATTTCAGTGTATTAGATTTGAAAAAAAACAAAGTGTGCCTTAGAATTGCTGAAATATGTAAATTAAATTTTTTTTTGCAGAAATAGGTAATCAAAATTTACAAATAAACTTTGAGCTTAATTATATCCACTTTTTTTTTTTCTGCAGTAGGGACCTAGAAGTAGATAAACCTATAATTGATTAAATCAGTGTTTCAGTATTGTATCTTATTTGAAAATGACCTAGATAATCAGTGAATTTCTATCAGTTCACTTGATAGAACTCTACCAAATGAAACTCTACCAAGTTCATTTATAAACTTTTACTCTACTTACATCTGTTGAGTCACATGTTTCTAACAGTCATGTTCAGATTAGTCATGAAAATTCCAGTAGCTGATAAAGAGCTAACTATTATCTTGCTGGCAAATTTTTAACAGAGATAGTGAAAGTCACTCAGTTGTGTCCAACTCTTTGTGACCCCATGGACTATACAGTTCATGGAATTTTCCAGGGCAGTATACTGGAGTGGGTAGCCTTTCCCTTCTCCAGGGGATCTACCCAACTCAGGGATTGAACCCAGGTCTCCTGCATTGCAGGTGGATTCTTTACTAGCTCAGCCACAAGGGAAGCCCTTAACAGGGATAACTGATTTGTAAATGCAGGTATAATTAAAGTTACATGTCTGCATTAAATTTAATGCTGGTAATTCTGAAGACATGCGTTTTTAAATTAAACCAGCAAATTTAAACTAGCTTTTATTTACTGAAGATTATCCTAGGTCATGAGGAGGGCATGGCAGCCCACTCCAGTATTCTTGCCTGGAGAATCCTATGGACAGAGGAGCCTGGTGGGCTATAGTCCATAGGGTCGCAAAGATTCAGACACGACTGAAGCGACTTATTATGTGCACAGGTACGCATGAATGCCAAGCAAGGAGAACAGGCATCTCAGACTCAAAAGACTGATGGCTTTCAGGCAAGGATTTTTAAAGTTATCATTAGGAGTAAGAGTTGCAAGGTGTGTGATCAACTCATGGACATTCTTCTGGCTGGTTGTTAGTGAGGTTTCAGGTGATGTTTCAGAAATCTTAATCATCAGCCTTTTGGTTTCAGCCAGTCTAGGGTCTGTGTACTTGTGGTCAGCATGTAGTCACCATCCTCCATCTGCATGGGGTCTTAGTTTCTGCAAAATTACTCAAAGATATGTATCAGGCTGTTAAGTATATCCCTGGAGGAGGAACTAAGTGTCCTATGACTCTGTTTTATTGCTGAACTGTTCTTTAAGCTTATCATTACTTTTCTTGCTTGACTGCTTTTCCTTTGTTTCTGCATTCCCTCACTTTTCTAATCATTAGCTGTTTGAATTTGCTCTTTGGAACTCAGGGAAGGCCAGATATGAAGCTGGGAGCATGGAGGAGCTTGTCCTTGGAAGGGCTCTGCAGAGTCCTGCTCGGTTTCAGTCTGATTTCTAAGTCAGACCCAGACTGGAAAAAGAAATAATCAAAGTTCAAAAGTTCATAATGCAGAAAGTGTGGAGTTAGGAACTGAGAGGAATTGAGAGGGACTTCCCAAGTCCAGAGGCAGTGAGAAAGCAGTGAGCTGAAGGGCTCAACAAATATCTTCACCTCATTGTCAATACCTAGACCCTATGGGTGGGGGAGCTTCTTTTAGCCCCCTCTTCTGACATCAGCACTGCTTTAAGATAAACTGAAGCATATTAAAAATGTTAAGAGTTTATTTGAGAAAATATTTAAATCAAGCAGGGCCAAACCAGAAGTGGCTAGAAGTGCTCCACTGACCAGAGCTGGGTAGAGGCTTTCATAGAGAAAAGGTGGAAACAAAGTAAGGCGTTTATTGATTGACTGTAACTTAAAGCCTGTTGATGATTTGTGATTTGTTGTCCTTAGCATTTTGATCTTGTAAACTTGAGGCAAATATAGGCTTAGATTTTGGTTTGCTTATGTAGCACACCACAGCATTTAGCGCCACCTTGGCCTAATGGTCTTAAATGAATTTAATAGCAGGCATGGTTCTAAATGCTGTAGGCATTCTTTATTGTCTATTCTCCATTTACAAGAACAACCCCTCTCCCCATCTTTATATTCTGTCTTCCTTTAGTCACACATCTTTCTTGTCATTTCATTTTGCTTTGCTTCGTTTTTGTCCCTTTTTGGGTCAAGGTTGATTTGTTCTATGGAAATGGCTAGTGCCTGATTTCCCACACTTTAGAGTTCTGGGGTGAGTTAAATCTACAGATAATTCTGAATGGTGACAACCCCCATAGATACATTTATTTGAGAACTGGCTAAACTGAGTGATGCCAGCTTAAAGGGAATCCTAGAAATTTGCTTTCATGTAGATCAAATATTTGAACCCAGTGAAGAACAGTTCCCACTTTTTCTAGCTCTTACAAATCCTGTAAGGCTCAAATTTCACTTGTGCAATCTGAGAACAGTTTTTGCTCTCATCTGGTGTGACTGGGGGTGGGGGAGTGGAAGTCAGTTGTTCAAAGGGAGGCTCTCTTTGCTCATCTTGACTCTCAAATCTGTTTCATAGGAAATTTTCCATAGGGATTCTAGAAAGAGAAACAAATGGCTTAGGCAGAGAGCAACATTTGCTCTATTAAACATTCCAGTGGCTGGGTATGTGGCCAGCAGGGCAGCCAAACCTAAGGAATTTCAAGGAGCATAGCTCTTTTTAAAATTGGAGTCCTATGTCTGGACACAATGCTAATTGTTTGGCATCAGCCACTTGATATACAGTCCTATGGGGACATCAGTGTTTTCTTTTGACAAATTCAGGCTAACTTCTAGCATTTATTCAAGAAGGTTACAACTAGAAAAAATTGTGTAACAGAGCTTGAGAAAGTGATCATGGGCAACAGTCTCTCCTTTCACTATATATTGTGTCCTCTTCCTTGCTTTTGTAGTTATCAGATGCTAAATACTTGAATTTTCTTGGGTTCTCTTTTTCTAGGAAGAGCAGAGTATAACCCGGGAAAGCATGTATATATCAGAATGCTGTAGTCTAAACAGCTGGCATGGGAAACAGGCTTGGACATGGAGGCTGCTGGTAACTTGAACAAAGCCCAAACATGCCTGAGGTTAACTTGGTTTAAAGGAATCAGCAGAACCTGGGAAACAACCAAAATGTGAAACCTTTGTTTGGAAAGTTTTGCAGGCTAGCCAGATCTGAAAAAAGCTTTTCCATCAGGATTTCAACACAAAACACTGAAAAAAACAGAGGATGCCTCTATCTTCCCTTGCTACTGGCCAGGTTTTGAGTTCAATGATAGGATTAGCGTGTTGGATGTGGAAAATATGCAATCAGCTTCTTTGAGCAGTTCAAGAATCTGTCCCATCCTGAACATATAACCCTGCAAGGTAGAACTTACTTCGTTGCCTAAGACAAAAGTTAGTTAATATCTCATGTTTTCATTGTGCTTCAGTAGTTGCAGGACTTACTGTAAGTTTGGACAATGTCAACTTGACACAGGAAGCTTGACTTAGAAATGCCATTCTGAATGTGTGTCTATCCTCCTGCCATGCCTAGGTGCCATCTCTGGCTCAACCACCAGAAAATGTTCTCAGTGGTGCAATGGTAATACTAAAAATACTGATTAAAAAAAGTCAAGTGAAAAACCATATGTAAATGTAAATTATGAAGGTTCCAGGACTCTGTAGTGTCTGTGCACTAAACCCTATCGTCTTCCACACATAAATTCATCTATTCAGTCATCAAACAATATTTATGGACCCAGAATACACATGGTAAGCACTCAATTTGTTGAGTGAAAGAATGTTTTGTGACCAAACATCATCATGTTCCTTTATAGCAGGGGTTGGCAAACTATGGCCCAAGGCCTCTTTTGCCAAATGAAGTTTTATTGGAATACAGCTACACTCAGGGTTGACTATGGCTGCTTTTTGGCTAGTATAGAAGAGGTGAGTGGTTGTGACAGAGACCATCTGGCCTGCAAAGTCCCATATATTTACTAGGTGGCCTTTTACAGAGAAAATGTCCTGATTACTGCTCTACTGCTAAACTTTTATACCTTCTCCTAAATAGTGTATCCATGAATATTCCTGGAGCTCTATTTCTCAAAGTATGTTCCAGGGAACACTAATTCAGGGAACTGTTCCTGGTTTAGGAAGTTCAGAAAATAGAAATTTATAATGTATATTGTTAAGTCTGATAACTGAAAAAACCTATATAGTTTTGATTCACTATTTTAAAATTCATTTGACCTTATTAATCTTTCTTCTCACCAATTAGTGTTTTATAGAAGGAAGTCACTACATAAACACTTTAGGAAATGTTGATGAACAGAGTTCATTTTGCATGGTAATTGTAGTCACTGGAAGTGACTGCCCAGTGCGTTGCACTGAGAATGGTCATGAGGTACTGCTAAAGCAGTGGGGAGGAATACAGCAATTAATTACCTAGATCAACTATGGTGTGTATGCTGAACATTTGCTGGTACTTGTTACACTTTACAGAAACTATACTTATGGTCTTTACAGTTTCTGTGACTTCAAGGATGCTTTTCTTGTGTAACTTATAACTTAGTTATGAAGAAATTCGATGAGGAATTATAGTGAGAGTGCTTTTCTTATCTTCCAAGAGAACTGCTTATAAGATGAAATTTGATTGGTTGTATAGATGCAAACTTGATTATTATACATTATTCTGCTTCTGATTTTCCCATTTCACTTGTGTCCTCATATTATGTTCTTTTTCCATCTTTATTCTCTTTGCTTTCAGATTTTAAAGTTCCTATTGACATATGCTCAGGCTTAGAGGTTTTTTCCCTCAGACGTGTCCAGTCAACTAATGAGCTTTTGAAGGTATTTACCATTTCTGTTACAGTGTTTCTGATTGTTAGCATTCATTTTTGATTCTTTCTTATAATTTGCATCTGTCTGCTTATATTACACATTTATTCTTGCATGTTGTCAATTTTTTCCGTTAGACTTATTGGCATATTGATCATGATTATTTTAAATTCCCTGTCTCATGATAATGGGTCTGTAATAGGTCTCATTCTTGCCATATCTGAGTCTGGTTCTGATGCTTGTTCTATCTCTTCAAACTAATTTTTGCCTTTTAGTATGCCTTATGCTTTCTTGTTGTTGAAAGTCAATCATGATGTATTGGGTAAAAGGAATTCCAATTAATAGGACTTTAGTGATGTAGTGGTAAAGTGCTGGGGGAAGGGGAAGTGTTTTATAGTCCCATGATTAGGTCTCAGATAATCACGATGGTGTGATCACTCACCTAAAGCCAGACATCCTGGAATGTGAAGTCAAGTGGGCCTTAGGAAACATTACTATGAATAAAACTAGTGGAGGTGATGGAATTCCAGTTGAGCTATTTCAAATCCTAAAAGATGATGCTGTGAAAATGCTGCACTCAATATGCCAGCAAATCTGGAAAACTCAGCAGTGGCCAC